>NC_142509.1:1590625-1908750 GCF_057876585.1 Rhinolophus sinicus | reverse complement strand
AGAACCCAGAGACATTTTACATAATCGCTTATCATGCCGAACCCAGAACACCAAAACTGTCGCGGAGTTTGTAAGCAGAAAACACCTCATACAAAAATTAAAAGTTAACTTGTATGCAAAGTTTAAATGTGGTCTTTAAGTCCCCCTTCGCCGGAGTGAAAAGGCGACTGTTTCCCTGGCTGGGAATTGAACCTGAGTCGCCCGCTTGGCAGGCAAAAATTCTACCGCTGTACCACTAGGGGAGCACCAAGTGTGGCAAAGTCAAAAAAGGAGAAATCCGGACGCAGGAAGCTGGGCGGGGCCTTCTCTTGATGGTCCTCTTTCTTTCTTTCTTTTTTATTTTTCTCTCGCATTACCCAAGCAAAATTGGTTTTACTGTAGTGTGCGGGCTGGGCAAGGCCCAGGCTGCGCTGGCAGAGTGCGGGGGCAGCTGGCGTGGCCGCCTGGGTGCTCCCGGGTTCCCAAGCCGAGCTGGGATGGCTCCGCCAGAGGCTGCAGTCAGGCTGCGGTTTTGTTTAGGTTCGCTGTACGGGAGCACATGCGGGTGTGGCAGCAGGGGGAGAAGCCCCCGGGGTTCTTCAGGGGTGACCGAGCAGGAAGCAGGGACATGAGAGCCGCCGCTGAAAGCTTCACGATGGGTGAGAGGGGGCCGGGGGGGTGCTGGGTGCTGACCGCCGTTGGCTCTTGGCCCCCTCCCTGAGAGGCTGGTGCGTGGAAGCTCGAAAGGAGCTGCCTTTCCTTCTCCCCTGGGGCCCCTCCTAGGAGCTGTGTCCTCTCTCCGCCAGGATCCCTGGGGCGAAGGCCAGAAGGTGTAGCACCACCTGGTGCCCAGGTCCAATCTTGGTCCAATCTTGCTGAAATTGCTGCTTCCCAGGACTGGGGTACGGAGGGGGAGCCGAGAGAGGAGCCTCTCTCCTCCACTACGGCGCTGTTCTGCTGGAGGCATCTGGGTTTGCAGGCACGGAGCGAGCCACCGTGGCTATTCCTTCCAGGACCCACGAAAGCAGAGAAAAGCTGCACGCACGCATGCAGGCTCCTGCCGCCCCCAGGCCTGGCTGGCACCTCGGCCGCATCGGCTGACGGCTTCTATGTTGGCTGCAGGGCGCTCACGCAGCGCCTGGGCCTGGGTTGCTTCCCCTCCCGCTCACATTCGCCCAGAATGTGGGGTTGTGATTGTTACTGTACGTTCCGGAGGTGCCTCTCGGTGCTCCCGCTCGTGCTGCGACTCGCGCTGTCCCCAAACACAGTGGATCGCGGCTTCCCGAAATGTTTTTCTGGCACTCAGAAGTCTGTCCTCAAACATTCAGTGGAGTTTTCTTGTGTCCTCTTGGTGAAGGGGCTTTGTCGGAGGGGCGTTAGGAGTTTCTTTCCGAGCCTGGGTTACGAGAATCCTGCACTGTCCCTTTTTACTAGAGCAGAACCGTACCCTAAAGTCGAAGGATCCTGGCAATTTCCAACCAGGAGTTAATGTATGGAAACTGACCTGGTGAGAAGGATTGCCGGTCACTATAATATAAACACGCCGGATGACGGCCAGGTCGAGGGTTCCCTCTGACTGCCAGCCGACGTTAAAAGTGGGCTATTCTAATTCACAGAGGATTCTTAATTTTTCCTGGGGTCATGCAGACTCCGTAATTTCTGCAAAAACTCTTTCTAAAATTCTTTAACATGCAGTCTAGGACTGCAGGCTTACTTTGCTTCCCTCCCATAGCGTACGATGTCGCAGACGGGGAGAGGGGGATTTACTCAGGTGCTGCCCTGCTGGCGTCCCTCCCGGGAACTTAGGAGCGCTTTTGGCTACAGTGTACTGTGAATAATTTCACTGACCAGGCCTCCGTGGAGTGAATCACCGTTACGCCAAATGACGCTCTTCGAGAATCAGGGCGAAGCATATCCAAGTTTCCATAGCCAAAGCAATGGAATCAGACAATCAGACACACAATCAGTCACTCACACACCGGACTGACACCCTCCCATGGGTGTCCCTGACTGGTAGGTTATAAGAACCTACAGGGAGGTGATCAGGCTCCGCTTCTGTCACATGGGACAGGACTGGCTCCAGACAATGGCCTCGAGGCTTACCTGGTCCGACGGGTGGATCCGACTGGTTGTCCCTGGTCCCTCTCTGCGGGTCCAGCTGGGGAGGCGCAGGCCGCGGCTGCCCGGGTAAGCCCAGTCCAGGGTCCACCAAAATCGGCGGGGCGCACCTACACCCTTCTCGGGCCTCCTGTTGCTCCACGGCCCACCTCTCACCCCACACTGGTGGCACAAGGGGCCATTGCGGTTGGATTTCCCAGTCAGGGAATCAAAATGTTGCGGAAAAGCAGTGACGACTGAGAAACTCAAGCGGCTCCCAGAGGGCAGGGAGAACACAGCTTTATTACACTAGTGAGCCCAGTGGGATTGTTCCCAAAGAACTGAGCACTGATTGGGGTCAGGCGCTTTGTTTTATATGTTTAGGCCTCCGGGTTTGGGGGAAATCCAGCCGGGTGCCAGGGAGATCCGTCCCTAGCAGCTGTGATCCCTCAACTTTGTTTTGACAGGGAGGCCTCTAACTATGGTGCCTGCGGGAGACAGCTCCGATAAGGAGGGAGGAGGAGGGGGGCTGAGCTCTTAGGGGGGCCTGCAGGAAAAACCGTCCCAACAACTGACTCTGGGTGGTGAACACACAAAGTGATATATAGATGATGTAATACAGAATTGTACACCTGAAACCTGTGTAACTTTATTAACCATTGTCACCCCAATAAACTTTCATTGAAAGAAAGAAAGAAAGAAAGAAAGAAAGAAAGAAAGAAAGAAAGAAAGAAAGAAAGAAAGGTAGGTAAATCGTGAGCCATTTTGAAAGATGATGAAGATTAGGTTAATAGGGTGAAGAACATTCTAGGCACAGGAAATAACAGAATGCAAACAGGCACAAGAGGCATGACATGGGCTCTTAAGTGGTATTGTTAAAACATAAAATACATGTTAGGGGAGCAGTGGAGACAGGAGATTTGACTGTAGGGTGGACAGTAGAGTCAGCTTATGACTGACCTTGCTCAGGTTCAACTTTACCCTATAGAGATAAGAATAAAAAAATTTTTGATTGATCACCATGAAAAGAATGCAAGAATGGGGGTTACCAATCTTTATGTAGACTATCAATAGGTTAGAAATGATGAGAATTTTAAGGCCCCTAAAGGACTGGACAATTAGAAGTTCATTCACTTCGGTGAAGTATTTTCAAGACAAGGGAGTAGAAACCATAGTATACAGAGTTAAGGAAATAAATAAAACGGTGATTATAGACCACATCTTTGAGAAGCTTAGATGAAAGTGGAAAAGATGGGACAGTTGAAGAAAAGAAGGGACAAGTGTTCAAAGAGAGAGTTGTTGTATTTTGTTCTTTTTTCTAAGAGGATAAACGATGAATTTATACGCTGAGTCTTTTTTAGGAAAGGGTGCGGAGGTCAATAATAACTAAAAAAACAAGTCTCAGGAGGAAAAATCTCCTGGATAGCATCAAAGAGTCTCTTAAGATTACTAGCTTTCTCAATTTTTGCAAGTTTTTTTTTAAACTTTTTTTTTTTTTTTTTTAAGTTTTTGCTTTGTGGACTCTTAACTTCATCCCCAGAAAGCTTCCTTTTCTGGAAGATCCTCACTATACCCAAACCTTCCCAGATTCTTGGACATTTTAGGTAGCTGGGACTTTGTTTTGTTTTCTAAATCTTACTGATCCTCAGTATAAGTGTACCCCAATAAAACATAATTGCTGTTAGGAAAGTATATGAAGGTCAGACAATTAAGTTCGTGAACACATCCTAGAAAAAGTGCTATATACCTCACTGCTGAATATCACTACGGTCACCTTCGAAGTACTCCCCTTGGGAAGCCATGCACTGACACCAGTGCCTAGTACACCCTTCAAAGCAATTCTGGAACTCTTTTTCTGGAATGGCTATCAGAGCTGTCGTCGTATTACCCTTAATGTCCTGAATGTCATCAAAATGTCTCTCAATATTTCAAAATGTCCTTTCAATATTTCCTTTATCTTCAGGTAAAGAAAGAAGTCATTGGGGGCGAGATCAGCTGAGTAGGGAGGGTATTCCAATAGTTATTTGTTTACTGGCTAAAAACTCCCTCACAGACAGTGCTGTGTGAGCTGGTGCAGTGTCGTGATGCAAGAGCCATGAATTGTTGGAGAAAAGTTCAGGTCCTCTAACTTTTTCACACACCCTTTTCAGCACTCCCAAATAGTAAACTTGGTTAACTGTTTGTCCAGTTGGTACAAATTCATAATGAATAATCCCTCCCATGTCAAAAAAGGTTAGCAACATCATTGCAACAAATCCGTGAACTTAACTGTCAGACCTCGTATGTGTAGGTTATATATTTTACCCTCCATGAAAGATTAAATGAATGAATAAAGACCTATTAGTAAATTTTTTTCTAAACAATTGCTTTAAAAAATACAAGTGATATATATTCTGAATTTTTTAAATGTCCAATTAAAAATAAGCAAAAAATGTGTAACACCATGTCATTTCCATGTTGACGTAGTTTCCCTTTTTATTAAGCTAAGCTAAGCATGTAAGTTAGTGTTACCAAAAGCTTTTCATAGCTGAAGCATATTTATAGCCAGTCATACCTGGAAACTTTGGTCAACAGGTTTAGCAAGTAGATTAAGGTTGATGATGCCACTTATGATATATACTTTTCCAGACCATTTTCCCATGCTATGTAGAATACGGTTTTTTTTACAAAAAATTAAATTTAGATAGTCTTGTAATCTGCCTTTTCCCTAAACAGCTCATGAAAACTTTTCTATATCAATAAACATATATTTACATAATCATTTTTAAGGTTTGTAGAGTATTCCATTAACAAGCTTCTGCAGCTAAAGTTATGAATGACAGCTATCTGTCCCATAAAAACACTTCAGGGACATTGTCCAAGTCAATATAATGAGGTTACCCAGTCTTGCTCTGTATGGCACCCCAATTTCATTTATCATGAAGTATGTAAACCTGCAATTCTTTCCCACTTACCTCCCCTGAGCATTATGCAGAATACCTAAGTGGATGCCTTCTTGGGATGAAAAGAAAGAAAAATAATTCTAATAAACTTTCAGAACTATTCTGTAGAATTATAGTTCACCAGTTCACAAATTTACTCTACGCAATCCAAGTGCAAAACTTGAGACCAACTGATAAAACCATTATCATGTCACTCCATGCAACCATGATTTCCCACCTACTTATGAACCACCCTATTTCTCAACGTCTCTTTCCCAACTATAAACTAAACCACATCCAAATGTAATAACCTGGCACATCAACTTTTCAAGGTGGAAGATTTTTTTAAAATCCAACACTGCCAAATAAAATGTGAATTCAGACTCCTGCTTAGTCCTTGTATTATGTTATTAGAAAGGCACTGCTACCTTCTTTATTTATCACAGCACTAAGCTTCTCTTTAAAAGCACCACAGACACGAAAATATCTAACTCACATTCTTTATTCCAAAGATCCCTAAATATGTGCCTCTGTGTACTCAGTGAGTACAGACTCAGAGACATACGTATTTTCTAATAAAGAGCTATACCATACATGAGGCACATCTGATGTTGAAAAAAGAAAGCAAGTTTTCTTATCTACAATCGCACATTTGCAAACATGACTAACTTGCGTGCTCATAGTCTACATTTGAATTTCTAATCCAAATGTACTAGTCAAAGAATTTTAACATTTTGATGAGAAAGTATTTGAGGGGAAACAAAAATACAAAAAATATTGCTATTTAAACTGAAGTAACTTTGTGTGAAAATTTTTCTAAGCACTTCTTTATTTCCATAGCTTATTGTCCAGAAATGTTGGCTTAAACCAATTGTCTATATCCCTATTAAATCAGGCATTCTAAGATGTAGAAAAAGACATTCCATAAGCTTTCAGCAAGAACAAAATAACCTTAATATTCACCATACTCTTTACTCCAATAGCTTCCAAGGAGAGTTCCACCCTTCTCTCCCCTCCCAACTCTTTCTCAAATTTGCATACACCCCCTTCCTACTGGCCCAGATTCAATTTGGGAAAAATCTCAAGGTTTTAATGTTGCACTTAATCAAAATTTAAGAGTAGATGCATTTACCCCCAAGTCAATGTTCCCCAAAAGCCAAGTAGCCCCACAATGCAAAAGCTTGTTAATTCTCTAACTGGGATTAACAAACATTTTAAAGCATAGTAATTTTCCACAACCACCCTCCGAAACACACATACTGACACTTATCTCTAGTTACAGGACATGAAACTGAGGCGACAGGCTCAGGTTTCTGTGACCCAACCTGCATGCTAAGTCATACTTTCTGTATCCTTAATCTGTTGAGCCATCATGCTGTTACTACTAAAAAAGGAGTACTTCATGTCAATAACACATGGCACAACACACAAATCATAGAAATACAACTTATTAAAATACATGAAAACTCTAACACCGCAAATAACTCGTATAACCACATCAAAGTAACTGAACCACAAAACTAAAGCAGCAGTACAGAATGGTCTGGTCACCAAAGGGGAAAAATTATTCTCAACTTCTTCCTGCCAAAAAGGAATGAATATGAATTTCCTGAATGGATTAGTTTTCATCAGAAGAAAATTTTGCGTGCTATCTCTCAGCTATGAATACAGAAGTTTAAGGTCATTCATTACTCAGCTGTTCACAGAACAGATTACCCCATTATCTCTACTCATGAGCACCAACAGAAGCTATTAAGATAAAACAAGGCCCCATTAAGAACAGATTACTAGTTTATCACTCTGCAGCGTTCTAGAGGAGTTTATAAACCATTCTGGCTCATAACCAGGGTCTGCCAGAATGTTAAACATGAGCCACACAGAGAGTTTGCAAAAGTTTACAGGTCATTAAAAAAATTCACCAGGCCCTTCCACATTTAATGCTACTGAGGTATTGCCCTATGGTGGTATTGCCGGGTGGTATGAAGTACAGGTTCTAGAACCAAAATGCCTGGATGTAAATCATGACTAGACTCCACCATTCTGTGTGACTATGGGCAACTTACTTTGGTTCTCTAAGTCTCCATTGCCTTATCCCTAAAAAGGGGTAATAGATAGCCCCTAACTCCTAGTTCACAGGCTGCTGAAGATGAATGGTGGTGAGTAAAAATTTAGCACAGTACCGGGCACATAAAAAGCACTTAATAAGTATCAGCTTCTGCTACAGCTACCGTCTACTATTCCTACTACCATCACCACCAAGTAAGCATGCTAGTATTAATGTAGGGCTGGGGGACTTGCAATTTTTGTTAAATAGATTCAATCTAATTGTTTTTGGTCCCAGGACTATGATAATTAATGCCAATTAATGATTCAGGCAGTAAAATTGTCTGACATTTATACTATCATTCTTCCTTAACTGGAAGGTCTTCCCCTCGTCTTCACCTGTCTAAATTTTATGCACCCTTCGATGCCCAACTCAAGAGTCCACGTCAGAGATAAAGCCTTTTCAAATACCTCCTGCCATAATTATTGGTTTGCATTGAGCTGAGTTCTCTCAGTGGGCAATTAATCACATCATGGTATGGCATCTTTTTATGGCTGTCCCATATGTTACCAGTATGCATTATACCACTCATACATAGTGATGTGATTCTTGTGTTTATGTCTTGTGTCCTGTGACTGTATAGCTCTTGAGAATAGGGACCATATGTATCATAATGTTTCTTTGTAGCATTATGGACTGGAACTTTGCACTTAATTGGCACTCAGTAAATGTGCTAACCAATAATTTTTCTAATCAATTCTGATTGTGCATATCAAATGTATTTTGTAAAATATGAAAAGATTTATTAATGAACTCTAAGATCAGAGTACTTATGAACAAAAATGCTTCAGAGCTACCACTGAAATACGTAATTACTTCCACCTCTCCGTGGGGATTCCACAAATAAGAGATCTCATGATACAGCAATGAGTCAGTAGCAGAGTCAGAAATACTTACTACCTAACACAACTAAATTCTTATGCAAAACCATCAGCCACAATAGATTTAACACTGAATATCCATATTATACACTTCATATTCAAGAGTTAATCCTTTATGCCGTACTTCAGAATCGGCAATGTTGAGTAACTAAAGATGAATATATGTGCATTGCTGGTGAAAATGGTATAGCTGTTGTGGAAACAGAATGGCAGTTCCTCAAAAACTTAAACACAGGTTACCATATGATCCTGCAATCCCACTTCTGTGTATCTACCAAAAGAACTGAAAGCAGGGACTTGAACAGATATTTGTACACCAGTGTTCAATAGCAGCATTATTCACAATAGCCAAAAGATGGAAGCAACTCAAATCCATGGATGTATGAATGAATGGATAAGCAAAATGTGGTAGTACATATAATAGAATATTATTCAGCATTAAAAAGGAAATTCTACAACATGGATGAATCTTAAAGACAATGCTAAGTGAAATAAGCCAGATACAAAAGGACAAATCTTGTATGATTCCACTTACGTAAAGTATCGTGAGTAGTCAAATTTATAGACACAGAAAGTAGAATGATGGGTTGGGGACAGTGGGGAAGGGGGAGTTATTGATGAATGGGTCCATGGTTTCAGATGGGAACATGAAAAATTTCTGGAGATGGATGGTGGTGATGGCTGCACAACAATGTGAATGTACTTAATGCCACTGAATTGTACATTTAACATGGTAAAAATGGTACATTTTGCTATATATATATTTTACCACAATAAAAATATTTCAAAAAAATTAATGAATAAAATATATCTAAATAAAAAAGATGAATATAGGTCAACCCCAGAATTACTGGTTCTTACTCTCAGCAAACTTATCACCTTCATGCCAACAGTTCACTTACAGATCTTACACAGTGAGAGACAAATCAGCCACGTCTCAATAAGTGCATTTTGTGGGAAATTTGATTTATGATGTATATGATCTTTATTTATCTTTTTCTTGGATTCCTCTACTAATGTTCGCATGGAGAAATGTCACTAGTGGATAAGGGACTAATAGAGTCAAAATTTAAATTACAACGTCCAAAGGGTACTTGCCTTTACTAAACTTATGCCTTAAGTTAATAATAGTGCCTTTGAGAAAATATGACCCTCATAAGTCCCAAAAATAAGGGTTTAATAATTTATAATTGTTTTCAACATTTTAAGACGTGTAATTCTTTCCTAAAATTCTTTGCTCATTTACCTATGAATTAAATATTTTATGATAAAATATTCTCAAAGAAGTCTCTTTATTGAGAGAATGGCATCTGTCAACCAGAACTTAATATTTAAGAGATTTGTTGCACTATTTTTTAAAATAAAATGTTATATAAAGATACGTATAAGCATGAGTGGGACGGAAACGTGCTCAAGTTTATGGTTTCCTGAAAAACTGTCTCTTTCCCAAGACTTCATAACACATTCGGGCCTCATTATTAATGAATTCCTTATCTGCAAATTCACCTACTCACTAAAATTTGTTGTAAGTCAAAAATCAATATTTGGAGCATTTTCACAGCAATACTTGCGGAGTCACTTGCAGATAATCACAGAACAACAAAAATTTTAGTCAGCCGGTGTTCATGCACATTTCCAGCTAAGATAGAACAAGGTAGCATTCTGCCTTCTTGTTTCAGCTCTCATACTGAAACAAGTGTCCTCTTCAGGATCTATTTAGTGCCACGTTTTTCATATTTTTGTGTTGTTGTTTTTTTTGTGGTGACTTACTACTGAAAATGGCTTCCACGTGTAGTGTCAAAGTGCTATTTCGTGTTTCTAAGCACAAGAAGGCTGTGATGGGCATTATGGAGAAAATACCTTTAGATAAAATTTATTCAGGTATGAACTATAATGCTGTTCATTATGAATCCAAAGTTACTGAATTGAGAATATATATGGAATAAGGTGTCTTTAAACAGAAACACATATAAAACAAGGTTATATACTGATCAGTTGACAAAAATGTTGTGACCACAGGCTGGCAGGAACCTAACCCTATTAGTTCCCCTAGGAGCAATGGTTCCAGATTCACTAATTCAGTGTTCATGGCAACTTTCCATACAGCACCATAACAACAAGAATCAACTGTACTTTGTTAAAGAAAAACATCTCAGAAGGGCGGGGTGGGGGGGTGGGAGAATAGATCAATGGAATAAAAAGACAGCCCAGAAACAGGTGCATGTAAATATGGCAGAAGTGACACAGAGATCAACAGTAAAAGGTTAAAACATTCAACAATTGGTCTCAGAACAAGTGAGTATCAATCTGGGGAAAATGAAAGTGAATCCTCACTTCACACACAAAAAAATTCAACTCTGGATAAAATGTAAAAGACAAATTTTATCCTTATGAGACGAAAAGTTATGTTTTTCTAATAGGAGAGCTTTACGGTCTTAATTTAAGGAAATAGTTCATAAACAAAACATAAAAAGAACCCATAAAGGAAAAGTTGACCAGTAAAATGAAAAACATGAAAACATATTATCATGAAAAGACATTAAACACTTAAAAAGACAAGCCAGAAACTGGAAAAAGATACCTGCAACACATGTAACTAGGGTTTCCAGGCGGGAATTCCCACCCGTTCTCAGGAATATTTCCACTTTCCCGTTCCCGAATCCCGAGAAAAGTTGGTCAGGAAATCAGGAATATTGGCTCCTTGAACCCAGTAATACCCACAATTGGAAATAAATGTGCTACTCACGGTGTACCTCTTAGACATTTTTCCTATTTATCGCTAGAGTTTCCGGGTGGGAATTCCCGCCCGTTCTTGGGAATTTTCTTCACTTTTCTGGTCCCAAATCCCGAGAAAAGTTGGTCAGGAAATGGGGAAAATCAGCTCCTTGAACCCAGGTGGTTGGTAGTGTTGGCCGTCACTTTGTGGAAATGATCCATCATGGAGAACAGAAAACAGTTTATATCTCGGGATTCGGGAACAGGAAAGCGAAAAATATTCCTGAGAACGGGCAGGAATTCCCGCCTGGAAATCTACATGTAGCTAATATAGAGAACTCCTAAGAACAATGAGAAAAAGGCAAGCAATCCAATAGAAAAATGAACAAAAGGCACGAACGAACAAGTATTTAACAGAAGATAAAATTCAAATGACTAATGAATAGGTGTAAAAGATATTCAAGTTCAATAATATTCAGAAACAAAAATCAAAATCTCAATGAAATACCATTTTATATAATTTAGCAAAATTTGAAAACTGACAACACCAAGTGTAGCAGAAAATGGGGAAGAATGGGAGCTCCTCCATTGCTAATAGGAGTACAAATACCTTGGTACAAATTATACAAATGAATGCAAATAACTTGTAAAACAATTTATCACTGTCTAGTGAAGTGAAACATGCACCAATTCTACTTCTCAATGTAAAATCTATAGGAACTTGTTCAGGTGCACCAGGAGACAACTAAAGAAAGTCCACCACCACAGTATTTTTTGAAATTACAAAAATCCAGGCGGGAAAAAAAAAAGGACCTTTCCTCCAAGAACGGGCAATTGGATAAACTGCAATATAGTCATAAGATGAAATGTTATACAGCCAAGGAATTTAACAATTGACAGTTTCCTATGATTGCTTCCTCATCAACATGATCAACTTTAAAATACAATGTTGAATGAATAAATAATCACAAGAATATATACAATTCCACTTATACAAAATTAAAAAAACATAGAAAATTAGTTATATTGTTTGGGGTTATATATATATATATATATATATATATATAGATATAGATATATAGATATATAGATATATAGATAGATAGTAAAAACTAAAGAAAAGTCAGAGAATAATAAACACAAAATTCAGAATGGCTGGTATCCTTGGAGGGTGGGGGGATATAATCAGGGAGATACACAAAGGCCAAAAACAACTCTTAATTCCCTCCTCAAACCTATTCCTCCTCACCAGTTCCCAACTCTAGAGTTGTATTCAATTTCACTCTTCCTCACACCCTCATGTAATTAATCAGCAAGACCTATCAACAGTACTCTAAAACACCCCAATTCTTTCCATCTCCATTACTTTACTGTTTCAAGCCTCCATCAACCTGTCACTAGGACTGTTGCAACAGCTTCTTCCCTGCTGACTATAGGTACAATCCATTCTCCACAAAGCAACCAAGTGATCTTTTCAAAATTTGAGTCAGATCACATGACAATAAACTTTCCAGTGGCTTCCCTTCACAATTAGAATAAAATCCAATCCCTTTATCATCAACTTCAGGGCTTCATTTAATCTGTTCTCTGCTTACTTCTCTAACCTTAGCTCCCCCACCCTTCACCTAGCTCACAAGGTTTCAGCCAGAATGGCTGTCTTAGTCTCAAACCTGCCAAGCTGATTCTGTCTTAACACGTTCATAAGAATGCCCTTTTCATGGCTCTTAGCTTAGCAGGCTTCATCTCAGCATTTAAGCCTCAAATAAATATAAACACAAACGTTACCTTATCAATGAGGCTGCCTCTGACCACCCCATTAAAAACAGCACCACTGCTGCCATCAATCACTTAACAGTTCACCCTCTTTCATTCTTACCACGATCTGTGCTATTTTTAGGTCCCTCTCGCCCAGAACCTAGTCCCACCAAAGCAGGGATTTGTTGGTCTGGTCCAGTGTTACACCGAGCAGTGTCTGGCAAATGGCAACAAACACTTGTTGGATGAATGAAAAATTGAATTTTACTTTGAAAAAAAAAAAGAGTATCTGGCAGTGAAATGAAAATCAACTACACCAATCAGAAGTATGACAGATGGAAAGCGAAACTTTGAAAACCACTGGAAAAGCATTAATTTAGGAAGAATTTTAGTTTAAATAATCCTTTTCTCAATGGTACTAGTAACAGATCACCTTCTTAAGGACCATTAGTGATTATTAAAGTTTCACACAGGTACACAAGCCTGAGTTTTGGCTGTGTCATCTGCTTAAATCTCCTGTTTTTAGAAGAGCACTGTGATTAAAAGCATGGGCTTCAGCTCGACCTGAGTTCAATTACGAATCTGCATTGAAATTTGAGCAAGTTATCTCTCTATGCCTGCTTTCTCATTTGTAAAATGGAGCTATTAATAGCTACTTCAGAGTCACTGTGAAGATTAAAGTAAGTTTTTAAAGCATCTAGTTGTGCCTGGCGTGTAGTAAGTGGTCAATAAATTGTAGTTATTATGATGAAAGCTGAGAGTAGGAAAGTCCAGACAAATGAAAGAGCTTATATGAGTCAAATAACAACCAAACACCTTCAGTCTCTAATAGAGGTGGGCTAACTGATATTTAAAATGTACCAAGAGCACGTGCCAGGATTAAATACTTTTCCCGCCAAAAGACAAATGTATACAAAGCTAACACATAAGACTGGCCCAAGCACGTTGAGAACATCAAGAGAGTGGCTGTCTTCAACAAGGAGGTCAGCCACACACAAAACCGAGTCTTAAAAAAAGAAAGCCACAGGAATCGGCTAGATAAAGAATAAAGTACATGTAAAGGCCCAAATAAGTGAAAGTGAGAAACGTAGTGATGCTGCTATGGAGTGTATGGGAGGAAGGCTGGAAAACTGGTGGGCAGGACCAGATGGTAAGGATCTAGGGCCCTCTGTGTTTTTTTTTGTGGGTTTTTTTTTTTTTAAGAAAGCTTTTTATTTATGTATGTATGTATTTATTTATTTATTTTTAATTTTATTTGGTTTTAAAGATTTTATTGGGGAAGGGGAACAGCTAGCGCCCTCCACAGCTAGGAATTAGAGGACAACAGCTTGGCTTGGAAAAGGTCCTGGAAGTGCACACAGTTCCCCAATCAAGGCCCTCTGTTTAAAAGTTTGCACTTCATTCTTCAGGCAATGGGGACATGAAGGGGGAAACTGTAACACGCTAATTTGATACTAATACTTCTAAAGAATGCAAAAACACCTGTATGAGTTTAAATACCATAAAGGGCCACTATCTGTTAACAATGAGCAATCTGCTTAACCATGATTGATGTGGAACCTATTCTCAACACTTTTCATTAGATGACCATCCTTACAACAGCAGATAGAATCTATTGAGTTTACTGTGTGCCTTGTATTGTGTTGTTTTACTCGTTCTCTCATTCAATTCTTACAACACCCTTATGAGAGGAACTATTATTAACCCCATTTAACAGATTGGAAAACTAAAGGAAAGATGTTATAGTGAGATGGCTAGTGAGTCTGAGAGATGGGATTCAAATCGAGGCTACCTGACTCCAAAGCCCTAAAATTAAACCAACCTGCTGAATTAATATTGCTCAGTTCATTTACATCATTTGCTCAGAAATTGTATGTATGTACCTACTGTAATTTAAAGCATCATGCTAGGTCAGTGATTCTCAAATTTTACTGTACAGAAGAATCACATGGGCAGATTCCTAGATTTTGATTCAGTAAGTCTAGGGTGGAATTTTCAGAGACCTGCAATTATAATCTTAACTTCATGCAGTTCTGATTCACTTGGTCCATGAACTATACTCTGATAAATCCTGTGCTAGGTGTCCCTAAGATTCAAGGATATTTGATTTTCCTGTGCTCTATGAGTTTACAATTTAAAAGGGGTAAAAACAAGGTACACAAACAATACAAAGCAATTCAGGAAAAGCAATATACAGGCAAGAAAGACTTGAGGAAGAAGGATCATCTATAACAAAAGGAAGATGAATAGGATTTCATTTAGAAAGGAAACACATTCCCTGCAGACTTTCAGGAATAATGTTACATACAAAGAAAGGTAGGATGAGCAGGTAAGATGAGCAGACTGGCTTTGGCTTAGCAGGAACAGAGGATCTGCATTTAGGGATGGAAACATGTCAGAAAAAAAGTAGAGGCTGTGGAATGCCCTCAACGTCACCCTAAACAGTATGGGCTTTATTCAGTGCTGGCACTGTGATGCTGGCACTGTGACTGTTTTTGAGGAAGGAAATAATAAATGACAGCAATATTCTTTGGATAGAGCTCTGATGAAGCTATGCAAGATCAGAAAGAACAACAGACCAAGGGCATAGTTAGGCTGTTAGCATTCTAATTTCAAAGAAATAAGAGTCAGAACAGGGTAGTGGGAAAGTTGAAAAAGGGAAGAATGATAACTCTTAATGACATTGCATGCAGTGCAAAGGCAATCACAGCTAAACAATTTTTTCACCCCTTAAATTCAAATTGTATCACTATCAGCTTCATGTTACTTTTTGGAACTTTTTCTTATATAGCTAACAAGATGCAAAATATATCGAGTTCATTTATTTAAAACACAGCCCATGAGTAGCCAAAACACATCACAGTTATCCACTAAAAAAAAAAAAAATGTATATATTATATATAATATACATATTATATACAGTATATAAATGAAAGAACATTACTCAGAGCTACACAATCTCATGTTACACAGAATTCTAACAAATGTGAGCAACTAATTTCCAACCCACAGCAGTTTGGAAGCAACAATTAGAAGAGGAAAAGAGCCTGATATAGGTGGACATATTTAAGAGTCTGAGGCTCAAAAGAAACGAAAATTTAAAAAGCACACATAATCACTCAGAGTAAATCACTCCACAACTGTTTATTGATAGGTACACGATTCACAGAAAAAAAACAATGAAATCAGTGAGAATCTTTCGTAATATTTCAAAGACCTACCACAAAAAGAAAACTTTTAAACTTTCTTTAAAGATAAATATTTTAAAACAACTATTTACCTGATTAAAAGATAATTTTTAAAGGATGGCTGACACATGACAACATAGCCCTTTCATCAATAACCAAGATATAGTCACTAGGTAATTAAAAGGTAAGAAAGATATATTTTACAACACACAAAGTTTGAAAATGAAAAGAATGCTTTCATAAGGCATTTAATCAAGAATGTGGCCCCACTAATGAAGTTTAATTTGAGCGATTCTTTACTGATGGCTGTGCCTTTGAACTCCATGTTCCAAGTAATATGAAGGCATCCTCAACAAAAAATAACACTATTAAACTGGTCTTAAATATATACCCTGGATATTTACCTACCAAAACCAGGCAACAACGTCATTTGACACTCAACATCCTGTATCAATAGGCTGTGTGGCAACTTTTAAAAGGACTTTTAACGTAGAAACTTAGGTAGGCCTCTCATTTGGCTCACCAGCACTCATTGACATTTATTACAATCAATCCATATAAAGACCTTACCTACTCTATAAACAGATAAAAACAACATTTTCCTGGGGGGAATTAAGATGTTAACTGACTCAAAGTTATACTTAAGTTTATGATTAAGTTTTTAAAACATATACCAAAGCCCTGACCGTATACCTTTAATCACACAGAAGTAGACCATATATTAATTATTGGAGTAAGGAGAGTTTAGGTTTCAGCTTGATATATTTCTTCTAAATAGCAGAAAAGCAAATCAGTGCATATTTACAACACTGTAACATTAAAATAAAATTACCTTAACTATGTTGTAGGAATAAATCAACTAAATGAAACTAGGTCTCATATTTCTCAGATACAACAAAGGATAGAGAAAATTAAAGCAGCCAATGAATTCAAAAATTTCATCAAATAATCAAGCAACATTCAGATATCAAAGATTAGGATTATGGTACAAAACACCAGTCAAATATGCTATATTATAAGTATTTAAACAAATGAAGCAGTAAATTGCACCTGGTCCTTGTAATCATCCTTGCTCTCTAGAAGCATACGAGGACACTAAATGAAGCCAGAGAAATGTGCCTTGGAGACTGAAAAATAAGTTTTTCAAATTGTAATTTGCGATCCATCAATCAATTTAATGGTTTTCTGTCTGCATCTTTTAACTAAAGAAAATGGAATACATTAGAAACTATTAGACTGCGCCACTTGTAATAAGGGTAAATATTATTTTGTGAAAACTTTTTGTTCATATACAGGTAGTATGTACTAGACCATGATACAAAATGTATTTCTCACTATGGAGCATGATACAAAACAGTTTGGAAACTCCTGCTCTAGGGATCTAGGCCTAATACCTCAAGACCCAAAGGCTGAATGTTTTCACTAGTCCTCAGCACCTACACATAATCTCTTTGCTTAAGATGGACTCTTAGGGAACCTATTTAAGAACTCTAGGGCAGCATAAAAAGAGGACCGTCAGCTATTCTTGTATTTAGACCAGGGTTAGCAAATCTCCCCACAGCCCTACGCCGACAAACTCCTTGTAAGTTAGCAGCCTTCAGAATAGAGCTCCTCCTTCCTCCATTGACTGTACACAATTCAACTCGTGCATCAACTTTCCTTAACTGCAACTTGCAGAATCAGTGTGTCCCAAGACAAGACACTGTTAAACTTCGCTTCACCCATTCCCTGGATGTCTTTCTAGGAGAGGACCCCATTCTCAACAGATAACAAAGCTCCACACTGCTCCCCTGCCAGGCCCCATCTCACTCCAATCCCCTCGTTCTCAGTGTCTCCCAACTTGGGGGCAGAACGATCGTCCCCAGAGCCTTTAACGAACTACCGCGTCCTGTTATCAGCCGTGAAAGGAGCAGGCTTACTGTCCCCAAGCCTGGTAATGCCCGCCCGCCGAGCCTCCCAGAGAACACGTCCTTCATTGATTTATTTTTTTTGATTCGGTGGTTCCGCGACAAACCTCCTGTTTCCCCACCCAGCAGCCCCAGACTCCTCCCCGCCTCCCGCCAGGCAGCGGGCACTTCCCATCCCCCACGCCCTGGGGCTCAGCGAGAAGCCAGGACTCCCCCAGGCACTCGGACTGGCTCCGCCACGAGCCCTCCCCACCCGGGGCCGGCTCCCCTCTCCAGTCCCAGGCCCGCCCCGCTCCGCCCAACCAGACCAGGCCCAGCCTCCCTGTCGTCCGGACGGGCGCCCCAGCCATGTCCTCCTCCCAGACAGGTTTCGTCCCGCCCGGAGACCCTCCCGGTGTCTCCTCACACTGCGCCCCTGCAGGAGCGACCCTCAGCTCCTGGGCTCCGGACCGGAGCGCCTCGGGCCGCGAGGACCCGACAGCGCCGCAGGCCGGGGCCCCACTCACCCTCTCAGCCCGGGGGCGGGAGCGGCTGCGGCGGCTCCTCGGGCTGCGCCTCTCTTCCCCTCCCTCCCGGCCACCGCCGTGGTCGCCGCTCAGCCTCCGGCGGGGTCCCGGCCAGCCCCGGGCCGCTCCGCTTCACCTCGTACCCCACTCGGCCCGCAGGAACCCAGTGTCCTGCATTGACCCGGAAGCAGCTTCCACGGCCCAACAACAACACGTGACCCGTCGCACGTGTCACGTCCGCTGCGTGAATGGGAGGGGGCACCAGAGGAGTGAGTCCTCGCCAACCAACCTCGGGTTGCCATGGCGTCGAGATGTCTGTACTGCCGGTCGTCACTAGAAACACACTTCATCTGCTTTTTTTCTTCCGCGTCATTAGGGGACACCCTAAGTGCAAAGGAGGAGTACAGATTTTCACAGCAGAGTGAAATAGGGCGGGTCAGAGCAGAGGGTGGACCACTGAGAGAGAGACTGCTGCCATGCAAAAACGAGCATTGAGCTCGTCCAGCCTTGAGCATTGAGAGCGTTGAGGACCTCTCCAGACTTACCCGGAATTTTGTATTGATTCTGTCACTAATTTGCATTGTGACCCTGATCAACTCACTTCCTGTCTCTGGATTCAGTGGTCCTCTTTAGGTGAGCTCTATACTGTAATCTAATTCCATCCCAGGATGCTTTTGTATGAGGATGTGGTAGCACTCTGGCCTTTATTCTGTGTCCCCTTCCCAAGGTCTGTGGCATCCTGAGTTTTCAATGCTCTAGCACCAATGTAGTAATAGCAGCTTCCGTTTACTGAGCCCCTTGTGGGTACCAGGCACTGTGCATACGCTACTTCTAATTTTACAACCTTCCAAAAGTACGTATTTTGTAGACATGAAAACTGAAGTTCACAGAGGTTAAATAATCTGCCCCAAACCACCCATTACTAAAAGTGAGCAGACTAAGATTTGAATCCAGGTCAGCTGGCACCAAAGGAAATTCCTGCACTTCACATTATGTTCTACTATGGCTCCAGCTCTATACACATTATGTTTGACTGTCGGGCTGTGATTGCTTATTGGACTTCTTTGAGCATTTCTTTTGCAGGAACGTACGCAGAATAGGAATGGTGTTGGCTGGCCCTGAAGAGAATTCAGTCTTGTGTGGATATGTTGGTTTAAGTGTTAGGATTTGAAGAGGTCTGTTGCATAAGGTGTGCATGCTTTCATGTAGTGTGTGTCAGGGAGCAGGTGAAGGGTTGTGATGTGCATGCACGTGTATTTATTGGTTCCTAGAGGCAGGGAGACTAAATTCTTTAGGAGGGATCCAATGGCAGTTCCCAGGGACTTAAATCTCTCATTTTGTTTTGTTTTGTTTTACCCCATAATAGGTAGGGCTTAAAGGAGTTGGGGTTGGGGGAGCTTTAAAGAGCTGATTAAAGAAAGTGCTTCTGAGGATCAAGGGAAGGGTGAGCCAAGCAATGTTTAGTTTAATTTGCTGAGGTGGAGGCTTTCCTTCTCCTGCAGAGAGCGGTGTCTTTCTGGCACCTTAGGATTAATGGCTTTGGGAGCATCAGGTCATTGGCGTGATCGCTGTAAAAAAAATAATCTCAATGGCAAGGACCATGAGAAGAGCAGAGTGAAATATGCACAGAGGAGGCAGGACAGGGTATAGGCTGCATTGACAGTTTAGTGATAGACTTACTTGTGAGCTCTGGTACACTTGGGGATACCCAGAAATGCTTAGGAAGTCCTCTGAGCAACTAGGAAAAAGACAAGAAATGTGGATCATTACTCTTAACAAATATCAGTGGCTAATTGGCTAACTGGTGACAGCTGACGGCCAACTAGCCACAGCTGATGGCCATCTACCCGAGCCAGCACCTTTCCACATGAAGCCGAGAGCCTGGAAACTGCTCTCTGGGACTCTGTCCCAACAATATAGCCAGCATTATCTTTCAAACACTCGAATCTGATCATGTGAATCCCTGTCTCTTCTTATTCTGTACCTACCCTGTACAATCTGGTAGCCACTGAAGTAGGAATATGTCTCTGTGAGTCCCCAAATGATGTACATGATGTTGGATCTGCCGGCAGTTTCTGGGTGTGGGCCGGGTTCATGTCTCGTGAAGCCAAAGAATGGACACACGGACAAGGAGAGGTAAAGAGCTGTAAAGGAAGATAGTTTATTAGAGGAAGGAGAAGAGGTTGCAGCTCCCGAGCTGGAGGGGGTCCCGACTGGGGGTGCCCTGTGACTGAAGCAAAAGCTCTTACTTTTATACCTTCCCTTGCCTGTTTGGGGAAGGGAGCTGGAGCCTTCTAATTGAATTCATCTACCAGGGTTTTTCCTTTGCTCATCCTGAAAGGATCAACGAACCAACCTGTTCCTATCTATCAGATCTACTCCTTAGTCGGCCAGAAGGGTTTTGAGATTATCTATTAACCTCAAGGCATATTCTCATGTCCTTGTCCCAGAGGTGAAGGAGACATTCCAGGATGTGGGGACAAAGTCCCAGAGAACAGTATCCAGGCTCTCAGCCTCATGTGGAAAGGTGCTGGCTCAGGTAGTAGATGGCTGTCAGCTGTGGCTAATTGGCCATCAGCTATAACCAGTTAGCAAATTAGCCACTGATATAACTGCCACGGCTGCACTGGTCAGTCGAGTCAGTGAGTCTAGTCAAGTGAGTCGGTTGGTTGGCAGGCAGAAAAGCAGACAGTAGGTTGCAGGTCATGTGACTCCAGCCTCCAGTGAGACTATAGTGGTATGACTCCCCTACCTAAGGCTCCGTGGGTGTTCCATTTTGGCCTAGCCATATCCTGCGTTCTTGTGTGGGGAGCAGGACCAGAGACCCCACAGGCCGCCCCGTACGACAAATGGCGGAGCACGCAGGGTCTCCCGCTCACGACACAGGATATGGCTGCTCTTTTGTTTATTCCACCAGGGACACCCCCCCCCCCTACCTAGCCAACATGCTAACCTGTCTCACCACTAGCCGGGCGTGGCTCCAAATTTAAATTAATTAAAATGAAGTTAAATAAAAATTGCATTTCCTGAGTCACATGACACCAGCCATATTTCAAGGGCTCAGTGGTTAGTGCTATCATATTGTACAGTGCCAATATAGAATATGTTCATCATCAGAAAGTTCTATTGGGCAGTATTGCTCTATACTCTCAATTCCTCATGTTTCAGTTCTTTGGAATCTGCTTTGCTAAATTCTTTGCTTGAAACATTCTTCTTCCAACTACGTGAGACTGAAAATTAAATATAATTGTTTATTTTCTGGTTGTCTCCTTGACAAGCACATAAGTCTCTATGAAGGCAGGAGCTAAGTCTATCTTGTACACCATCAATTCCCCATTATCTCCAAAGGACTGTCATGTAGAAGGAGAGTAGATGGTGCACTAAAAAATGAGGAGGTAACAGAAAGGAAAATTTCTGGTCTTTTATTAGAACTTGTTTATAATTTGGTCATTTAAACTTACAAGTAGCAATTTCATATGGTTCAACCTAATAATAGAGAAGAACTTTCAAAAAATTGCAGCTGCTTCAGTTGATTCTAATGAGTTCCGTGTCACTAGGATAGTTTAAGCAAAGGCAGAATCTGTTAGAATAATTCCTAGATCATTTGGACGGGTTGACCAGTCTGACTCTAAGATTTTAAGTCTGTGTTCCTCCAACTGAGTCTTTAATTCAAGGTTGATTGTTGTCGATGAAAAAACACCCAGCCTAACAGAAAGTTTATAGGAGTTTATTTGAGCCAACTGACGACAATTGCTGGAGAGCAAAATCTCAATGGATCGAGAAAATGTTCCACAAAATGGTGGTTTGCAGCTTATTTTATACACAGAATTAAAGGAGGAGGTGGTAGATTGGTGGTAGATTAAGGGGTAGGAGAATACAAAGCAGGGATATCTCTTGGATTGGATAAAAGTAAATTGGAGAGAAGGTACTTCTTTCACAAAGGTGGGTACGGAACGGTTAATAGTTCGCATAGAGATGTTAATCAAGGGACAAGAATAATAATGAGGGATTCTGTAGTTTCCTGCTCTGGGCTGGAAAGAGGGATTACTGACATTCCAAGGATGTCATAGGTGCAAAAAGACAATAGACAGGCTCATTTAAGGTGAAGATTGACTTTAGGAAGAAAGCTTCAGGCTAAAGATGTGACTTCCTGCCATGGCTCCCCTTAATTATGAATTTTTTTTCTGTTCACGCCGTGTTATGTGATTATTTTCAGTCTTCTGACTTTGGCAGTTTTAACCTGTGGCCCCTTTTCCGTCCTCATTGTGCTATAACAACAATCATAGCTACTTTTGAGTTTTTACTATGTGCCAGACAATGCTTGATATATTTCACATAATTTCCTTTAATCCTCACAATAATCTTATGAAGTATGTTCGTACCATCAGATTTAGCAAGTGAGGCACAGGTTAAGTAATATACTCTGCAACATACAGCAACATGCAGAGGCTGAATTCATATTTAGGTCCAACAACAGAATCTAAGTTCATAATAACATGGTAATGATGGGATATAGTTGTATCAAGGTTTCAGTCAGATATTTGTCCTTTTAGTTCAATGAATGGTTATTTTATAATGAATGTATTCCGTGCACTTAGCTAGGCAGTTTGAGGAAAACAAAGATGGATAAGGCATTGTCCCTAAAATGTTGTTGGCAAGATAATGCATATATTCAAATAACAGTGATATTGAGACAGGTTAGTTAGAATGATTGCTAGGTAGACAGGGGGTTCCCTGGTGGAATAAACAAAAAGCAGCTATATCTTGAAACTCCAGGCCCTGGAATGTCTGATAGGAATGGGTTGGTTTGTTAATTCCTTCAGGATGAACAAACAGGACAAACCTAATAGATGAATTCCATTAGAAGGCTCCAGCCCCCTTTGCCAAGCAGGTGGACAGGATCACGGCCCACACCCACAAACTGCCGGCAGATCCAACATCATGTACATCATTTGGGGACTCACAGAAAAATATTCCCACTTCAGTATAGGACAATTAAATGTCTATTATTTTAAAAGGGGGATAAGAGGGGGCCGGCCCGGTGGCTCATGCGGTTAGAGCTCCGTGCTCCTAACTCCGAAGGCTGCCGGTTCGATTCCCACATGGGCCAGTGGGCTCTCAACCACAAGGTTGCCAGTTCAATTCCTCGAGTCCCGCAAGGGATGGTGGGCTCTGCCCCCTGCAACTAAAATTGAACACGGCACCTTGAGCTGAGCTGCCGCTGAGCTCCCGGATGGCTCAGTTGGTTGGAGCACGTCCTCTCAACCACAAGGTTACCGGTTCGACTCCCGCAAGGGATGGTGGGCTGTGCCCCCTGCAACTAGCAACGGCAACTGGACCTGGAGCTGAGCTGCGCCCTCCACAACTAAGACTGAAAGAACAACAACTTGAAGCCGAACAGAACCCTCCACAACTAAGATTGAAAGGACAACAATTTGACCATTGTTCCCCAATAAAGTCCTGTTCCCCTTCCCCAATAAAATCTTTAAAAATAAATAAATAAATAAATAAATAAAATAAAAAAAATAAAAGGGGGATAAGAAAGTCATCTTTTTAGCTGACGTCTTCTCCCAAGTAGGCAAAATAATGACAGAATTATATGAGAATTCAATGTGAACAGCATCAGCACATAGATGGGAACACAGGTGAAGAGAAAAACAACTGCTTCACTTGAAAGAAAAATGACTGGTTTAGAAATTAAGCCTACAATACTAGTTCTGTTTTTTTCCACTGACCAGCCATGTCACTTGATCTCTTTCTGCCTTAGAGCTTTATCTACCAAATAACCTGGATTGGATAAACTACAGTGGTGAACCCTGAAATTATGTGTAAAATTATATATAAATATTATAATCACATCTCAATATTATTTATCCATTTCACTGTTGTAAGACAATTGTGTTGTTTCCAGTTTGGGCTATTATGCATAGTGCTGCTATGAACATTCTTGTGCTTAACTTTTAGTGCACACACATACACATTTCTCTTGGGAATATACTTAGGAGTAAAATTGATGGATCATAGCTTTAGATCAGCATTGTCCAGTTGAAATATAGTGTGAGTCAAGTCACATACCTGTAATTCAAAATTTTCTAATAGCCACATTAAAAAAGTAAAAACAAAAATAAATTAATATTAATCATGCATTTTGTTAACCCAATATATCCGAAATATTATCATTTCAACATGTTATCAATATGAAAATTATTAATTAGACATTTAAATTCTTTTTACACATTAAATTTTCAAAATTCAATATGTATTTTACACTTACAACAATTCGGACTAGCCATAATTCAAATGCTTAATAACCAAATGTGGTACTAACTACTGTATTGGACAGTGCAGCTTTAGAAAATACTACCAAATGGTTTTCCAAAGTGTTTGTGCCAATTGACATTTCTGACAGCAGTGTATGAGAGCTGCAATGGTTCACATCTTCATCAACACTTGGTACTGTGAGTCTTTTTAAATTTTAGCCATTTTGATGGTGATACTATTTTAGTTTGGTTTAATATGCATTTCCTTAATGATAAAGAGATTAAGTATCTTTTCATATGTTATTGACCAATTGACATCTCTTTCATGAGTCTGGGCCCTTTTTTCTATTGCATTTATCCATTTTTTTCTTATTGGCCTCATAAAATTAGTTGAACAGTATTCTCTTTTTTTATTCTCTGCAAAAATTTGTGTAACATTGGCATTATTTGTTCCTTAGATGATTGTTTGAGTTCTCTAGGGAAGTCATTTTGACCTATAGTTTTCTATATGGGAAGCTTTAAATTATAGACTTGATTTCTTTTAGAAGTATAGCATTATACAAAATTTCCTATTTGTTCTTATGTCAATTTTAGTAAGTTGTATTTTTCTAGGAATTTGTTCACTCCATCTAAGTTTTTAAATATATTAGTATAAAGTTGTTCATAATATTCTACTATCTTTGTCAGAGTTACAGGATCTGCAGTGATATCTCATTTTTTACTCTAGGTCATAGGTACTTGTGGCATGTTGTTTTCCTTGATTAGTTCTGAAAGAATTATTGGTTTTGTTGAATCGCTCTGTTATATTTTTTCTGTTTTCTTATTTTCTACTTATCTTTATTATTTATTTTCTTCTATGCTTATTGGGAATAATTTACTGTCCTTTTTCTAATTTTCTTTTTTCTATAATATGTATTCAGAAGTGCACATCTGCCTCTATGCACAGTTGATTCTTTAGTTTTGATATGTACCATTTTCATTGTCATTCAGTTTTATATATTTTTAAAATTTCTTTAGGCTAGTGATATGATAAATTACATTAATTTATTTTTATTGAGATATAATTGACATATGATATTGTATAAGTGTTGATTTGGTATATTTATATATTGCAATATGATTAACACCATGGTGTTAGCTAACACTGCTATCATCTCACATAGTTAGCATTTCTTTTTAGCAGTGAGAACGTAAGGGTGAAATTCAGTGAATCAATAACACAATTAGACTTAGCTAGTTTGCAGTTTGACTCATGTCATAGTTCACTATCTAGGCACTTGGCAGTTTGATCCATCCTGATATTCAGCTGTTTTCTCTTTGTTTCTCCCCTCACTGATTAACTTAAGAACTCTGTTTTGTTCTCTTTCTCAAGGCTACACATACCTTGCTAAGGTATTTAATCCATTTAATCTACAGAATCCTAACCTGGAAAGGGCAATTTCTTAATCCTCAGGCACCCAGACACCATAATACTCATAAAGCCCCAGGCCAAGGTGGCTGAGTCTGGAGTCCAGAGATAACATTATCTTAAAACAGACAAGACGCCAAGTACGATGTCAGCCCTCAGACCTACCTGACCAACTCCCCCTTTCCTTTGTTCTTTTTGTATATCTATAAAACCTTCTGACTGGTCTATTAACAGGGAGATGGCTTTTGGACAAGAGTCCGCCATCCTCCCAGAATACCAGTATTCTGAGTAAACCTGCTTTTCTTTCCATCAACCATGTCTCTTAATTTTTAACTTTTTTAAGCGGCAGGCAGCTGGACCTTAGCATGGTATCAGGAACAGTTAAAATCTAGTCTCTTAGCAACTTTGAAGTTTATAGTAAAGCATTGTTCACTATAATTACGATACTGAGCTTAGATCTCCAGAACTTATTCATCTTCTAGTTACAACTTTATACCCTAAAATAACACCTCCCCAATTCCACCATCTCTCAACCCTAGGTAACCACCATTCTATTTTCTGTTTCTATGAGTTTGGCATTTTTAGATTCCACATATAAGTGATATCATACAGCATTTGAATTTCTCCTTCTGTGTTATCTCACTAACCCTCAAGTTTCATCCATGTTGTTGCAAATTACAGGATTTCCTTTTTCTCATGGCTGAATAATATTCCATTGTGAGTATGAGTGTGTGTGTGTGTGTGTGTGTGTGTGTGTGTATCACATCTTCTTCATCCATTCATCTGTTGATGGACACTTAGGTTGTTTTCATATGTTGGGTATTGTGAATAATGCTGTAATAAACAAGGGAGTGCAGGTATCTTTTAGATTCCCTGTTTTCACTTCCTTTAGACATATGAAGCATGATCAAAAAATATGGTGAATGTTTAAATTAAAAAAATTATTACAGCAAAAGACACATTGCCGTTAATCCCCCTCAAAATACTTCCCCTCACTTAGAACACACTTATCCCATCATTCTTGCCACTTTCTGAAGCAGTTTTGGAAGTCCTCTTTCATGAGTGTCTTTACCATCCATCATGACAATGTTCCGTGTTACACATCGCTTCTGGTATACAGCAATTTATGTCAAATAAAAACATTACAGTGTGTCCTCATCCACTTCATTCACTGGATCTGGCACTGTGCAACTTCTGGTTCTTCACCAAGTTCAAAATGACCATGAAAGGAAAACGTTCTGAATCAATTCAGGACATCAAGGCAGCCACAACAACACAACTAAAGACACTCATGAAAGAAGACTTCCAGAACCCCTTCAGAAAGTGGCAAGAATGATGGGATAAGTGTGTTCAAAGTAAAGGGGAGTATTCTGAGGGAGATTAATGGCCATATGTCTTTTACTGTAATAAATTATTTTAATTTAAACGTTCACCATATCTTTGGATCACACTTCATAAATTAAAATTTAGGATTGCTGGATCATATGGATTTGAATTGTGGATTTATTTTTTGAGGAATCTCCATATTGTTTTCCACAGTAGCTGAACCAATTTACATTTCTACCAATAGTGCACAAGGGTTCCCTTTTCTCCACAACTTTGCTAATACTTGTTATCTCTTATCTTCTTTTTTAAAATTATCTTTATTAAGCAATTCATGATTCGGGCATCATTCCACCTAGCAACGTGAAAGGGGCTCCATATCTCTAGTTTTCTTGATGATAGTCATTCTAACAGGTGTGAGGTGATATCTCATTGTGGTTTTAATTTGCTTTTTCCTGATCATTAGTGATGTTGAGTATATTTTCATGTACCTGTTGGCTATCTGAATGTCTTTGAAAAAATGCCTATTTAGATCTTCTGCCTATTTTTAATTACATTTCTTGTTATTAATTCTTATGAAATTTTTACATACTTTGGATATTAACCCCTTATCTAATATATGGCTTGCAAATATTTTGTCCTATTCCATGGGTTGCAGTGTCAGATCAAAAGAACAGAATATTTACAGTTCTGAGAACTGCAGACACAGTTTCGCAGCCCAATGAGTTCCGGCAAAGGGGAGGGAACTGTGGAAGCAGGACTGGCTGTGGTGGTGGTCCAGGCCATTGCTCAGCACCACCTCTCACAACTCGCCCCGCCCCTGTCCCCACCTATCTGGGTGGATCCCTGCAGGAGTAAACAGAGCTACTGAAACACATAGGCTCTAAATCTGGTGCAGGAAGAGCTTTAGAACTTCAGAAGCTCTCCATATACCCCCATGGAGGCGGTGCCAGGCGAACTGTTCACAGAGAAGCCCACCTTCCACGGAATCCCTCCATTGTGTGAGAAGCCAGAATAGTGCAGAGAAAATATAACACTACATTGTTATAATTCACTGATATGTGGTATATAAAACTGAAAACAACAAAAGAACGAGACAAACAAATGAAGGAACAAAAACTCATAGACATAGACAATAGTTTAGCGGTTAGCAGAGGGTAAGGGGAGAAAGAGGATGGGAGTTCTAGAAGAGGGTAAACGGGGTCTAATTTATGGTGATGGAAAGAAAACTGACACTGGGTGTGAAAACACAATGTGAGATATAGATAATGTAATACAGAATTGTACACCTGAAATCTATGTAACTTTACTAACAGTTGTCACCCCAATAAACTTTAATTAATAAAAAAGATATATAGGGAAGAGAAATATGTTAATACCATGAAGATACAATCAGCCAAATCCAGAATGTGAGAAATTGTATGACAAATGACCCATGTTCTTCAACTAAATGATATGAAAAGAAAGTGTGAGGGAATTGTTAGATAGATTAAAAGAAACTTAAGAGACATTAATCAAATGTAAGATGTGGGCCTTGTTTGGATTCTGATTTGAACAAACCATTTGAAACAACAGAAAACTGAAATTAGACTACGTATTAGATCAAATTAAGGTATATGGTTAATTATATTAGGTCTGATTATGATATTCTGGTTATGTTTTTTAAAAAGTCCTTATCAGTTAGAGATACTTATTAAAGTATATATGGGTAAAATTAAAAAAAAAAAAAAAGAGGACTGTCTTAGTCCATTCAGGCTGCTATAACTGAGTGCAATAGACTGAGCAGCTTACAAACAATGGAAATCTATTTCTCACAATTCTAGAAGCTGAAAAGTCCAAGATCAAGACACTGACAGAGTTGGTGTCTGGTGAGGTGCTGCTTCTTGATTCATAAATGGCCATTTTCTTCCTTGTCTTTACATGGTACAAAGAGAAAGTGAGCTCCCTGGGGTCTCCTTTATAAAGGCACTAATCCCATTCATGAAGGCTCTCCTTCATGACCTAATCATCTTCCAAAGGCCCCACCTCTGAATACCATCACACTGTGGGGGTAGAATTTTAACATACGAATGTTGGGGAGATATAACCATTCAGTCCATTGCAGAAACAAAAGTTTAAACCACACCATAGACAAATTAGACCTAACAGACATATAAATAACACTGTACCCAACATCAGCAGAATACACATTTTTCTCTAGTACACATGTAACATTCTCCAGAGTAGATCATACGTTAGGCCACAAAACAAATCTTAATAGATTTAAAAAGATTGAAATTGTACAAAGTATCTTTTCTAATACCATGGAATAAAACTAGAAACCAGTAGCAGAAAGAAAACTGGGACATTTACAAATATGTAGAAACTAAACAACGTAGTCAAACACTCAATGGATTAAGACGAAATCACAAGTGAAATTAGAAAATATGTTGAGACAAATGAAAACAAAACTACAACATACCAAAAATTATGAGATGCAGTGAAAGTAGTGCTAAAAGAGAAATTTATATCTGTACATGCTTACATTTAAAAAAAGTCAAATCTTGGCCGCCAACATAGGAACAACCAATGTGTCCTTCGATAGATGATTGGATAAAGATGTGGTATATATATACACAATGGAATACTATTCTGCCATAAGTAAAGATGAAATAGTGCCATTTGTGACAAAATGGATGGACCTTGAGATTATTATGCTAACCAAAATAAGTCAGACAGAAAAAGTCAAGAACCATATGACATCACTCATATGTGGGATATAAAACTGAAAGCAACAAAGGAACAAGACAGACAAATAAAGAAACAAAACTCATAGACACTGATAATATTCAATGGTTACCAGAGGGTAAGGGGGGATTAGTAGAAGAAGGTAAAGGAGGTCAAATATATGGTGATGGAAGGAGAACTGACCCTGGGTGGTGAACACACAATATAATATATAGATGATGTATCACAGAATTGTACACTTGCAACCTGTGTAATTTTACTAACCATTGTCACCCCAATAAATTTCAATTAAAAAAACCCTTCAAATCAATAACCTAATTTTACACCTTAAGTAACTAGAAAAGAAGAATAAAACTAAATCCAAATCTACCAGAAGAAGGAAATAATAAAGATTAGAGCAAAGATAAGTAAAATAGAAAAACATTTTTAAAAACTAGTGAAATCAAGTTCTTCAAAAAGATTGACAAAATTTACAAACCTCTAGCTAGTTTAACCTGGAAAAAATGAGTGAAGACTCAAATAACTAATATCAGAAATGAAAAAGGAGACACTATGTATAACTGATATCACAGAAATACATAGGTTCATAAGAACCTACTAGGAACAATTGTATGCCAACACATTGGATAACCTAAATGAAATGGACAAATTCATAGAAATTTATAATCTAAAAAATTTACTAAACAATGAAGAAATGGAAAATCTAAAGAGGCGTACAACTAGTAAGGAGACTAAATTAATAATAAAAAATCTAACAAAGAAAAAATAGTCTTTAAAGCAATAGGCATTACTAGAGAAAAGTGGGGTATTTCATAAGAGAAAGTTAAATTTACCAGAAAAAGAATACAGTTTTAAATTGGCATGTATCTAATAACATAGTATCAAAATACATGAAATATTTTCTGAACTACAAAGATAAACAGATTCATTCATAGTCATAGTCTGAAGTTTTAACATACCTTTCTCAGTAACTAATACAACAAGCACTCAATCTGCTTATAACAATTGTTACAAATACAATTTGTAATAAAAAAATCAATAACGATATAGGAAGTTTAAACAACTCAGTTAAGAAACTTAGTCTAATTGCTTATATAGAACTTTGAATTCAATAACTGTAGTATACATAGTTTCAAACATTCACAAATACTTCATCCTAAATTCACCATATGCTGAGACATAAAGCAAGCAAAGCTTGATAATTTCCAAAGGATTGATGTCCTGTGGAGTGTGTTCTGTGACCACAGTTTAATTAAACTAGAATTTATTTTAAAATCCCTTTAAAATCTCCATACATTTGGAAATTAAGAAATATACTTCTAAATTACCCATAGGTAACAGAAGAAATCACAAGTGTTATGGACTGCATATTTGTGTCCCCTCAAAATTTGTATGTTGAAACTCTAAACCCCAATGGAATGGTATTTGCAGGTGGGGCCTTTGAGAGATAATTAAGTTCAAATGAGGTCATGAGGGTGAAGCCCACATTTTAGGATTAGTGTCCTTATACTGAAAGAGACTAGAACTTGCTCTTTCTGCCATGTGAGGTACTCTCTCCAGACATCACATCTGCCAATGTCTTGATCTTGGACTTCCCAGACACCAGAACTATGAGAAATAAATGTTTGTTATTTAAGCTACTCAGTCTATGGTATTTTTGTTATAGTAGCATGAACTAAGACAACAAGTGAGATTTGAACTAAATAAAAATAAAAATATAACATCAAATTTGTGGGATACAGTGAAAGCTGTGCTCAGAGAGAAGTTTATAGCATTGAATGCCTATATTAGAAAGAAGTAAGATCTAAAATCAATAATCTGGAAACCAGAAAAAGAAGAGCAAATTAAATCCAAACTAAATAAAAGAAAAAATAAATATTAGAACAGGAATCAATGAAATTGAAAACAGGGAATCAATAGAGGAAATCAATAAAACCAAAAGCTTGCCCTTTGAAAAGTTGAACAAAATTCACAAGCCTCTAGCCAGGATAAAAATAAAAGAAAAAAGATATGAGTTATAAATATAATAAAAGAGGACATCACTACACACCCCGGGGACATGAAAAGGATAAAAGAATATCATAAACAACTCTATGCCCACAAATTTGATAGCCTAGATAAAATAAACCAGGTCCATGAAAGACACAATGTGCTAAAATTCACACAAGAAGAGATAGACAATCTGATTAGCTTATATCTATTAAAGAAATTTAATCAATAATTAATACTATTCCAAAATAAAAAAGCACCAGGCCCAGATGAATTCACAGCTGAATTCTACCAAACATTTAAGGAAGAAATCATACGAATTCTTAATAAACTCTTCCAGAAGATAGAAACAGAAGTACTTCCTAACTCATTCTATGATGCCAGAATTACCCTACTACCAAAATCAATGACATTACAAGATAAGAAAATTACAGACCAACATCTCTAATGAATATAGATGCAAAAATCTTCAACAAAATATTAGCAAATCAAATCCAACAATATTTAAAAAGAGATATGCACCAAGACCAAGTGGGGTGTATTCCAAGTATACAGGGCTGGTTCAACATTCAAAAATCAATTAATATCGTTTTCATTGTGTGGATCTTTCATTTCCTTGGTTCCTAAATATTTTATTGTTTTTGATGCTATTGTGAGTGGGATAGTTTTATTTATTTTTCAGATGTAAGCGCACAGTGGCAAGTTCACGAACTCAATGGTCAGACCTCATAAGTTCATATCATCTGCAAATATGACGACAATCTTACTTCTTCCTTTCTGATTTTGATTCCTTTATTTCTTTGAGTGATTGCATAGGACTTTCAGTTTTATGTTGAAACGGTGAGAATGAGCAACTTGTCTTGTTTCTGATCTTAGAGCAAAATCTTTCAATTTTTTTACTGTTGAGTATGACGTGCATTTATCGCATATGGACTTTGCTGTGATTAGGTATGTTCCTTCTAACCCCAGTTTGTTGAGGGTTTTTATAATGAAATAATGTTGTAATTTCTCAAATGCTTTTTTTTGCATCTATTGAGATGATCGTATAAATTTTATCTTTCATTCTATTAATGTGGTCTATCACAGTTACTGATTTGCATATGTTGAACCATGCTTGCATCCCAGGGATAAATTCCACTTGATAATGTTATGTGATCCTTTTAATATGTTGTTGTATTCAGTTTCCTAATATTTAGTTGAGAATTTTTGCATCTATATTCAGCAGGGATATTTTTATTATTATTATTTGTGTTTTTCCAGGGCCCATCAGCTCCAAGTCAAGTGGTTGTTTCAATCGAGTTGTGGAGGGCGCAGCTCACAGTGGCCCATGTTGGATCAAACCTGCAACCTGGTTGTTAAGAGCACCACGCTCTAACCAACTGAGCCAACCAGCCGCCCCTTCAGCAGGGATCTTAATCTATAGTTTCCTTTTCTTATAGGGTCCTTAACTGAATTTAGTATCAGGATAATCCTGGCCTCATAAAGTGAGTTTGGGAGTATTCTCTCTTCTTCAATTTTTGGAAGAATTTGAGAAAAATTAATTGGCATTAATTCTTCTTTAAATACTTGTATAATTCATTAGTGAAAACATGTGGTCCTGGGCTTTTCTATGTTGGGAGGGTTTTTTTTATTATTATTGATTTAATCTCCTTACTCTTTATTATTGGTCTGCTCAGATTTTCTATTTATTCATGATTTAGTCTTGATAGGTTGTATATTTCTTTTTTTTAATTGCTTTTTGTTTTTTAGAATTTTAACAGATTTCATTCAATTTGAATTAAAGGGACAGAGACATTAGAAACTGGAAAGAGGCCTCTAGACATGAAACTTGTCTGGGCCTACACAAATGCAAACATGATCCTTTTTTGTGCATCGTAATGATTGGTCATAGGACAGAGCTAACAGCTGCAGTCTTTACCTGGGAGAATTACTGGGCAACACTGAAGGACTTTCAGTTTGTGCTAGGTTGGAACTGAGGTTGCTGTGGGCCAGATGTACTTCTCCCACTAAGTTTTAGAAGTTAGCATCACCTGCAACAAACCTATTTGTTTCCTCTGTTAAATTATGGGCAGTTGGGGCAGTGTTCCTTCATTCCTCAGATTGTCTGATTTCAAGAACCATTCCCAGTTTTCTTTCTTTAGGGAGAGGGCCTGTGTATTTTGCACGCGGGAATATAATTTGATCCCAGAGGATGTATTGGAGCTGCAAATTCTTTGTTACATCTCCCGCAAATGGTGGCATGAGAGCCTTCCACTCCAAAACGGTAGTTTGCTTTAACTGCTGGAAGAAGTAGACCCACGGCATCAATTGTGCTAGCTTCTGAGCTAAGAACTAAAGAAATTGACTTCCCTTATTCAACCCTTGGGACAGGCTGGAATCCCTAATATACACTATAGAAAGTCCAACACTCTAAAATCACCTTTCTGAAAAGACAACCATAGGGTTTTCTGCTTCGCATTTTCGTAGAGCCCAGCCTACCCGTCAGACCTGGCAGAGGACCAGATGTATGAGCGACCTACCTTTCTGACTGCCAATCACCCTGTGATATCACTCAGTTCATGTGGATAATCTGACAAGATTTTGACCCCCAATTCTGTGTGGTATGATAAGGGGGTATTGTTTTAATCACCAACAATATCTCCAAGCCCCCTTCTACTTGGTTTCCAGCACTCACATTCATCCCTGTGACCTCCTGATAACAGCACCTCTGGGAAACAGCATCTACTGCAGATGGTGCATTTGGGACATTTTTTCTCTTCCAAATGGCAAGGTGACCCTAGGCAACTGTTTGTCTCTGCTCCCCAGTCTGTCTCTGCTCCCCAGTCTGTCTCTGTACATTGGGGCTTCTGGTTCTACAGAGCACCGAGAATGACACAGATAGTGGCCAGAGCAGAAGAAGAACTGTAGAGTCACATGGCTGTGGAGCAGGAAGTGGGACAAGACACTTCTGTGGATGCAGCCACTTGGAGAAGAGACTGATGATGTCACCAATGTCCCATTGTGACACACACGGTACCTCAGCTGGAATTGTCCAAGTGAGTGCTGGGCGAGGATAATACCCCAGTGCCATGCAAACACAAGGTGATGAGTCTGGATGGACAGGATGCTGTGTTGTTATGCTCAGACTGGGCATTTCTACTGACACCTTCAGGGGAAGACTTTACTGACCTGGTCCCTCTCAACTGACCCTCATTAGAAATCAATTCTGATGGCACTTTCATCTTGGATTTCCAGAAATGTGGAGAAATACCTTTCCATTTTTTATGCCACACAGTGTATGACATTCTGTTATGAGTAGACTAATACATTAGAAGTCAGGGAAATGTGAATCAAAACCTCAATGAGATGTTACATCACACCCACAAGCATGGCTATGATCAACAAAAACAGAAAATATCAAGTGTTAATGAGGATGTGATGTCAAGGAACTAGAATGCTCATTCATCACTGGTGGAAATGTAATATGGCATAGCTACCGTGGAAAAGATTTGGCATTTCTCTAGTAAGTTGAACATACAAATTCCATATGAACAGCGATATACACCCCAAAGAACTGAAAACAGAACTGAAAATTTCAAAAAATTGTAAGCAAAGTTCATAGCAGCACTATTCACAATAGCCAAAATGTAGAAACCCATAATTTCCATCAACTGATGAATGAATAAACAAATATAATATATCCTTAAAATGAAATATGATTCAGTCATAAAAATGAATGAAGTACTGATACTGGCTCCCACATGGATGAACTGAAACCACGGTAAGTAACACAAGCTAGTGATAAATGGCCAAATGTTGTGTGACTGCATGTATATGACACATCCAGAATAGGCAAATCCATAGAGACAGAATGCAGGTTAGTGGTGCCAGGGCCTAGAGGAAGCGCATAATGGGGAGTAATTGCTCCGTGGTTTGGGATTTCCATGTGATGGTTTGGAATGAGAGAGAGGGTAGTAGATATAGGTGTTTGATTGATGATTGCACACCACTGCGAGTGTACTAAATGTCACTGACTTATACATTATAATAGTTCAAATGCAATGTTTGCTTCTGTGCATTCTACCAAAGAATATTAGAATTGTTCCCCATAGACCCTCTCTGATAGACAATAAGTCTTCTAATATTCTGAGAGCCCAGTCTCCTAGACCCCTTCAAATATATGAGAAAACTTTTTCAGTTTTAAAGGCATTAACCGCTGCATCTCATGGTTTGGCCTAAAAAGACATGGGACTATTTAAGATGAAATATGTGGTGGGTTTGTCTAATGGAGTATAGTGTTATAGAGAGACCACAAAATTTGGAAAGAATTTTAACACATTTCATTCCATTTGAATTGAAAGGGACAGAGACATTAGAAATTGTAAAGAGGTCTCCAGAAAATAAACTAGTCTGGACCTATGCAGATGCCAGCATGAAATTTTCTGTGGGGATCTTAATAATTATTCAGTGGGCACAGCTAGGAGCTGTAGTGTTCTTTTTTTTTAATTAAAGTTTATTGGGATGACAACTGCTAGTAAAGTTACATACATTTCAGGTGTACAACTCTGTAATACATTATCTATTTCTCACATTGTGTGTTCACCATCCAGAGTCAGTTCTCTTTCCATCACTATATATTAGACTCTGTTTACCCTCTTCTAGCGTCCCCATCCCCTGTCCCCTCTTACCCTCTGGTTACCCCTAAATTATTATCTATGTCTATGAGTTTTTGTTCCTTCATTTGTTTTTCTTGTTCTTTTGTTGTTTTCAGTTTTATATGTCACATATCAGTGAAATCATATGGTTCTCTGCTTTTTCTGTCTGACTTATTTCACTTAGCATTATAATCTCAAGATCCATCCGTGTTATCACAAATGATACTGTCACGCGGGGCGGCATGCGGGGTCTCTAGTCCCGCTCCCCACATAAAAACGCAGGATATGGTGAAGCCAAAAAGGAACACCTACGGAGGCATAGATAGGGGAGTCATACACTACAGTCTCACTGGCGGCTGGGTTGGAGACACAGGAGACAGGAGCCACACGATCCGAAACCTGCCATCCACTTGCCTCTGCCAACCAACCACACTTGCTAGCTGCAATCCGTCTCTCTGCAATCCCTAATCCACACACCACCATGCCACGCCACTACACCACCACTACACTACCTCGCTAGCTTAGCCGCGGCAGTTATATCAGTGGCCAATGTCTAACCGGTAACAGCCGATGGCCAACTAGTCACAGCTGATGACAATCTACTACCTGAGCCAGCACCTTTCTATGTGAGGCCGAGAGCCTGGAACTGCTCTCTGGGGCTCTGTCCTCACAGGTACTATTTCATCTTTTCTTACCGCCGAATAGTATTCCATTGTGTACATATACCACAACTTCTTTATCCATTCATCTATCGAAGGACATTTTGGTTGTTTCCATGTCTTGGCCACCGTAAACAAAGCTGCAATGAACATTGGAGCACACGTGTCTTTATGTATAAATGTTTTCAGACTTTTGGGGTAGACCCCAGGAGAGGGATTGCTGGGTCATATGGCAATTCTATTCGTAATTTTTTGAGGAACCTCCACACTGCCTTCCATAACGGCTGCACCAGTCTGCATTCCCACCAACAGTGTACGAGGGTTCCTTTTTCTCCACAGCCTCTCCAACACTTGTTACTATTTGTCTTGTTCATGATAGCCATTCTGACTGGGGTGAGGTGATATCTCATTGTGGTTTTTATTTGTATTTCTCTGATGATTAGTGATGTTGAGCATTTTTTCATATGTCTATTTGCCATTTGTATGTCCTCTTTGGAGAAATGTCTCTTGAGGTCCTCTACCCATTTTTCAATTGGGTTGTTTGTTTTTGTTGTTGCGTTGCATGAGTTCCTTGTATATTTTGGATATTAGCCCCTTATCAGAGGTACTAAAATCTTCTCCCATTCAGTTGGTTGACTCTTTATTTTGACGATGGTTTCTTTTGCTGTGCAGAAGCTTTTAAATTTGATATAGTCCCATTCGTTTATTTTAACCTTTACTTCCACTGCCTTTGGAGTCAAATTCATAAAATGCTCTTTGAACCCAAGGTCCATAAGTTTAGTACCTATGTTTTCTTCTAGGCAGTCTATTGTTTCAGGTCTTACGCTTAGGTCTTTGAGCCATTTAGAATTAATTTTTGTGCATGGAGACAGATAGCTGTCCAGTTTCATTCTTTTGCACTTGGCTTTCCATCTCTCTCAGCACCATTTATTGAAGAGGCTGTCTTTTCTTCATTGCATGTTTTTTCTTTCTTTGTCAAAAATTTTCTGTCCATATTTATGTGGGTTTATTCCTGGGGTTCTCAATTCTATTCCATTGGTCTGTCTGTCTCTTTTTGTGTCAATACCATGCTGTTTTGATTATTGTTGCCCTGTAATACAAGCAAAAGTCAGGGAGTGTGATACCTCCAGCATTGTTCTTTTTTCTTAGAATTGCTTTGGCTATTTGGGGTCTTTTGTGGTTCCATACTAATCTGATGATTTTTTTGTTCTAATTCTTTAAATAATGCCATTGGGGTTTTGATGGGGATTGCCTTAAATCTGTATATTGCTTTGGGTGATACGGCCATTTTAACTATGTTGATTCTTCCAATCCATCAGCACGGAAAGTCTTTCCATTTCTTTGTGTCTTCTTCAATTTCTTTTAAAAACATATTATAGTTTTCAGTATACAGGTCTTTCACATCCTTGGTTAAGTTTATTCCTAGGTATTTTTTTCTTTTTGTTGCGATTGCAAAAGGAATTGTTTTCTTCAATTTCTTTTTCTGAGATTTCATTGTTAGTATATAGGAAAGCAACGGGCTTTTGTATGTTGATTTTGTAGCTGGCACTTTTACTATATTCATTTATTGTTTCTAATAGCTTTTTGGTGGAGTCCTTAGAGTTTTCTATATATAGCATCATGTCATCTGCAAAGAGTGACAATTTAACTTCTTCATTCCCATTTTGGATGCCTTTTATTTCTTTCTCTTGCCTGGTATCTCTGGCGAGGACTTCCAACACTATGTTGAAAAGCAGAGGGGATTGGGGCAGCCTTGTCGTGTTCCTGAACTTCAGTTTTTCACCAAAAGGCTTCAGTTTTTCACCATTAATTATGAGATTAGCTGAGGGTTTGTCATATATGGACTTTATTATGTTAAGGTATTTTCCTTCCATACCTATTTTATTAAGTGTTTTAATCATAAATGGATGTTGTTTCATGTCCAATGCTTTGTCTGCATTAATTGATACAATATATGATTTTTGTCCTTTATTTTGCTTATGTGATGTATCACATTGATGGATTTGCATACGTTGAACCATCCGTGTGCCTCTGGGATGAACCTCACTTGGTCGTGCTGAATAATCTTTTTAATGAATTGTTGCATTCGATTTGCTAGAATTTTGTTTAGGATTTTTGCATCTGTATTCATCAGAGATATTAGTCTGTAGTTTTCTTTTTGTGTGTGTTATCCTTACCAGGTTTTGGTATCAGGGTAATGTTAGCCTCATAAAATGAGTTAGAGAGTGCTGTCTCTTCTTCAATTTTTTTGGAAGAGTTTGAGCAGGACAGGTATTAGATCCTCTTTGAATGTTTGGTAGAATTCACTAGTGAAGCCATCTGGTCCCGGACTTTTGCTTTTGGGAAGGTTTTGGATGACTGATTCAATTTCCTTACTGGTGATCAGTCTATTTAGACTTTCCAATTCTTCGTGATTCAGCCTAGGAAGTCTATATGTTTCTAAGAACTTGCCCATTTCTTCTAGGTTATTAAATTTGGTGGCATATAGTCCTTCATAGTATTCTTGGATGATCCTTTGTATTTCTGTGGCATCCGTGATAACTTCCCCTCTTTCATTTCTGATTTTGTTAATTAGTGTCTTTTCTCTTTTTCTCTTAGTGAGTCTAGCCAAGGATTTGTCAATTTTGTTAATCTTTTCAAAGAACAAGCTCTTTGTCACATAAATTTTTCTATTGTCTTTTTGTTCTCTAATTCATTTAATTCTGCTCTGATTTTTATTATGTGGTCTCTTCTGCTGACCTTCGGTTTCATTTGTTTTCCTTTTTCTAGTTCTTTAAGGTGTAACATGAGGTTACTTATCTGGGATTTTTCTTGTTTCTTGAGATAAGCCTGTAATAGTATAAATTTTCCTCTTAAAATTGCTTTTGCTGCATCCCCAAAATTTTGGTAGGAGTGTTTTCATTCTCCTTTGTTTCTATGTATCTTTTGATCTCTCCTCTTATTTCTTCTTTGACCCAGTCGTTTTTTAAAAGTATGTTGTTTAGTCTCCACATATATGTCAGTTTTCCTGCTTTCTTCTTGCAGTTGATATCCAATTTCAAAGCCTTGTGACCAGAGAATATGCTTGGTATGATGTCAATCTTCTTAAATTTGCTGAGGCTAGTTTTTTTTTTTTTTTAAAGATTTTATTGGGGAAGGGGAACAGGACTTTATTGGGGAACAGTGTGTACTTCCAGGCCTTTTTTCCAAGTCAAGTTGTTGTCCTTTCAGTCTTAGTTGTGGAGGGTGCAGCTCAGCTCCAGGTCCGGTTGCCGTTGCTAGTTGCAGGGGGCACAGCCCACCATCCCTTGCGGGAGTCGAACTGGCAACCTTGTGGTTGAGAGGATGCGCTCCAACCAACTGAGCCATCCAGGAGCTCTGCAGCAGCTCAGCTCAAGGTGCCATGTTCAATCTTAGTTGCAGGGGGCACTGCCCACCATCCCTTGTGGTACTCAAGGAATTGAACTGGCAACCTTGTGGTTGAGAGCCCGTGTTCCAACCAACTCAGCCATCTGGGAGGCAGCTCAGCTCAAGGTGCCATGTTCAATCTTAGTTGCAGGGGGTGGAGCCCACCATCCCTTGTGGGACTGGAGGACTTGAACCGGCAACCTTGTGGTTGAGACCCCACTAGCCCATGTGGGAATCGAACTGGCAACCTTCGTGGTTAGGAGCATGGAGCTCTAACCATCTGAGCCACCGGGCCGGCCCGAGGCTAGTTTTATGTCCCAATATATGGTCTATCCTTGAGAATGTTCTCTGTACACTAGAAAAAAATGTATCGTCTGATGTTCTGGGATTAAGTGCTCTATAATTGTCAATTATGTCCATTTCATTTAATGTGTCATTTAGGGCTGCTATTTCTTTATTTATTTTCTCTTTGGTGATCTAGCCATAGCTGTCTATGATGTATTTAGGTCCCCTACTATAATTGTGTTTTGGTTATTGTCTCCCATTAGTTCTGTTAGTAGTTACTTGGTATATTTCGGTTCTCCCTGACTGGGGGCACAAATATTGATGACTGTTATGTCTTCTTACTGTACAGTCCTATTTATCATTATGAAATGTCCATCTTTGTCTCTTGTTACCTTCTTCATCCTGAAGTCTGTTTCATCTGATATCAGTATGACTACACCTGATTTTCTCCGGATACCATTTGCTCGGAGTGTCAATTTCCACCCTTTCACTTTCAGTCTATGTTTGTCCTTGTAGCTGAGATGTGTCTTTTGGAGGCAGCATATGGTTGGGTTTACTTTTTGATCCAACCTGCTACTCTGTGCCTTTTCATTGGTGAGTTCAATCCATTTACATTTAGGGTGATTATTGATATGTGAGTATTTCCTATCATTCTATTTTGGTTTTCTGGTAAGACTGTGTCTCCATTGTTTCTTTGCCTTTTGTTGTTGTCTATTATTTCTGTGTGGTGGTGGTATTTTATGATTTACATTCTGTTTCTTCTTTTATTATATCACATGTTTCTGTTCTGAATCTTTTTTGAGTGCTTATCTTTAAGTTCATGTAAAAAAAAGTTTGTTATTTAGAGTATTCCATTTCCTTCAGTATGCTTACTTTCTCCATTCCCATATTTGGTTCAGGCCTTTACTCTCCCCCCTTTTATGTTTTGGTTGCCACAACTTATCCCTATTGATGCTGGTCAAATAGCCTCCTTCAGTATTTCTTATAGTGCAGGTCGGTCGTGTGTTAGAAAATTCCCTCAGCTTCTGTATGTCTGCATAGGTCTTTATTCCTCCTTCATATCTAAAGGATATCTTTGCTGGATATATTATTCTTGGCTCATCATTTCTCTCAATAGTTTGCATATTTGATTCCACTTCCTCCTGACTTGTAAAGATTGTGCTGAAAAGTCTGATGATAACCTAATGAGCTTTCCTTTGTAGGACCATCTTCTTTTCCCTGGCTGCCTTGAGGATTCTTTCTTTGTTGTTAATTCTTGACAGCTTCAATACAATGTGCCTTGGAGAAGGCCTCCTGGGGTTGAGGTAATTAGGTGTTCTATTTGCTTCTTGGATTCGAGGATCCAGTTTTTTTCACAAGTTTGGGAAGTTCCCATCCACTATTTGTTTGAATATACTCTCTGTTCCCTTCTCTCTTTCTTCTCCTTCTGGTATGCCCATTATTCTTATATTGCTCTTTCTGATGGCGTCAGAAAGTTCTTGTAGAGTTCTTTCATTTCTTTTAAGTCTCAAGTCTCTCTCTTCTTCCATCAGAGTCATTTCCAGATTTCTATCTTCAAAGTCACTGATTGTTTCCTCCATCTGGTCAACTCTGCTATCTAAGCTATTTATTTCATTCTTCATTTCTTCTATTGAGTTCTTAATCTCCAGGAATTCTATTTGATTGTTTTTTAAAATTTCAATCTCTTAGGTAAAATATTCATTTTGTTCTTTGATTGTGTATCTGAGCTCATTGAACTGCCTTTCTGTGTTTTCTTGCATCTCATTGAATTTTTTAGGAACTGCAGTCTTGAATTCTCTGTCATTTAAGTCACATATTTCTATGTCTTTAAGTTCATTTTCTGGAGATTTTTCATTTTCTTCCTGAGCTGTCTTATTACGTTGGCTATTCATGGCAATTAATGATGTATTATTTCTCTTCCTAGATATCTACAGGCATGGGTTCTGCAACAGGTCGATAGAAAAAGGTCTTTCTTTTATTTTCTAGTAGGTGTTTGTAGAATGTTTTATTTTCTCACTGACTGCAGCTGTTTATTCTCTCTCACACTGTAGTGTTATATTTTCTCTGCAGTATTTTGACTTCTCACAGAATGGGGGGATTCCCTGAAAGGCGGGCTTCTCCTCTGTGAACAGTTTGCCTGGGTCATTGTGTGCCGCCTCCATGGGGGGGTGTGGAGAGCCTCTGAAGTTCCAAAGCTCTTCCTGTACCAGATTCAGAGCCCGTGTGTTTCAGCAGCTCTGTTTACTCCTGCAGAGATCCGCCCCGATGGGTTTGAACTGGGGCAGAGTGGGTTGTGAGAGGTGGTCCAGAGCAATGGCGGCGACCACCACCACAGCCAGTCCTGGTTCCACAGCTCCCTCCCCTTTGCTGAAACTAGTTGGGCTGCGAGTCAAAACTGCAAATATTCTGTTCTTTTGATCTGACACTGCTACTGTTCTGCTTCTAGCACAGGGCAGGTGGGGACCAGGCAAGCTCTGGGAGGGTAGGGATGGGGTGGCTAGGCTCAGTTCCTAAGTCTTCCATTCCCTGTTCAGCAGTGAGGGCTTAAACCACCGTTTTCAGTCTTCTTCCGTCAGTCTTCGCTCCGAGGTGTCTGCAGTGAGTGTTGGGTTCAGCCATGTTATATGCTGCCCCCTCAGCCCTATGGGCCATAAGCAGAGTACTAGCAGTCGGAGTTCTTTCCTCTCCCATAGCTGCCATAGTCCTGAAATGCAGTGATCTCCAAGCACCGAGCTAGGTCTGCATCGTCTGCTTCTGCAGCCCCGTCTCCACACTTCTCCCATCCCTCCTCACCCGTTTGCACCATTTGCCCACCTTTAGATGATTTCAGTAGTGCGTGTTTTACTCTTGACTGTCTGCTGCGCAGGAAGTCCTTTGTGACGTTATAGTTGTTCAATTTATTGTAAATTCCAAGGAAGATTTCAAGACGCTCACCTCACGCTGCCATTTTTATGACGTCAGTCGACTGTCTTCTTTTTATGCATTATTGAAAGTGGGGTGTTGCAATGGAAACTATTTGGTGGTTAGAAAAGATGAAATAGGACCATTTGTGACAACATGGATGGATCTTGAGATTATAATGCTAAGCGAAATAAGTCAGACAGAAAAAGTAGAGAACCATATGATTTCACTGATATGTGGTATATAAACCAAAAACAACAAAAGAACAAGACAAACAAATGAGAAACAAAAACTCATAGACACAGACAATAGTTTAGTGGTTACCAGAGGGTAAGGGGGGAGGGGAGTGCTGGATGAGGGTAAATGGATCAAATATATGGTGATGGAAGGAGAACTGACTCTGGGTGGTGAACACACAATGGGATTTATAGATGATGTAATACAGAATTGTACACCTGAAATCTACGTATCTTTACTAATAATTGTCACCCCAATAAACTTTAATAAAAAAAGAAAGTGGGGTGTTGATGTCTCCTACTATTACTTTAGAGCTGTCTATTTCTCCCTTCAATTCTGTAAATATTTCTTTCGTATACATATTGGAACTTAGTGTATACATGTTTATAATTATTATATCTACTTGGAGAATTGACCCTTTTATCAATATAATATCCTTATTTGTCTCTTGTAACAGTTTTAACTTAATACCTATTTTGTCTGATATTACTATAGTCATTGTTGCTCTCCTTTTTACTATTTGCACAGCTCTTTTTCCATCCTTTCACTTTCAACTATGTATGTCCTTAGATCTAAAATGAGTTTCTTGAAGAGAGACTTGGACTCTTTTTTTTTTTTTTCCATTCAGGCAATCTATATCTTTTGGTTGGGGAGTTTATTTACATTAAAGTACTTACTGATAACAAAGGACTTAAATTTGCCATCCTATTTGTTTTCTGTATATCTTACAGATTTTTTTCTGTCCTTAATTCCCCCATTACTGCCTTCTTTTGTGTTTCGTTGATAATTTATAGTGTAGTGACATATTTTGTTATACTTCTCATGTCCTTTTGTGTATATTCTTTTTTTTATTGGGGAATATTGGGGAACAGTGTTTCTCCAGGGCCCATCAGCTCCAAGTCGTTGTCCTTCAATCTAGTTGTGGAGGGCGCAGCTCAGCTCCAAGTCCAGTTGCCATTGTTTAATCTTAGTTTCAGCGGGTGCAGCCCACCATCCCATATGTGAATTGAATCAGCAACCTTGTTGTTAAGAGCTCACAGTCTAACCAACTGAACCACCTGTCTGTGTATATTCTATAGATATTTTCTATACCATTGTGGTTACATATAATACTCTAAACTTATGACAGTCCATTTTGAATTGATACCAACTTAACTTCAATTGCATATAAAAACTCTAGTTCTTTACAGCTCTGCCTCCCCCAACTTTATGTTATTGATGTCATAAATGGCATTTTTATATATTTTGTACCCATTAACAAACATTTATAATTATTTTTATTCATTTGGCTTTTAAATCTTGCAGAAAATATAAAGTGGAGTTACAAACCAAGATAACAATGATACTAGCTTTTATATTGGCTCATATATTTACCTTTACCAGAGATCTTTATATGGCTTCAAGTTACTGTGTAGTATCTCTCAATTTCTTTTTTTTTTTTTTGTATGCATATAGAAATACATATATTTTTAATTTATCCTCATGGCATTATATTTCACACACTTTTTTAAAATTAAATTTATTGAAGTGGCAATGGTTAGTAAAATTACATAGGTTTCAAGTGTACAATTCTTTAATGCATCATCTATATATCACATTGTGTGTTCACCACCCAGAGTTAGTTCTCCTTCTATCACTATATATTTGATCCTTTTTACTTTCTTCCACTACCCCCATACCCCCTTACCCTCTGGTAACTACTAAACTGTTGCCTGTGTCTATGAGTCTTTGTTTCTTTGTCTTGTTCCTTTGTTACTTTCAGTTTTTTTTTTTTTTTAATTAAATTTATTGGGGTGACAATTGTTAGTAAAATTACATAGATTTCAGGTGTACAATTCTGTATTACATCATCTATAAATCCCATTGTGTGTTCACCACCCAGAGTCAGTTCTCCTTCCATCACCATATATTCGATCCCCCTTACCCTCATCTCCCACCCCCCACCCACCGCCCCCGTTACCCTCTGGCAACCACTAAACTATTGTCTGTGTCTATGAGTTTCTGTTTCTCATTTGTTTGTCTTGTTCTTTTGTTGTTTTTGGTTTATATACCACATATCAGTGAAATCACATGGTTCTCTGCTTTTTCTGTCTGACTTGTTTCGCTCAGCATTACTCTCTCAAGATCCATCCATGTTGTCACAAATGTTCCTATATCATCTTTTCTTACTGCCGAATAGTATTCCATTGTGTATATATACCACAACTTCTTTATCCATTCATCTATCGAAGGACATTTTGGTTGTTTCCATGTCTTGGCCACCGTAAACAAAGCTGCAATGAACATTGGAGCACACGTGTCTTTATCTCTAAATGTTTTCAGATTTTTTGGGTAGATACCCAGAAGAGTATCTCTCAATTTCAAAGTGAAGAGTTCTCTCTCTCTCTCTCTCTCTCTATATATATATATATATATATATATAATATATATATATATATATATTATATATATATATATATAATATTATATATATAATATATATATATAATATATTAATATGTATATGTAATATATGTGTATATATTATATATACATATTTTTTAAGGGCAGAACACTGTAAGTGTCCTTTACCTGATGAGAATTAACTTTTTTTTTTTTTTTTTAGAGATTTTATTGGGGAAGGGGAATAGGACTTTTTGGGAAACAGTGTGTGCTTCCAGGGTTTGTTTCCCAAGGCTAGTTGCTGTCCTTTCAATCTTAGTTCTGGAGGGCGCAGCGCAGCTCCAGGTCCGGTTGCTGTTGTTAGTTGCAGGGGGCGCAGCCCACCATCCCTTGTGGGAGTCGAAGAGTAGAACCTTGTGGTTGAGAGCCCAGTGGTCCATGTGGGAATTGAATCAGCAGCCATCAGCATTAGGAACATGGAGCTCCAAGCGCCTGAGCCACCAGGCCAGCTCTGAGGAACTCTCTTTAGCATTTTTTTTAGGGCAAGTTTAGTGGTAATGAACTTCAGCTTTTGTTTCTATGGGAATGTTCTTGATTTTGCCCTCATTTTTGAAGGACAGTTTTGCCAATATATAATTTTTCATTGATAGGTTTTCTGTGACGGGCCAGCCGCCACGAGTCGATCAGTACCTGAATGGGGGAGTGGGAATGAAATAAAAGACACACACAAATGCTAATGCGGCCGGTCTTCAGTCATGCTGAAGCCCTGAGTTTATTATCTCTAACCAATATATACAATTTGAGTACGTGCAGTTAAACGAAGAAGATATGCATTATCTCAGCGAAAGTAAATCTTTCCAGCCTCAACTTTACTTTGACATAGAAGATACAAGGTCACTGAAACTCACAAAAGTAAATATCTCAAGGAGACAGAACCTACCAATTGTCCAGAAAGCCCTTAGTTTTCTGTGTCTGGGAACTGGCCGTTTTCACCACATTCCTCAGCAGCCATTAGGCGCTTCTCAGATAAGGCAGAGACAATGTTATGGGGGCAGAAACCGAGCCAGTCTGCAAGGTTCAGGGTTGCAAGAAACCATGGCTCCCCACATCTCCCCCTTTTTTATTTTATAAAAGCAAAGTCCATCCAGCCAGGATGGCGAGGTGACGGTGCCTGACTTAGGCATCCCAGGACGCCTGCCTCAACTTACCCGTCATTGGTACTCATATTTTATCATACAAGCCCTGTCTTAGGTGTTGAAGCGGCTCCCAAGTATTTGCCCGTCGTTGACTAACCCGCCCCTCTAAATGCATGGGGGAGAAAGACTTAAGGCTTCGCCTTGAGCTCAAGCTGATGGATGTCAGCTCGTAAGTCTAACATCCTGCTGATGAAACATCTGATGAGGATGGGGAGTAGGCACAGAACCAAGCAGACACAGATGCCCAATGTAAGAAATATTATAACAGAATGGGTAATATAAGGCATAGAGGGCAAAACATTCCTAAGAACATCAACAAACTCAGAGGCAGCCTGAGCTGCATCAAATTTTAAGGGTTTAGCTTCTCTCATACTTTGAATTTCATCATGAAGCCAGCTTTCTTTTATACACACAGAAACAAGAAGGTTACATAAAGCGGCTGAGGCAGCAAGTACAGATTAGTTATGTTTTCTCAAAGTTTGGCCCTGACTGTCTTTATCTCTTTGGTAATTTCTCATCCCTAGAACAGCAGGTGTCTGTTTTTTCTTTATGCTTATCGGAGTTTCCCTCAGCCATCCTCCCAAACTCTGCTTGAAGTTACATTTTCTTAACCCTTAATGCTCCAATTCCCTACATATCCCCCTTTTTTATTTTTATTTATTTATTTTTTTGAGATCGTGTCTGGCTTAGGTAGTCAGTACAGACATTCTCACTTACCCGTCATTGGATATCGATCATCAAAGCGATCGACTCCTGTCTTAGGTTGTAAAAACGCTTACTGATCATTACCCGTCATTGGCTACCGATCTCCTGTGAGGAAAGCCAGAGACAGCAGTGGCTTTTCCCAGGCAGGGGGAAGGGGAGGCAAGGCTCCTTTTTGGATCTTTTAAGGCAGCTCATTGGGGGTCCCCACTCGGTTTTGCCTAGCTTAGGTTGTATCTCCCGTGAGATATCTTACCCGTCTTTGGCTGCAAACCATCTTTTGGGGACCAGATAGAGAGACATAAGGTGTAAACACAAGGATGGAACAGAGTCCCAAAAAGGCACAGTCTTACAGACTCTTCTTTCCTTAAGGAAAGACAGGGGGGACAGTCGGCTAGGCTGTTGTGTGACTACATCTCCCCCTTTTTTGTTTTTGAAGCATGAGAAACACAGAACGTGTAGTTGTTTCATTTACAGCCTGTCGGAGGGCTATTTGTCCACATCTGAGGACTATGTAAAATAAACAGAACAATAAACAGAATAGCAATATCTCCAGCAAACCCTCTACCCAAAGTCTTTATCCATTTAACAGGGTCTGAAGCGGAAAGTCCTTCTGCAGCTGTAGAAAGTGAGAGCTTTTTCACACCCTAGGGGCGTGGATTGGTATCTATAGATGTCTTTTCTTCTGTGGGCTGTTGTTCATGGTATGGTTTAACACCGACCAGGAATTCACAAAGGTTTTTTTTCCAGACCTGGAGAAATACAAGCAAAGCCTCTTCCCCGTGTTATCTCGCGGGGAGAAGTAGGATCAGCTTTCCCGCATAATATTTTAAACAAAGGTTGTAATTCACCGGTTGTTAACCGCAACTGAGGTCTAATCCAGTTAATGTCTCCCAGTAGCTTTTGGAAATCATTTAATGTTTTTAAACAATCTCGCCGGATTTGTATTTTTTGAGGCACAATGGCCTGAGGCATTAAACAATATCCCAGATAAGAGTAAGGAAGCACTTGCTGAATTTTTTTGGGGGGGCTATAACCAGCCCATAATCGTGGAGCTTTTTTGTAAATGAGCAAAAGCAGCAAGCAACTTTGGTTCACAAGAGTGGGCAAGAAGTATGTCATCCATGTAGTGGATGATGTAAATATCTGAAAATGTCCTTTAGGTAGGTTTTATTGCAGCTGATACAAATTTTTGACATAATGTAGGGCTATTAGCCATTTCTTGAGGTAGCACTAGCCAATGATATCTCTTAAAAGGTTTTTGTAAATTAACAGAAGGAACACTGAAAGCAAATCTAGGGCAGTCATCAGGATTTAAAGGTATAGTATAAAAACAATCTTTTAAGTCCAAAACAATTTTATATGTGTTTTTTGGTATGGCTGCAGGACAGGGCAAGCCTGGCTGTAAGGCTCCCATTAATTTCATGGTTTTATTAACTTTTTTTTTAAATCTTGTAATAATCTCTATCTACCAGATTTTTTCTTAATAACAAAAATGGGAGAATTCCAGGGAGAATTGGAGGAAGCAATGTGTCCCTTTTAAAGTTGGTCCTGTACTAGCAGCTTGTAAACTCTTTTGTAGGGGGGACCTTTGATCTATTACGCCTGGTAATTGTTTCATTGTCACAGGGGCTACAACAGGGGCCTCAGGCTGTGGATCTAGCCCTGCAATGACACTTGGAGGAGAGCTTAATTGTAACCTAGGCTTCTATTTTGATTGAGATTTTAATAAAGGCCCAGTCTGTTGAGCCTGGACTAATTGCATTTGAACAGAGAGGGAAGTGAGTGCAGCTTGTAATCTTTGCACCTCTGCTTCCAAGGGGGATCTTTACCCCGAGGATTCCATTGATTTCTAAAAGGAATCTGGGGACTCCGAGGACAATTTCCTCCATCCACAGCAACTTTAAGTTTAATTAACTGTCCCTGAATCATCTTTATCTGATCTGTAAGAGAAAGTGTAGTGCCTGCAGGTTGTCTGCCTTCTTGAGCCATAGCCACCAAAGGAGGGTATTTGTTCCTATTATGTTTGGCTGTTTCATCCTCTAAGTCTTTCTGATCCTGAGAGTCTAAATCTTCCCAGTCCTCGACCAGAGGTTCATAATAAATAGGCTCTGTATCTTTAAAAAGTTCTTCTATGGGTTTGGCTTCCTCCCCCTTTTCTCTCTCTGCCAGAGAAGCGGCAGATGAAAGAATTTCTTCATTGCCAGCTTGTTTTACTTTCTCTAGCTTACAGCTCTTACGCCTGAGATCTAAACAATCTCTAATCAAGGTCCACAACCCGAATGTTTCTACAGGGATCTGCTGAGGTCCGTGGGCAGCATAATAATCTTGTAACTGCTCTCCCACTTTCTCCCAAGTTTCCAGACTGACAGTGCCTTCTTCTGGAAACCATGGACAAACTTCTTTTACAAATTCTAAAAACTTATCTAACTGTTCTCTGCTCACCCGACTGCCACGGGCGGCAAGCAATTTCTTAAGTCCTCTAACATACAGGTCCTTGCTGCTAGCGTGACCCATCCTTCACCCTAACTCGGCCCTTCTTTCAAACAAAGAAAAACACTCTGATGCCCGTCTGGCCGTGCCCCTCGCGGAGCCAAATCTGTCTTGGCTAAGGCGCTCCGGTATAACGCCCCGGACAGGTGGACTGTAAAGCCCAGTCGCCGTTATGCCGTATGACAGAACCGGAACCGCAGATTAGGGCCCAATCAAGCTCCGTGACAAGAAGTCGTGGAACTATCACTCACTCACACATTCATTCGACCGAGGGGTATTGTGCCTTACTCACCACGCATCCACTGATAAGCTCTCTACGAGCTGGGCCCTTGCCACGCGGTGTTCCTCACTGTTACCCCCGTATTCAGGTCCCTGTTCGGGCGCCAAGTGTGACGGGCCAGCCGCCACGAGTCGATCAGTACCTGAATGGGGGAGTGGGAATGAAATAAAAGACACACACAAATGCTAATGCGGCCGGTCTTCAGTCATGCTGAAGCCCTGAGTTTATTATCTCTAACCAATATATACAATTTGAGTACGTGCAGTTAAACGAAGAAGATATGCATTATCTCAGCGAAAGTAAATCTTTCCAGCCTCAACTTTACTTTGACATAGAAGATACAAGGTCACTGAAACTCACAAAAGTAAATATCTCAAGGAGACAGAACCTACCAATTGTCCAGAAAGCCCTTAGTTTTCTGTGTCTGGGAACTGGCCGTTTTCACCACATTCCTCAGCAGCCGTTAGGCGCTTCTCAGATAAGGCAGAGACAATGTTATGGGGGCAGAAACCGAGCCAGTCTGCAAGGTTCAGGGTTGCAAGAAACCATGGCTCCCCACAGTTTTCTTTCCCCCAGCACTTTTTGTTGTTGTTGTTGTTGTTTATATTATCCCACTGCCTTTTGGCCTTCAAGTTTCTGATGAGAAATAGATTGATAATCATATTGAAGATGGCTTATACATGATGAGTCACTTCCTTTTTGCTTTCAAGATTCTGCCTTTATCTCTGGCTTTTGCAACTTTGATTATGATATGTCTTGCTCCAGGTCTCTTTGTGTTTATTTTACTTGGAGTTCATTGAGATCCTTGGATTTGTAAGTTCATTTTTTTCCATCATATTTGGGGAGTTGGGGCCAAGATTATTCTTCAAAAAATTCTTTCTACTCCCTTTTTTCTCTTTATGGGACTCCCATAATGCCTATATTGGTGCCACAAGACTCTGTTCACTTTTTCTCATTCTTCTTTTTTTTTCCTGCTTCTTATGTTCAAGAATTTCTATTGTCCTAAATTCAAATTCACTGATTCTTTCTTCTCTTCATATATGATGCTGAACCCCTATGGTGATTTTTTCATTTCAGTTATTGTACTTTTCAGATCCAGAATTTCTGTTTAGTTCCTTTTTATATTTTATATCTCTTTGTTGATATTCTCATTTTGTTCATATATTGTTTTCCTTATTTCCTTTCATTCTTTGTACATGTTTTTCCTTAGGTCTTTGAGCATATGTGAAACAGTTGTTTTAAAGTCTTCATTAAGTCTGATGTCTCGCTTCATTGGGGATGATTTCTATCAATTTATTTTATTCCTTTGAATGAGCCATACTTTCCTGTATTTTTTAGTATGACTTGTGATTTTGTTGTTGAAAATTGAACATTTGATTATTATAAGGTGGTAACTCAGGAAATCAGTTATCTGCCTTCCCCAAGATTTGCTGTTTTTTTTTTTTTAATTGTTGAAGGTATAATCTGTTTTGAGGCTTTTATAGACTATTTTTGGAAACACTATTTCTTGTCATGTGCTCATTTAAGTCTCTGTTCTTTTAACTCATATTTAGCTAATATTGTGGCCAAGATTTCCTTGAATTACAAGAACAAACAAATAAACAAAAAATGTACACTGAGGGAAGGAGGGAGAGGAATGGAGAAAGAGAGAGAGCGAGAGAGAGAGAGAGAGCGAGCAGAACCACATTCCTCAGTCTTGGCAGACTAGCTCTGTGCTGAGGCAGTCCCTCACAGATTAGCTATGCTTTCTTTGAGCCTAGGAATCATCCTGAGGTGAAAACTTAAGGGTTTTTCAAGACTTTTCTGAGAACGGGTCTCATCTGAGCATGTGTATGACTTCTAACTTTCTCTGTATACCTGATTGCTTTTGAATATCCTAATTTCCCAAAGAGTCTCACCTCAGCTTCTCCTCTGGGCCTTAGATACAGTATTGCATGTCTTTACCTGGAATCTCTTGTCTACGGTGTCTGTGGGTTTGTAGTCCCCCTACAGCTTTTTCTATCAATACCCACCAGTTTCCCTACCTGTATTCTCGGTTATACAAGACAGAGATGAGTGAGTCAAACATGTCAGAACAGGGTACACAATTATTTTCAGGTAAGGCTGTTCTGTTCCCTTTGATTCAAGAAAGGGAACTAAGAACTGGATTGCTGATGCTATAGACCAAGACTGTCACCACTGCATCAGGGATGTAGTGTGTCAAGGATGAGTAAAACAACACAAAGCTTATCTACAATTTTGAAGTTTCTTTTCTTAATTAGGCGTGCTTGGTTGCTGTAAACCTTTATTTGTTTTCAAATATCTTCAAGTTTGTTCACATAGTTTCTTTTCTCTTTCTGTTTTTCTTTCTTCCCTTCCTCCATTCTCATTCTCTCTCTCTCTCTCTCTCATGGTTTGTGGGCAAACAAAACCTTGGAGCTTCCTAGTCTCCTGTTTTCCTGACATAACTCTAATTGTATTGCTTTTTATTCCTTTTTATCTCCAACCCTCTTTCTGAAATGATTTTTTTTCCTGTGTGACAAACACCCTTTAGTATTTGTAGTAGCAATGAAATACAGGTGATTCATTCTTACACTTTTGTCTTAAATAAAGGTCTTCATTTAATTTCATATTCCAAATATTCCAAAAAAAAATTTCTGTTAGCTTAGAATTATAGATTGGCAGATATGTTCTGTCAGTATTCTGAAAATATCATTCCATTTTCTTCTAGCTTCCACTGTTTCTTTTGAAAGGTCATTAATTTTGAAAAAAATTACCAACTATATTTTCAAATACGTCTTCTGACACATTTGTTCTTTCCTTCTGAGACTCTGGTTACATGTATGTTACCTTGATATATCTCCTATGATTTTTATGCTCATTACAAATTTCATTTATCTCTCCATAATCTAGTATGGATAGGTTAATCTTTCAATTCATTAATTCTCTCTTCAGCTAGTTGTAATCTGCTATAGAATCTATCTATTGAGATCTTAATTTTTAAGTTTTATAATGTGCAAGTTCTCTATCCAAATTCTGAATCTTTTACCTTTTTCAAATATTTTAATCAGTTATTTTGAAGTCTGTGTCTCATAACTTATTATCTGGAGCCCTTGTAGGCTTGATTCAATTGTACATTGCTTCTCTTGGTTTTATTTATGTTTTCTTATCTCTTCACATGCCTCAATAATTTTGAATACATAACATGTTAGTTAAACATCATAGTAATAATTTAAGACCCAAGAAAACAGCTGTTTTTCTCCAGAGACAACTTATATTAGCTTTGGGCACGAAACTAGGGCATCAATAATTTCTGGACACTTTAATCTAATTTCAGATATTACTTGAAATTGTACTTCAAAATCTTTCTGGGCTAATCTATTTCCAGGTTATTCTTTCTTGCAAGAAGTAGCCCTTTAGAGACCCAACAAAAACATGCTGGATTATCAAGGCTTTCCTCTCAGGTTTCCAAAAGCACTGCTCTGTTTATGAGTATCTCACTTGTCTCTTCCTGAATCAGCAAACACTACTAGAAGAAAACAGCCCTAGTGCTTCTCTGGTTGCTGTCTTCTCTTGCATCTTGACCTCTTTCCTTGCCTTACAAAATTTTTTAAACATATATTTGTCCAGTTTTTTTCAGTTGTCTTTAAAGGGAGACTTAGTTGATATTATCTAGTTTATGCTAGAAATGAAAGTTATCAATTCACTTTTACTGCTCTTTCTTTTTTGGTATTTTTTTCTAATCCTTGACTTCATTCAAGAATATAGTGAGAATGGATATGGGAACTTGAGAGAATTTTATTGGGCATTTTGGGCTTAATAATAATAGTAGCTAAACATGCATTGAACTCTTGCTAGAGCCAGATATTGTTTTAAGCTTTTCATGCACGTACTCATTTAGCTTCTAAAGATAAATTTTATGCAAAGCCAAGGTATTTTTCTCCAGTAAGGGCTAATCCTTAAAAGGGGAATTGATTTAAAAGTGATGTACTTCTAGATCTATAGCTTGCTGATAACATTCAGCAACTAGCTCAACACTTGGCCATGGAAGTTAGTCAACAAAATTTGTGGAATAAATGAATTAATGAATAATATCGGAACATAATTGAACTAATAATTGTATTATTAAGTTATATTTTAAAGAACCATTTTTATTTATAATTGAAAATGTCCAGAAGCATCTAATCAAGTGTTCTTAGGCATGTTTTAATTGCTGGCTCCCAATAATGCAACTATTTGGCTACCCTGTTGTTCTCTACTCTGTAAATATTTAGCTCAGCAAAGTTGTGTCACAGTAAGCATTGCCTCTGTGCTAGGAACTTGTCATACATAAACCTAGCTTGACATTAAGATTAAATATTACTGACAGGTATTCACCTGTCTTGGAAGGTTTAGCTGTTCACCTACCTTGGGCAACTAAAAATATTATACATAACGTTAGTCCAAAAGCTTCAGCCAACTGTCAAGACCCCAGGAAGATAATCCTCTCCAATATATAATTCTCCTGTTATGTTTGTTTGTTCGTTTATTTATCTGTTTGATAGAAGTTTATAGCTATGTTTCTCTAAGAATCTTCAAGGTACTCCCACATGACTCCTTTAAACTTGGTTATTTTCACATAAAACTTCTAAATTAGGAAAGAAAGTCTAAATATAGAAAGGGAAAAAGAAATGAGAAAAAGAAAAGTTCAGGAGGGACTTTGGAAGAGCAGATAGTACTCCATACATTTTACACGAAGAAGTTATATAGCAATTGATATCACCTTAGTGCTAGTAGACTATCTTTCCACAAAATTAAAGATCTCTCCTTATTTAATGACCTGATTCTGTGACTCTGTGGTAGTTTTGAAACATGTCACAAACTTGTTGACACTGGTTCCATTGAGTGGTGGAGTCTATGTTCTCTCTCCTTAAACCTGGATGGGCCTTTGTGACTGTCTCAATCAGTTGAGTAAAATGCCAGGTACTACTGCTTTGTTCTCTTGGGATATTTGTGCTTAGAAATCAGCCACTGTGTTGTTAGAAAACCCATGTAGTAAGTCATGTGAAGGTGTTCCAACAACCCTGGCCAACAACTTTGGATAAGGTCTCAGCCAACAGCTAACATCAACAAACAAATATCTAAGTAAATGAACCTTCACACGTTTCCAACCCCCATCATTGAGTCACCCCCAGCTTTGAGTTTTTCTAGCTGGGGCCCCAGACATTATGGAGTGGAGACAAGTCAATCCATTGTGCCCTCTCTGAATTCCTGACCCACCAAATCCATGAGCATAATAAAATGGTTGTTTTATGCCACTAAGCTCGGGGTAATTACTTGTATGACAATAGATAACTGGAACTCACAGTAGAGGACTAGAATCTGGGCACAACCTGGTTTTCCTGGTTCAACTGCCATTGTTCTATCTAACTCCACCCCTGCGATACTCCTCAATTCTCCCCCTACTCTGTCCCTGCACAGTCTGCTCTCCCTTACATGGGCATCTCACGCATTTCATATTCCCCAGGCCTTTGCTGATGCTAGTCCCTCTTCCTTGTTTTCAGCATCAGTAAGACCTGGGTTTGAGTCCCATTTGGGTCTCTCAATAGCAAAGTAATCAATCTCTCTAACCTTACCATAAAAACAAGAAAGAAAAAATGACCTATTTATAGATTAAGTGGCTAATGTATGTAAAGTGCTTAGTGCCTGGCACATAGTAAACACTCGATAAATGTTAGCTATTATAAGTTTGTTCTGGAGTTCCAGTCAAGGTAGCAGAGCAGGTAAATGCTGTGCTTACCTTATCTCATGACCATATCAAAATTACAACTAAACTACAAAACAACCATAATTGAGAATCGTCTGAAATCTTGCTGAACTGAAGCTCTACAACTAAGGACATACAGGAGAAGCCATGCCCAGACTGGTGGGAGGGGCAGAGATGTGGAACGGGCTGATCTTACTCCCACATGTGACCATTAAAAATTGGGAGGTATAGGGGCGGCTGGATGGCTCAGTTGGTTAGAGTGTGAGCTCTTAACAGGGTTGTCGGTTTAATTCCCACATGGGCCAGTGAGCTGTGCCCTGCACAACTAGATTGAAGGACAACGACTTGGAGCTGATGGGCCCTGGAGAAACACACTGTTCCCCAATATTCCCCAATGAAAAAATTAAAAACATATATATATATATATATATATATATATATATATATATATATATATATATATATAATAATCGGAAGGACTATCTTGGCTATGGATGTCTTCCCCCAAGATAGAAGGGATCCCAGAACCACACCAGGCTCCCCAGCCCAGGGTTCCAGTGCCAGGGAAAGAAGTCCCATAATTTCTGATTGTGAAAAACAGCGAAGATTGTAGCTGAGTGGACAGAGGATGGTTGGAGTCCCAGGCACTCCTCTTAAAGGGGACATGCACAGACTTACTCACTGATGGAATCACTGGTTCTGAGCTCCAGTACTGGAGCTGCAGCTGGACAGACAACAGGGACAAGTTGGGGGGAGAGGGGGGACTGAGTTGTCTGGCTTCAAGACAAAGGCTGGAGGGGCAGCTTTCTCCAAAAAGGAGGAGGTGGTGGAAGCTGTTGTTTCTTTGTTGAGCCCTCCCCTCACCCAGCAAGAAGATGAAGGCAACTGCCATATCTGAGTCCCCATCAGGCTGGTTGACACCATTGGTTCACCATGCCCTGGTTATTCTGAGACCCCACCCCACCCAACATTTGGGTACACCCAGGCCACTTCCAGTAGCTTTTTCTTAGAAACCACTTGCCTTGGCTCATGCTACAGACTCTCCTAGGGTCTCTCAAAGGTTCACAGAACCCAGAAAAGCAGTATCTGGCTTGAGCATATCTTGTACCTCTGGCTGAGCAGCCCTAAGCCTGGCACTAGCAACAGCCAGCCTTGATTGCTGATTTCTCAATAGAAACTTTGCAGGCCAGAAGGGATTGGCAGGAAATATTCAAAGTGATGAAAAGTAATGGCAAACAACCAAGATTACTCTATCCAGCAAAGCTATCATTTAGAATCAAGACAGATAAATAGCTTTCCAGACAAGAAAAAGCTAACGGAGTTCATCCCTATCAAACCAGTATTACAAGGAATCTTAGAGAGTCTTTCTTAAGATGAAATATATATATATGTATGAATAATGAATAATGAATAATGAAATGGCAATAATTATGTACCTATCAATAATTACTTCCGACTTCCGGAAAAATGGCGGCGTGAGGTGAGCCTCTGTAAAGCGCCCCTGGAATTTACAAAGAATCGAACAACAAAAACTCCACAAAGGACTCCCTGCACAGCAGACAGGCAAGACGAAGAGGCCCACTACCGACTGAAATCACCTACAGGTGGGAGATTCGCGCGAGTGGGGGGAGGAGGAAACGGAGAAGTGCGCAGAGACGGAGCCGTGCGGGCGCAGGACGCAGACCTAGCTCAGTGCTCCGAGCTCACTGCTTCCCGGAACTACCGCAGCTGCGGGAGATCGGACTGCTAGGGCTCCGCCAGGGCTCCATAGGGCTGAGGGGACAGCATATAACACGGCTGAACCCAACGCTCACGGCACAGACCTCGGAGAAAAGACTGAGGGAAAAAGGCTGAAAATGGTGGTTTAAGCCCTCACTGCCAAGCAGAGAACGGAGCCTTAGGCACTGAGACTAGCTGCCCCCTCCCTCCCCTCCCAGAGCTTGCCCCGCCCCCACCTGCCTGGTGCTAGAAGCGAAACAGTAGCAGTGTCAGATCAAAACAACAGAAAATTTGCTGTTTTGAGAACTGTGGGCGCAAACACAAATTCACAGCCCAACTAGTTCCAGCAAAAGGGAGAGAGCTGTGGAAGCAGGACCGGCTGGGGTGGTGGTCGCCGCCATTGCTCTGGGCCACCTCTCACAACTCACCCCGCACCTGACCCCACCTATCTGGGCGGATCCCTGCAGGAGCAAACAGAACTGCTGAAATGTACGGGCTTTGAATCAGGAGCTGGAAGAGCTTTGGAACATCAAAAGCTCTCCGCATACCCACCAGGACACTGCGCCCTGTGACCTAGACGAACTATTAACAGAGGAGAAGCCCGTCTCCCAGGGAATCCCCCCATTGTGTGAGAAGTTGGAATAGTGCAGAGAAAACATAGCACTACTGTGTGGGAGAAGAAAAATAAGTTGCAGTTGGAGAAATAATAAAACATTCTACCAACAAGTACTGGCAAACAAAAGAAAGACCGCTTTCTATCAACCTGTTGTAGAAGTCACTCCTGTAGATGTCTAGGAAGAGAAATAGTAAACCAGTAATCGCCATGAATAACCAAGGCAACAAGACAGTTCAGAAAGAAAGTGAAAAATCTCCAGAGAAGACACTTAAAGATACAGAAATATGTGACTTAAATGACAGAGAATTCAAGATTGCAGTTCTGAAAAAACTCAACGAGATACAAGAAAACACAGATAGGCAGTTAAAGGAACTCAGAAACTCAATCAAAGAACAGCATGAGCATTTTACGAAAGAGATTGAAATTTTAAAAAAGAACCAAAGAGAATTTCTGGAGATTAAGAACTCAATAGAAGAAATTAAGAATGAAATAACCAGCTTAGGTAGTAGAGTTGACCAGATGGAGCAAAGAATCAGTGACATCGAAGATAGAAACCTGGAAATGACACATATAGAAGAAGAAAGAGACTTGAGACTTAAAAGAAATGAAAGAACTCTACAAGAACTTTCTGACTCCATCAGAAAGAGCAATATAAGAATAATGGGCATACCAGAAGGAGAAGAAAGAGAGAAGGGAACAGAGAATATATTCAAACAAATTGTCGATGAGAACTTCCCAAATTTGTGGACAGAACTGGACCCTCGGTTCCAAGAAGCAAATAGAACACCTAGTTACCTCAATCCCAACAGACCTTCTCCAAGGCACATTGTATTGAAGCTGTCTAAAATCAACGACAAAGAAAGAATCCTCAAGGCAGCCAGGGAAAAGAAGACGGTAACTTACAAAGGAAAGCCCATTAGATTATCATCAGATTTTTCAGCAGAAACTCTACAAGCCAGGAGGGAGTGGAACCAAATATTCAAACTATTGAAAGAGAGAAACCATGAGCCAAGAATAATATATCCAGCAAAGATATCCTTTAGATATGAAGGAGGAATAAAGACCTTTCCAGACATACAGAAGCTGAGGGAATTTTCTAATACACGACCTGCACTACAAGAAAAACTAAAGGAGGCTATTCGACCACCATCAACAGGGACAATTTGTGGCAACCACAACTCAAAAAGGGGGAGAGTAAAGGCCTGAACCGGAATATGGGAATGGAGAAAGTAAGCGTGCTGAAGAAAATGGAATACTCTAAATATCAAACTTTCTTTTACATGAACTTAAGGGTAACCACTCAAAAAAAATCCAGAATTGAAATATATACTGAAATAAAAGAAGAAACAGAGGGAAACATCACAGAATACCACCACACAGAAATAATAGACAACAACAAAAAGGCAAAGAAACAATGGAAACACAGCCTTAACAGAAAACTAAAGATAGAATGACAGGAAATCCTCACATATCAATAATCACCCTAAATGTAAATGGACTGAACTCACCAATGAAAAGGCACACAGTAGCAGATTGGATCAAAAAACTAAACCCAACCATATGCTGTCTCCAAGAGACACATCTCAGCTACAAGGACAAGCATAGACTCAAAGTGAAAGGGTGGAAATTGACACTCCAAGCAAATGGTACCCAGACAAAATCAGGTGTAGCCATAATGATATCAGATGAAACAGACTTCAAGGTGAAAAAGATAACAAGAGACAAAGATGGACATTTCATAATGGTGAAGGGGAATGTACAACAAGAAGACATAACAGTCATCAATATTTATGCCCCCAATCAGGGAACACCGAAATACACCAAGCAACTACTAACAGAATTAAAGGGAGAAATTGACCAAGACACAATTATACTAGGGGACTTAAATACATCATTGACAGCTATGGATAGATTATCCAAACAGAAAATAAATAACGAAATAATAGCCCTAAATGACACATTAGATGAAATGGACATAATTGACATTTATAGAGCACTTCATCCTAAAACATCAGACTATACATTCTTTTCTAGTGTACATGGACATTCTCAAGGATAGACCATATATTGGGACATAAAATCAGTCTCAACAAATTTAAGAAGATTGAAATCATACCATGCATATTCTCTGATCACAAGGCTTTGAAATTGGATATCAACTGTAAAAAGAAAGCGGGATAAAACACAAATACATGGAGATTAAATAACATACTTTTAAAGAAGGACTGGGTCAAAGAAGAAATTAGAGGAGAGATCAAAAGATACATAGAAACAAATGACAATGAAAATACATCCTACCAAAATTTTTGGGATGCAGCGAAAGCAGTTTTAAGAGGGAAATTTATCTCATTACAGGCCTATCTCAAGAAACAAGAAAACTCCCAAATAAATAACCTCATGTTACACCTTAAAGAACTAGAAAAAGAAGAAGAAGTAAAACCCAAGGTCAGCAGAAGAAAGGAAATACCAAAAATTAGAGCAGAACTAAATGAAATAGAGAACAAAAAGACAATAGAAAAAATTAATATGACAAAGAGCTGGTTCTTTGAGAAGATTAACAAAATTGACAAAGCCTTGGCTAGACTTACTAAGATAAAAAGAGAGAAGACACTGATTAACAAAATCAGAAACGTAAAAGGGGAAGTTATCACGGACACCACAGAAATACAAAGGATCATCCAAGAATACTATGAAGGACTATATGCCACCAAATTCAACAACCTAGAAGAAATGGACAAGTTCTTAGAAACATATAGCCTTCCAAGGCTGAACCATGAAGAACTGGAAAATCTAAACAGACCGATCACCAGTAACGAAATTGAATCAGTCATCCAAAACCTTCCCAAAAGCAAAAGTCCGGGACCAGATGGCTTCACTAGTGAATTCTACCAAACCTTCAAAGAGGATCTAATACCAATTCTGCACAAACTCTTCCAAAAAATTGAAGAAGAGACAATACTCCCTAACTCATTTTATGAGGCCAACATTACCCTGATACCAAAACCTGGTAAGGACAGCACAAAAAAAGAAAACTACAGACCAATATCTCTGATGAATACCGATGCAAAAATCCTAAATAAAATTCTAGCAAATCGAATACAACAATGCATTAAAAAGATTATTCATCACGACCAAGTGGGGTTCATCCCCGGGGCACAAGGATGGTTCAACATACGCAAATCCATCAATGTGATACATCACATAAACAAAATAAAGGACAAAAATCATATGATTATATCAATTGATGCAGAAAAACCATTTGACAAGATACAACATCCATTTATGATTAAAACACTTAATAAAATGGGTATAGAAGGAAAATACCTTAACATAATAAAGGCCATAAATGACAAGCCCTCTGCCAATCTCATAATTAATGGAGAAAAACTGAAGCCCTTTGCTCTACGTTCAGGAACACGACAGGGATGTCCCCTATCACCTCTGCTTTTCAACATCGTGTTGGAAGTCCTTGCCAGGGCAATCAGGCAAGAGAAAGAAATAAAAGGCATCCAAATTGGGAATGAAGAAGTTAAATTATCACTCTTTACAGATGACATGATGCTATATATAGAAAACCCTAAAGACTCCACCAAAAAGCTATTAGAAACAATCAACGAATACAGTAAAGTTGCTGGCTACAAAATCAACGCACAAAAGTCCATTGCCTTCCTATATACTAACAATAAAATCTCAGAAAAAGAAATACAAAAAACAATTCCTTTTACAATTGCAACAAAAAGAATAAAATACCTAGGAATAAACTTAACCAAGGATGTGAAAGACCTATATGCTGAAAACTATAAGACTTTTTTGAGAGAAATTGAAAAAGACACAAAGAAATGGAGAGACATTCCGTGCTCATGGATTGGAAGAATCAACATAGTTAAAATGGCCATATTACCCAAAGCAATATACAGATTCAATGCAATCCCCATCCAAATCCCAATGGCATATTTTAAAGAAATAGAACAAAAAATCATCAGATTTGTTTGGAACCACAAAAGACCCCGAATAGCCAAAGCAATCTTAAGAAAAAAGAACAATAATGGAGGTATCACACTTCCTGACTTTGGCTTGTACTACAGTAATCAAAACAGCATGGTATTGGCAGAAAAACAGACACATAGACCAATGGAATAGAATTGAGAACCCAGAAATAAAACCACATAAATATGGACAGATAATTTTTGACAAAGAAGCTAAAAACATACAATGGAGCAAAGACAGCCTCTTCAATAAATGGTGCTGGGAGGATTGGATATCCACGTGCAAAAGAATGAAACTGGACTGCTATTTGTCACCATGTACCAAAGTTAATTCAAAATGGGTCACAGACTTAAGCATAAGACCTGACACAATAAACTGCATACAAAAAAACATAGGTACTAAACTTATGGATCTTGGGTTCAAAGAGCATTTTATGAATTTGACTCCAAAGGCAATGGAAGTAAAAGCTGAAATAAACGAATGGGACTATATGAAACTTAAAAGCTTCTGCACAGGAAGAGAAACCATTGACAAAATAAAGAGGCCACCAACTGAATGGGAGAAGATTTTTGCAAACAGTGCCTCCGATAAGGGGCTAGTATCCAGAATATACAAGGAACTCATGCAACTCAACAACAAAAAAACAAACAACCCAATTGAAAAATGGGCAGAGGACTTGAAGAGACATTTCTCCAAAGAGGACATACAAATGGCAAATAGACATATGAAAAAATGCTCAACATCACTAATCATCAGAGAAATGCAAATCAAAACCACAATGAGATATCACCTCACCCCAGTCAGAATGGCTATCATCAACTAGACAAATAGTAACAAATGTTGGAGAGGCTGTGGAGAAAAAGGAGCCCTCATACACTGTTGGTGGGAATGCAGACTGGTGCAGCCGTTATGGAAGGCAGTGTGGAGGTTCCTCAAAAAATTACGAATAGAATTGCCATATGACCCAGCAATCCCTCTCCTGGGTATCTACCCAAAAAATCTGAAAACATTTAGAGATAAAGACACGTGTGCTCCAATGTTCATTGCAGCTTTGTTTACGGTGGCCAAGACATGGAAACAACCAAAATGTCCTTCGATAGATGAATGGATGAAGGAGTTGTGGTATATATACACAATGGAATACTATTCAGCGGTAAGAAAAGATGATATAGGAACATTTGTGACAACATGGATGGATCTTGAGAGTGTAATGCTGAGTGAAATAAGTCAGACAGAAAAAGCAGAGAACCATGTGATTTCACTGATATGTGGTATATAAACCAAAAGCAACAAAAGAACAAGACAAACAAATGAGAAACAGAAACTCATAGACACAGACAATGGTTTGGTGGTTGCCAGAGGGTAAGGGGGGTGGGGGGTAGGGGGGTGGGAGGTGAGGGTAAGGGGGATCGAATATATGGTGATGGAAGGAGAACTGACTCTGGGTGATGAACACACAATGGGATTTATAGATGATGTAATACAGAATTGTACACCTGAAAGCTATGTAATTTTACTAACAATTGTCACCCCAATAAATTTAATAAAATTAAAAAAAAATTAAAAAATTTTTTTTATCTCTTTCGTAAAATGCTCATACTGTTTTTTGATTGTGTTTCTGAGTTCATTTAACTGCCTATCTGTGTTTTCTTGCATCTTGTTGAGTTTTTTCAGAACTGCAATCTTGAATTCTCTGTCATTTAAGTCACATATTTCTGTATCTTTAAGTTCATTCTCTGGAGACTTTTCACTTTCTTTCTGAGCTGTCTTGTTGCCTTGGTTATTCATGGCAATTACTGATTTACTATTTCTCTTCCTAGACATCTACAGGAGTGGCTTCTGCAACAGGTAGATAGGAAGAGGTCTTTCTTTTGTTTTCCAGTACTTGTTGGCAAAATGTTTTATTTTTTCTCCGACTGCAGCCTTTTCTTTTCTTTCTTACATGGTAGTGCTATGTTTTCTCTGCGCTATTCCAGCTTCTCACACAATGGGGGGATTCCCTGGTAGACGAGCTTCTCCTCTGTTAACAGTTCACCTAAGTCACAAGGCGCAGTGTCCCGGTGGGTAAGCGGAGAGCTTTTGAAGTTCCAAAGCTCCTCCTGCACCAGATTCAGAGCCCGTATGTTTAAGCAGTTCTGTTTACTCCTGCAGGGATCCGCCCAGATAGGTGGGGCCAGGAGCGGGGTGAGTTGTGAGAGGTGGCCCAGGGCAATGGCAGTGACCACCACCACAGCCGGTACTGCTTCCACAGCTCCGTCCCCTTTGCTGGAACTAGTTGTGCTGCTAATCTGTATCTGCGGTCCACAGTTCTCAGAACAGCAAATATTCTGTTCTTTTGATCTGACACTGCTACTCTTCTGCTTCTAGCACCTGGCAGGTGGGGGCGGGACGAGCTCTGGGATGGTAGGGATGGGGCAGCTAGTCTCAGTTCCTAAGGCTTCCATTGTCTGCTTGGCAGTGAGGGCTTAAACCACCGTTTTCATCCTTCTTCCCTCAGTCTTTTCTCTGAGGTCTCTGCCATGAGTGTTGGGTTCAGCCGTGTTATATGCTGTCCCCTCAGCCCTGTGGGCCATAAGTGGAGCCCTAGAAGTCCGAGTTTTTCCCTCTCCCATAGCTGCAGTAGTTCTGGGAAGCAGCGAGCTCGGAGCACTGAGCTGGGTCTGCGTCCTGCGCCCGCGCGGCTCTGTCTCCACACTTCTCCCTTCCCTCCTCCCCCGCTCGTGCAATTCACCCTCCTGTAGGTGAATTCAGTAGTCAGCCTCTTCGTCTTGCCTGTCTGCTGTGCCGGGAGTCCTTTGTGGAGTTATTGTTTTTCGATTAGTTGTAAATTCCAGGGGAGCTTTACAGACGCTCACCTCACGCCGCCATTTTCATGACGTCTCTTTTAGCTGTTTTTAGCACCAAAGTTAACTGGGGGTTTTCTCTAAAGTCACAGTGTATGATGCAGTGAATGTCATACTCAAAAACGTTATTTACAATAGAGTTAGTGAGGTTCATTGCGATGTATCTCAGCTAATAACATCTCACCAGGGGTAATTCTTTAAGAGTAGTTTTACAGGGGCCCAGTACAATCTATATAATCAGCTCTCTGCTAAGAATAAAGTGCAAACAATAGAGTAAAATAGAATCAGAAGACAGTACATTAATAGAATAGATTGGCTTGTTATTATCTGAGTACAAGAAGTTACATTTTGCTATTAAATGTTTCACTTACTTAAATTTTGATCACATTGAAAAGTTTCCTATGCCTTTCCCATGAGTGTCATAAATATTAGGAAGATATAGCTGATAGAAGTGAGTAGTAGCAGTCTGGGAAAAGGTAATTATTATCATCATCATCACAAGCTCCACCACTTCTTGGGCCCTTCTTATTTACTAAGCCCTGTACATATGTACTGTACATGTGTTATCTCTGTAATCCTCTCAGCAACACCAGAAGAGGTTCCATTTTATAATAAAAGGCATTGGATATTGTAACCATTAAATGAATTGCCTTAAGTACCACCAGCTCATAAGTGGTAGAGCCAGATTTTGACTCCAGTTCTGACTTTCCATTGTTTGACCATGCCGCCTCTATATTTCTAACATTTAATTAGGAGTTTGCCCTCCCTGAATTCTTGCAATCCCTTTCTATTTTGTATGACTTCCTTCCAAATGACACATAGGACTAAAAATCATTTGAAAAAAGAAACCACTCTAGGAGAGAAAAAGAGAGGAAGAAAGAGAGAGAGAGAGAGAGAGAGAGAGAAGCAGTTCTCAATCCTTTTACTCTGTTGATAGTAACATCACAATCTGAGTTCTTGAATAGTCTAATTCACATTACTGTTGACTAACACATTATCATTAAAAACCATTTATCTGCATTCCTTTAATGAAGTTAAGGCCCCTTTTTATGCATTCTGATAGGGAGCTGCTTTTTGGGTTTGTTTTCCTGCTGGCATCTCTTTTGTTTCATCAGCACACTCCAAGTCCATGCCAGTGCCCTCCATATATTACAGATGCACTCAAATCATGAGACCTTAAGGAAAAACTTCCTTGCTGGCATAAGATCAATAGTTAAAACTCCCAAAGTACCTAAGTGAGACCATGTCCATTTAATTAACAATACTGCTTTGAAAAAATGGTTGAGCAAGTGTATCTTGTGGTCAGTTATTAACCTTGAGAGACAGCATAGTTCACTTGAGATGCAGGGTTTTCACTGAATTATTATATTATAAAGATTTATCCATATGGAAATGTGTTGGACTAATTCATTGATTTTTACAACTGTGAATTTTTCCATTGTACTGATTAAATCGTAATTTAAAAAATCTATCCCTTCATTGGTGGACATTTAAATTTTTCCCAGGTTTTAAAAAAATCTATTTTTCTGTTACAAACCGCTACAGTGAATATTCTTGTTTATGTCTACTTTGAACACTTGCAAACATTTTTCTAAAGTATATGCCAAGATACGGAATTGATTAATCATAAAGTATTTCTCATCTTTATCTTTACTAGATATTACCAAATTGTTTTCCAGTTTATACTCCTACTGGCAGTGGATGTATAAGACTTTCTTTTACCCTACATCCTCACCAGTTCTTGCTATTATCTGATTTCTGTTTATTTATTTTGCCTACCTGATGGGTATGAAATAGTATTTAATTGTTGCTTGGCAGGTCTTTAAGTGTTTGAAAATCAGCTGACTTGGTAGCTCTGTGAAAACATAGCCATGTTCTAAATGAAGTGGATAATGCGTGAGAAGACCTTTTTCAATGACGTCCCAATAACTGTGGTCGAGGAGATCAGTCACTACTAGTGCTTTGAGCAGTTGAATTTAAAATAAAAATGTCATTGGTATTTATATTTTAACAAATTGTAAAAAGTTCTTGCCTGTTTCCTGTGCTACTTATCTTTTTCTGTTCAGGTTGGGTTATGAATTTGGTATTAACCAATAAATAAATAAGCCAAGATTGTAGCCCACCTGCATGGGGAAAGTAGTTGCTTAGTAATTTGAAAGCTTCCAGTGGGCTGAACTTCCTTAGACATGCTTTAAGATGTTCCCAGTTGCTTGGGTGGGGTGGAGGGTTTGGACTCTGCCACACAGAAACAGATTGGAATCTTTTGGTTCCCTGAGGCGAGATGGATTATGCTCTGAGGAGCAGCCATGACTCCTGAGGCCTATTAATTAGTTGCCTCTTAATCTGGGTTTATTTTTGCTTTGTTTCTCCAAGCCTTTCGTTAAGTCTTGTTTTATCATTTTAGCCTTGTCACAGCTCTGTTACAGAGAGCCAAGGAGAATTTTAAGTCCACTTGAGTCCAATTTGTGAAAGAGCACAAGTGACCCTGGAGACAAAGGTGGCAGCAACAATGATTTGTGACAATATTCCAAAGAGAATATGAATCTTGAGGGGACAGAAATTTGATTATCAATCTGTCTCACATTCTCATGCAGAGATTCTACCTCCATGCCAGTCTTGGAAGCTTTTATTAAGAGAGACTGTGGGGTTTCTTACAATTTCCCACATAGGCTGTTGGGACAGGTGAATCCTAGCTGATCCAATTGTGAAATAAAGCCCCTATTTCTGAATTTCCAGGGACTTGGCATGATATTGCAGAAAGAACATAATATTTGAAGCTGGAAAACTTGAGTTCACAGCCATCCTGGGAGAGGTTTGTGAACTTGAGCAAATTACTTCAACTCCCTGAGCCCCCAACTCTTCAGCTCTAAAATGAGAGTAAGAATGACTACCTTAGAAAGTTACTATGAGGATTAAATATGATAATTTATGTAAAAGCACTTAGTATAATGCCTGGAACACAATAGACATGAAATAAATATCAGTTCCTTTCCTTCTCCGTCCCCACCCTCACCCCTGTAGGGTCTCTGAGACCAGCTTTCCCACAGACCCAGTGCCCCTGACAACTCCCAGACCCCCAGAATCCTTGGAGGCAGGTCTGCTGGCACCAGACTTTACATGGACCTCTATAATCTTCATAAAGGCTAACTTCTCTCAAACCGTGTCTCTGCTATTGGGTAACAATTGACTTATAATATTAACTCAGTATTATACTTCCTTAACCCAAAGAATTCACTCTACTGACAATTCCAGGTTTACAGGGGAGATGCAGTATTTGGGAACAGTAGGAATGTTGCATTAATTGCTATTAACCTCTAAATCATACCACTTACCTTCAGGGCAAGCCTTGGTGATCAATTTTGACTGGAATGGATTATTCTCTGAGAGCCTCCAGGGAACAACTTTTGTTTTTAGTGCCAGTACAGTAACTGCTTTTCCTAACTGCAGGAAGAGATTTCAGACCAATAGTTGGGATTATGATTATTCATGACACTCTTTGATCTTAAATTAAAATGCTTTCAATGGTTGGTGGCTGGTTTACATGGCGGTGGTTGCCTATGGAACCTTTCATCTCTCAGTTACCATTTCAAATTTGCCCCTGCAACATCATTTTCCTCCAGGAAGGCAACCTCTGATAAGGAATTTGAATGGTGTGTCAGCTCTGCTGCCTACCAATGGAAACACAGCTTGCTGGAAATGTCTTTCCCTCTGGCACAATGGTCCCCTACTGACAGTCTCAGTGGAGAATCTGCAAAATCAAACAAGTTTAATCTCTGACCCCCACGCTGGCCACATAGCAGCGCTTTGTCTTTAGGGCAATTGGGATCTGAAATAATTCATGTTGCTTTCATAATGGTATTCTTTCTCCACAGGAGGTTGTCCATTGCTTAGGGCTATCAATCTGACATAGTTCCCTAGTTGTACATGAAGACTAAAATACCATTTAAGTCTTTGTAATGCAGGGTCTCTGGTCCCGCTCTTGTCGGGTGGACAGAGAATACGGTGAGGCCGAAAAGGCACACCAATGGAGCCATGGATAGGGGGTTCATACCACTGTATTCTCACTGGCGGCTGGGTTGGAGATACAGGAAGCAGGATCCACACGATCCGCAATCTGCCAGCCGCTTCTCTGCCAACCTCCTTGCCAGCGTAGCCACGGCAGTTATATTAGTGGCTAATGGCTAACCGGTAATAGCTGCTGGTCAACTAGTTACAGCTGATGGCCATCTGATCACAGCTGATGGCCATCTAATAACTGAGCCAGCACCTTTTCACGTGAGACTGAGAGCCTGGAAATTGCTCTCTGGGAATCCATTCCTACACTCCACCCCTCCAGGGTCTCACCTCACACCCTATGCAATCAGTGTCTTTCGCGAGGGGCCCTGTGCAAGGAACCCAGCCCACGAGGAAAAGTTTCAGTCTAGTTCAAGTAATGTCCCAGGGGGTGTCCCCCAATGTATACATCCATTGCCACCTGGAGTGGCAAATTTCCCACGGCAACCTGGGTCTGAACTAACGGGCAGTTCTGTGCTGATCTGACAAGATGACTGATTCGCCACACCATTAAAAGTGAGGGCTCAATCCACTATCATATTAGCCCATAGGCACCTATGAGCAGAAAGAAATAATAGTCATAGGAACCAACACTGGCAAATCCCTTCCATTTGGGAGAATACATGCAAGTTTTTTGTCCTGGGAAAGGAGGGTCGCTGTCACTGGCACCTTTCCCGGTTTGTGGTACCAGACCTTTATGGCAGTGCTTGGGGTCCCTTGTGTAGTTTCAACATGTAGCAGAATAGGCTACCCCATAATAAGCCATAGCGAGATCACATAAGTTCCCCGCAAAATCATCCCAGCATCGGGACCTCCATATACCACAGTCACTTACGGTGGCCACTCGGCCACCACTCCTGGCGTCACTTGGAAATCATGGGTCAAACCAGCCCTCCATGGGGCTAGCAGGCCCAACCACTGACAGTGGGGGCTTTTGACCAGCCAGGGCCAAGTCCATTGCTGCTGTTCCCCTGCTTTCAAGCATGTGGGTGCTGGCAGCAAAATGTTTCAATTGCTGCCATAGCCTGGCTTTAACAGAGTCTCATTTGCAATAACCTGTAACTGAATGGGAGTGGCCGTTTAATGTAGCAGAGCCTTTACTGGTGCGGGCCCTGCCTTCTGTGGTCTCTCATTCAGGACTCTCAGGACGTCCCATAGACGCGAGGCCCAGTCACGCATTGTGGGAGGGTGTTGCAGCACCCGGAGGCCTTGCTTCAAAAGGCCATTATAGAGTTCAATCATGCCAGCTGCTTGTGGATTGTACGGGGTATGAAACAACCATTGTACGTCCATCCTGGCAGCTCAGCGCTGCACTTCTTGCCCCGTAAAATGGGTACCCCTGTCACTTTCAATGACTTGGGGGCGCCCATAGAGGGCGCACAGCCATGTAAGGGCGACCACTGTATGCCGCTGATCCGCAGCCGGACAGGGCCAAGCAAACATCCACCCCATAGCAGTGTCCACTGCTGTGAACACATACATCGCATTGAGGGCCTTAGGCAGAGGTCCAATGTAATCCACTTGCCAGCGAGTGAGGGGCACCCGCCCTCCCGTAATCTGCTGTGTCTCCCAGGGGAGCCTCCGCCTTTGGGGGCTGTCCTGGGCACAGACGGCACAGTCATAGCAGGCACCTGCTATCTCCTGCCATTTCAAAGGCAGACCCAGCGTCTGCTCACCTGCCACATGGTTCGGCTTCCAGCGTGCTGCAATTTCCTATGCAGCCAATGGGCCACATCAGTGGCAGGAGCCCGTTTTAACCATCCGACCCGTGCTAGGGCATCTGCTTCATAATTACCTGGGGACACTAACGGGGAGTGACCTTTGACATGCATTAGGGTCACCTTCTTTTTCTGCTCTAGGTCCCAGAGTTTCTGCCACATGGCTTGACCACAGTGGACGGTGTCCTACCAACCAGATTTGCCATTTCTACGTAGGAAACTACAATGTTAGGCCCCAGAACAGCACCCAGCTTTCAGTACAAATAACTAGGGGCCCAGGTTCGTGGCTGATTATCATCCACACAGCCCGTAGCTCAGCCCACTGGCTACTTTGGCCCGTCCCAGTATCAAACCAAATGGTGTCTGTTTTGGGCTATACACCAATAGCTGTCCAAATGGCTGCAGCTCCCCGGGTAGAACCATCAGCATACCAGGCATCTTAAGGTACTGGGGACTGTCCTTCTCTGTAGGGTGTGGGCTTCAAGTCCTCCCCTCTAGGCAGAGCACTTGGCTCAGCCTGGGCTACAAACTCCACAGGCCCCAAGACTTGCTGTAGCTCTGTGCTCAAAGGGCTTGAACTAAGGGTGCTACATTGCTCCAAGTAGGCACCCCACTTGGCGAGGGTGGTGGTCTGTGCCACCCCCGTTTTGGGTCCCTGGGTCCACGTACGGACCCACCCCTGGACAGGATAGGTTGTTCTAACCAACACGCGTGCCGTTCCTGTGATGGCTTCTGTGGCCACTAGGGCTGCATACACAGCAGCCACCTGTTTCTCTATTAGAGAGTAGCGAACCTCCGCTCCTCTCCACAATTGGGACCAAAATCCCACTGGCAACCGGAGATGCTCCTGCCATTGCCAGAGGCCCCAACCGTACCCCTCTTGGGTTACGTGAACATCAAGTTCAAATGGGTGACCAGGGTCTACTACTTGTAGAGCCTGTGCCTGCTGCACTGCCCATTTTGTGGCAACAAAGACTTGTTCTATAGCCTCTGTCCCTCTTTTTTATCATGGAATATAGGGGCCTTGCTATTTGTGCTAAATGGGGTACAAACACCCGCCAATACCCCAGCAGACCCAAATACGTCTGCAGTTGGGAGACCTTGGTCGGCTGGGGAAATGTTTGTATCTTATTAATAATCACTTCAGGTATGACCTTTGTCTTACCTGACCATACAACACCCAAAAACTTGACAGATAAGCCAGGCCTTGAAACTTTTCCTTGTTCACCTTCCAGCCACATGACTTCAGGTGGCGGAGAGGAGATGGAGCTGCTTGGTCTAAATCTGAAAGAGAATCAGACTTTAGTAAAATATCATCAATATAGTGAAACAGGACCACAGAGGATGGGCGATCCCACTGTGACAAGTCCTGAGCTACAAGCCCATTGCAGATAGAGGGGCTGTGCAAGTATCCTTGTAGAAGGACTTGAAAAGTCAATTGCCGCCCATCCCAAGTAAAAGCAAACCACTCTTGACACTCGGGTGCAATGTCAATGGAGAAAAAAGCACTTGCCAAGTCCACTACATAGTGATACGTTCCCAGACGGACAGTCAGACAATCCATCAAATCATGAACTGAAGGAACTGCAGCGTGCAAGGGTGGCGTCACCTTATTTAACTCCCTATAGTCCACAGTCATTCGCCAGGTCCCATCTGGCTTCTTGACAGGCCATACTGGGGAGTGAAAGGGACTGTGCATTGGACTCACAATATGTGCCTTCTCCAATTCCAATATTGTACGACCAATCTCCTCCTGTCCTCCTGGCAGGCGGTACTGTCACACTGTAACCACACGCCAGGGCTGTGGCAACACTTGAGGAGGGTGGTGAGCATGCCCGCGTGTCACCGCTTTCACTACCCGGATCCGGAGACGGAACTCTCCTACTGACATCTGTAAGCTGAGGCCATGTAGCACGTCCACCCCTAGAATATAGTCCGGGACAGGGGAGACATAAACCTTTTAGATACAAGGGGGAAGCCTTCCTATGCCCAGTGGTAAGGAAACAGCTTTTACTGTCACAGTATTTCCCCCATGGCCATCAATGCAGACTGCTGGTCTGGGAAAGAGTTCTGGGTTCCCATAAACAAGACTGCAGTCTGCGCCAGTGTCAACAGGGCCGAAACCCTATGCACATTAGAATATTTGGACAGTTCCATGTGGGGCCTCCGGTCTCTGCTTGTCCCCTCTGACTGGGTTCCTTGGCCCCACCCCTAATAAAGCTGAAAGGAGTCAGCCTCAAGCGGCCGCATGAAATCCTGGAGGGACACAGCTCGCACTTTCCCGGACTTCCTCTTTGGGTTTTGCTGGAATTGCTGTTCCTGACGCAACTGTTTCCAAAGTTTCAACACGAGTGCATTGGGTTGTCAGTCGATTTTTTCGTGCTCAACCCTTGCTGCCACAAGATCATGCTACATCTGCGTGCTGTTACTCTCTGAGGCCCGCTACCTCGCCCCCTTACCTTTGACTTGGGCTTTCAGGTCTTGACTTCTCAGACCTCATGTTTTAATTTCCCTTGCCACTGGCTTTCAACATCCCCCAGGGTGGCCATGGCAGTGGTAACTTCATGGATCTGCCGCCCACACAGGGCATAAGAATGGCAACCAACGATCCAAAAGCACTTACAGGGGCAGTATCCAAAACCAGATCTCTCATGCTGGTTGTAAAACACTCGCCGTCTGGCCCCCACATATTAGGGTTGAACATAGCATGTCTCATACCCATTTCACGGATGATTTGAGTAAATTCCGTATATGACTGCCATTGCCTCACAGTGTTTGGCAGCTCGCCAGTCTCTCCCCATACTGTGCGTATGCAGCAGTGAGCCACTCCATTAGAGTGTGGTTGCCCTGGTCTTGGGCCAACCTATGACAGATCTGTAACCTTTGTCGCAGGGATGGATGCACTGTCACGAAGGCTAGCTTTTCCATCTCGCCTGGGGAGCAGAGAGTGTTGTCTGCTCCCTCATCCCATAAACGTAATAACCAAGCCGAGACTGGCTCTCCAGGGCGCTGTCTGTACCGCCTCCTCAGCTCCTGCAACTCAGTGGGAGTGTAAGGGGTGTATGTTGTGAACTCAGTCACAGCTGGGTTGCCGGCAGCAACGCCCGCGTGGCCCAAAGGTTGCTCATGCTTTACTTTTTGCTGCACGATGGGTAGGGCGTGGGGGTGGGGAGCTACACCACTTCCACTCACGACCGCCACCTCTGCCTCAAAGTCTCCACCATGGAGCACCTCCTATAACAGGCGATCCGGGCTTCCAGCGCTTCCCACCTTGGCTGCCGGTCCGTACCTGAGCTGCTTCAGTAAGCGCTTCTTCTGTGTTATGATGCAATGCAGTGAGGAACATCCAGCCCATACAGCCAGTTGCATTTTTCGCCTTCTCCAGCAACTGCTCAGTTAAAACCTGCAGGGCCCTTTCTATGCTGGCTGGAGAGTCATCCATGTCTTCCCACCCCTCCACGGGAGTCCAACTCCTGAGAACAGTGGCTACCGGTACCACACACTGTGTGGGGGCCACATGTCCTCCTGCCCAGAGTCAGACATCGTTCTTACCTGGCTGGAATCTTGCTTGCTGCGCCAGGTGTCTGAGTGGGTACCTTGGTGTAACTCTAGAAGCCCAGGGCAGCAGTGGACTACCAAAAGGCAGGCGACGGTTGTTATGGCCAAGAGGATGGTATGCCATCCGGAGGCTCGAGAGAACCACCAATTTACCGAGGGGTCATGGTTCTCCCAGGCAGATTGCGTTTCCTGTTCCTCGTGCTGGTTGGGACCCTGCTCACTGTGCCAAATATAATGCAGGGTTTCTGTTCCCACTCTCGGCACGTGGACACAGAATATGGTGAGGTTGAAAAGGCACACCAATGGAGCCATGGATAGGGGGTCCATACCACTATATTCTCGCTGGCGGCTGGTTTGGAGACACAGGAAGCGGGATCCACATGACCCGCAATCCACCATCCACTTGCCAACCACACGTGCTAGCCGCAATCCGCCATCTGCTTCTCTGCCAACCCACCACCTTGCCAGCATAGCCACGGCAGTTATCTTAGTGGCTAATGGCTAACTGGTTACAGCTGATGGCCATCTAATAACCAAGCCAGCACCTTTCCACATGAGGCTGAGAGCCTGGAAACTGCTCTCTGGGACTCCGTCCCTACAGTCTTATTCTAACATTTCTCAAATCATTACCAAGCATGAAATCATCTGAAAACTCAATTTTAAAGCATTTGTCTTTGGGGTAAATAAGAAAGAACATTTGCTTCCGTTTACTCTGAGATTTGCTTTTTTCAATATTGTGGTTATTGTGTGTCTTTCTTGCTCTTTGGAGATTAGGCTCCAATATCCTCACAAATCTCTTCATTTTGCTTAATTTAAATGTTTTGGCCAACTTCATGGTTTAGTAATGAGAAATAAAATTGGAGCTTTAATGACTACTAAGGAGAAAATTTTCATTTCATTTGGAATTAAGAGAGCTGTTACAGGGGTGGGCATCCTGTCAGATAAGCTGCCACGGCCTTAGCTGGGGCATGCTAAATGCAGCTTGATATACATTTCTTTATATTCAGGTTAATTCTCCATGTGATTACTTTAAATCCTTCAAATCCAGCTCTACATACACCCGCCTGATTACTATGCTCCTATTGATTAGCTGTGAACTATTAATTAAATTCAGGCCATGTGTGAAGCCCCCAGGTCCCTGGAGTGTCCCTCACATGCTGCCCATTGGAGCCAAGGCATATTACCCAGTTCCAATATGCTTCAGCACAAGCTGTATAATGGAGGCCCTGAGAACACAAGTATCAGACAACTAGGGAGTAGAGAGTAGTGTTTCAGCACTTCCACCTGAGTGGATGAACTTAAAAGAGGGAAAGAACTATAAAAAGTTTTAAAACCCTTTCTCAAACTCAGAATGGATTAAAGACATAAATGTAAGACCTGAAACCATAAAACTCCTAGAAGAAAACATAGACAGTAAACTCTCAGACATTCCCCTTAGTATAATAATAATTTTACCGATATATCTCCTTGGGCAAAAGAAACAACAACAAAAATAAACAATACATCAAACTAGAATGTTTTTGCACAGAAAAGGAAACCATCAACAAAACAAAAAGGCATCCAATTGAAGGGGAGAAGATATTCACCAATGATATATCTGATAAAGAGTTAATATCCAAAATCTATAAAAAACTCATATAGCTCAACACCAAAATAGACAAACAATTCAGTAAAAAAACGGGCAGAGGACCTGAGTAAACATTTCTCCAAAGGGGACGTACAGATGGCCAAAAGACTTATGAAAAAATGCTCAATGTCATTAATCATCGGAGAAATACAAATTAAAACCACAATGAGGTAACACCTCACACCTGTCAGAATGGCCATCATCAGTAAATCAACCAACAACAAGTGTTGGTGAGGATGTGGAGAAAAGGGAACTCTCGTGCACTGTTGGTGGGATTGCAAATTGGTGCAGCCATTATGGAAAACAGTACAGAGGTTCCTCAAAAAATTAAAAATAGAGCTACCTTATGACCCAGCATTCCACTCCTGGGTATTTATCCAAAGAAATCCAAAACACTAACTTGAAAAAATATACGCACCCCTATGTTTATTGCAGTGCTATTCACAATAGCCAAGATATGGAAACAACCAAAATGCGCTTCAATAGACGGTTGGATAAAGAACTTGTGGTACATTTATACAATGGAATATTACTCTGCATAAAAAAGAATGAAATCTTACCATTTGTAACAACATGGATGAACCTAGATGATCCTATGTTAAGTGAAATAAGTCAGATTGAGAAAAATAAATACCATATGATCTCACTTATGTGTGGAATCTAAAGAACAGAATAAACAAACAAAATAATAACAAACTCATAGACACAGAGAACAAACTGATGGTTGCTACATGAGCAGGGTTTTGGGGGGATGGGCAAGAAAGGTGAAGGGATTAGGAAGCACAAATTGATAGTCACAAAATAGTCATGGTGATGTGATATACATACAGCATAGGTAATATAGTCAATAATGTAAAAACTATGTATCGTGTCAGATGGGTAGTAGACTTACTGAGGGGATCACTTCATAAATTATATAAATGTCTAACCACTACATTATACACCTGAAACTAATACAAAATAATATTAAATGTCAACAATAATAAAAAAATAATCACAGGGATGAGTAGTACAGCATGGGGAATATAGTCAACAATGTTCTAATAGCTATGTACAGTGGCGTGTGGGTAGTAGACTTGGGGTTATCACTTTGTGCGTTATGTAAATGTCTGATCACTATGTTGTTCTGTACCCCTGAAAATAAATAAATAAATAAATAAATAAATAAATAAATAAATAAAACCCTTTTTCATAAGTTACCACTGGAGAAAGTTATTCATGGCAGGGCTACGTTGCCTAGAATTCCCTTCTTGTTCCAGACTTGAGAAGAAACTCTAGTTGGGTAATTCCCCTTGTGCAAAGAGAGGAGCTTTGGTTTCTTTTGCTTGTATAGAATATAGTGGATCCTCTCTGACTGTCATTGGAGAGGCTGATTGGCACTGATAGGAATTAGCTAGAGATGGACAAATCCATTTCTATTGGGGTCTTTTTGGATGGTTAGGAAAAAAAAATGATCTCAGATTCTTCCACGCTAGTCACCATCATTCAGGTATTTCCCAGGCCATCTTTCCTCACCACATATCACTTCTTTCTAAGAAGTATCCTATAATTATTCACTTAGCATTAATCACCTATTGACTTAGGTTAGAATGCTTTGTACAATTAGACTTGACTTAACACAGATTGTAAATACCTCAATGACAAGAACCTTGTTGATATTTTTAGTTCATTGATTGATTGATTGATAAATGTATCAGCAATTAATCCACTCATTATTTCAGCACCTACCATCTATGCTGAGAGCACTGTGCAAGGCTTATTTGTGGGTATTCCAGGGACTCCAGGAAAGTGTGGTACCTCATTTTTGTTATCCAGTAGTTCAAAATCTTGTTGTATAAGCTCAATGTGTACGGAGGGTAAGTTAGATAATAATACAGTAGCATACAGTAAGAACACAAAGATTCAAAACCAAATAAAAGTGACTAGAAGACAAATGTTAATAGTAAGTGTCTTTTGGTACAAAGAGTTGGAGAGTTTTATTTTTCTTCCACTTGCTGGATTTTCCAAATTTTCTATAATGTGTGTCTATTATTTTACAAATTATAAAAAATAAGCCTTAAAGTATTAATTAAATGGCAATATAATAACAGAAATGTCACAAAACCAAATTAAGATTCAGGGTCAAATGAGGGATTCAGCAAGTGAGCTCCTTCAGTTTTAAGTACCTTGTTTTATGTCTCCTTCAATATCTGTGACAGAAATGTGCACATGATAGATGTTGAAGGAAATTTTTTTGACTATATAATACTAAATGCTTCTTGAATATAAACTCTATTAATTGATTATATAATTTCATTTTTAATTAAAGTTTATTGAGGTGACAATTATTAGTAAAGTTACATGGATTTCAGGTGTACAATTCTGTATTACATCATCTATACATCACATTGTGTGTTCACCACCCAGAGTCAGTTCTCCTTCCATCACCGTATATTCGATCCCTTTACCCTCATCTACCATTCCCCTCCCCCATTACCCTCTGGAAACCACTAAACTATTGTCTGTGTCTTTGAGATTTTGTTTCTCATTTGTTTGTCTTTGTTGTTTTTGGTTTATATACCACATATCAGTGAAATCATATGGTTCTCTGCTTTTTCTGTCTGATTATTTCGCTTAGCATTATACTCTCAAGATCCATCCATGTTGTCACAAATGTTCCTATATCATCTTTTCTTACCGCCGAATATTATTCCATTGAGTATATATACCACAACTTCTTTATCCATTCATCTATCGAAGGACATTTTGGTTGTTTCCATGTCTTGGCCACCTTAAATAAAGCTGCAATGAACATAGGAGCACACGTGTCTTTATGGATAAATGTTTTCAGATTTTTTGGGTAGATACCCAGGAGATGGATTGCTGGGTCATATGGTAATTCTATTTGTAATTGTTTGAGGAACCTCCACACTGCTTTCCGTAGTGGCTGCACCAGTCTGCATTCCCACCAACAGTGTATGAGGGTTCCTTTTTCTCCACAGCCTCTCCAACACTTGTTATTATTTGTCTTGTTGATGTTAGCCATTCTGACTGGGTGAGGTGATATCTCATTGTGGTTTTGATTTGCATTTCTCTGATGATTAGTGATGTTGAGCATTTTTTCATATGTCTATTTGCCATTTGTGAGTCCTCTTTGAGAAATGTCTCTTCAGGTAGTCTGCCCATTTTTCAATTGGGTTGTTTTTTTGTTGTTGAGTTGCATGAGTTCCTTGTATATTTTGAATGTTAACCCCCGATCAGAAGCACTGTTTACAAAAATCTTCTCCCATTCAGTTGGTTGCTTCTTTATTTTGTCGATGGTTTCTTTGTTGTGCAGAAGCTTTTAAGTTTGATACAGTCCCATTCATTTATTTCAGCTTTTACTTCCCTTGCCTTTGGAGTCAAATTCATAAAATGCTCTTTGAACCCAAGGTCCATAAGTTTAGTACCTATGTTTTCTTCTATGCAGTTTATTGTTTCAGGTCTTTATGCTTAAGTCTTTGATCCATTTTTAATTAATTTTGGTACATCAGACAGATAGCAGTCCAGTTTCATTCTTTTACACGTGGCTTTCCAATTCTCCCAGCACCATTTATTGAAGAGGCTGTCTTTTCTCCATTGCATGTTTTTGGCTTCTTTGTCAAAAATTATCTGTCCATATTTATGTGGCTTTATTTCTGGGTTCTCAATTCTATTCCATTGGTCTACATGTCTCTTTTTCTGCCAATACCATGCTGTTTTGATTATTGTAGCCCTGTAGTACAAGCTAAAGTCAGGGAGTGTGACACCTCCAGCATTGCTCTTTTTTCTTAAGATTGCTTTGGCTATTTGGGGTCTTTTGTGGTTCCAAACAAATTCGATGTTTTTGTTCTATTTCTTTAAAAAAAATGCCATTGGGATTTTGATGGGGATTGCATTAAATCTGTATATTGCGTTAGGTAATATGGTCATTTTAACTATGTTGATTCTTCCAGTCCATGAACATGGAATGTCTTTCTATTTCTTTGTGTCTTGTTCAAATTCTTTTAAAAATGTCTTGTAGTTTTCAGCATATAGGTCTTTGACATCCTTGGTAAAGTTTATTCCTAGATATTTTATTCTTTTTGCTGCAATTGCAAAATGAATTTTTTTTTGGCAATTTCTTATTTATTTATTTATTTATTTATTTATTTATTTTATTTTATTAAATTTATTGGGGTGATAATTGTTAGTAAAATTACATAGATTTCAGGTGTATAATTCTGTATTACATCATCTATAAATCCCATTGTGTGTTCATCACCCAGAGTCAGTTCTCCTTCCATCACCATATATTTGATCCCCCTTACCTTCATCTCCCACCCCCCACCCCCCACTCCCCTTACCCTCTGGTAACCACTAAACTATTGTCTGTGTCTATGAGTTTCTTTTTCTCATTTGTTTCTTTTTCTGAGATTTCATTGTTAGTATATAGGAATGCAATGGACTCTTGTAAGTTGATTTTGTAGCCAGCAACTTTACTGTATTCGTTGATTGTTTCTAATAGCTTTTAGGTGGAGTCTTTAGGGTTTTCTATATATAGCATCATGTCATCTGCAAAGAGTGACAATTTAACTTCTTCATTCCCAATTTGGATGCTTTTTATTTCTTTCTTTTGCCTGATTGCTCTGGTGAGGACTTTCAACACTATGTTGAAAAGCAGAGGTGACTGGGGACAGCTCTGTCATGTTCCTGAACGTAGAGCAAAGGACTTCAGTGTTTCACTGTTAATTATTAGATTAGCTAAGGGATTGTCACATATGACCTTTATTATGTTAAGGTATTTTCTTTCTATACCTATTTTATTAAGTGTTTTAATCACAATTGGATATTGTATCTTGTCAAATGCTTTCCTGCATCAGTTGATATAATCATATGATTTTTGTCCTTTATTTTGTTTATGTGATGTATCACATTGATGGATTTGTGTATGTTGAACCATCCTTGTGCCCCTGGGATGAACCCCACTTGGTCGTGATGAATAATCTTTTTAATGTATTGTTGCATTCGATTTGCTAGAATTTTGTTTAGGATTTTTGCATCTGTATTCATGAGAGATATTGGTCTGTAGTTCTCTTTTCTTGTGTTGTCCCTGCCAGGTTTTGTATCAGCGTAATGTTGGCCTCATAAAATGAGTTAAGGAGTACTGTCTCTTCTTCAATTTTTTGGAAAAGTTTGAGCAGGATTCGTATTAGATCCTCTTTGAAGGTTTGGTAGAATTCACTAATGAAGCCATCTGGTCCAGGACTTTTGCTTTTGGGAAGTTTTTGGATGACTGATTCAATTTCGTTACTGGTGATTAGTCTGTTTAGATGTCCCAGTTCTTCATGGTTCAGCCTAGGATGGCTATATGTTTCTAAGAACTTGTCCATTTCTTCTAGGTTATTGAATTTGATGGTATACAGTCCTTCATAGTATTTTTGGATGATCCTTTGTATTTCTGTGGCATCCGTGATAACTTCCCTTTTTCATTTCATTGGTCTGTTCCCTCCTTCCCTGCTCACGCAATTTGCCCACGTTTTGGTGAATTCAGTAGTATGCCTCTTCGTCTTGCCTGTCTGCTGAGCAGGGAGTCCTTTGTGGAGTTATAGTTTTTCAATTTGTTGTAAATTCCAGGGGAGATTTCCAGAGGCTCACCTCAGGCTGCCATTTTGATGACGTCTCCACATACACTCTACATAATTTCTTATTACATTGTTGTAATCATTTCTTTCATTATTAAATAAATTCGTCTATTATTTTGTAACATTGTGTTTCGTATCTCTTCAAGAAGATAATAATGTTTTGTATTATAATGTTTCCCTCTTCTGTTATAGTTATGTACATTTGTCTCCTTAACAGAGGACATTTTTAAAGAATGATATTCTGAAGGTAGACTGCATGCTTGACGATTATAGGATCTCAAGGTTGGAATGACAAGGACTTCACTAAAAATAGTAAAGACTTGCAGCCAGGCAGCTGTGTTCAAATCCTATTCCACCATTGATTTCTAATTTGATGCTGCCCAAGTAAAATAGTTTCCTTTTCTGTTATATGAGGAAGATAATATCTACCTGTTGTGAATATAAAAATTGCATATGTAACACACAGAGTATATTATCTGGTGATTTTTTAAGTATTCACGAAAATATAGATATTATTATTGATTACTCTTCTATAATCATCATCATAATAGGTCATCTATTCTGATTTCCCACAAAATATAAGTATCTTCTGTGGTATCCTTAATCGGCTAAGGTAGCTCTGATGTCATTAACTTGCATACTTACAGTGATAGGGAACTTGTGCTTTGTTTAAAAATTCTTCCTTTTATTGATCTATATTCTGTATCTCAGAATGTACCCACAAACCTCAATTGTATACACAAAATTTTCTCCCTCCCCACCAGTGCAAACATAGCATTTAATAAAGTTTTATTGGTTTGAATTGATAGACTTTACCTCTTTGGGCACAATGTCTTGGGTGCAATCCTAATGGTAGGGAGATGAACCACTATCTACTAATAGAGACTGACTACTAGAGGGTCCTTCCAGATTTACAAGTGTAGGTAGCAAACTTCTAGATCTACAAGGCTCTTATATATAATTTTCCTCATTTAGATTGTTATCTCTGATCACTGAACAGGACTCTCTCTCTGGAAGAAAATAGAGCAGCTGAATGCTTATATTAACTAATTGACTGTTCAGGTTCATTGAGGTGTTCTATCTTAAAACTATCAACCCTATTTGTTGTTAATCAGAAACACCATCAGAGAACCTAACAAAAAGTTCCATCTCTTGAGTAATATATTTAGCATCTCTGATGATATCTGAGCATTTATGGAAGCAGGTGGTTTCCAATCTAATGTAAAATATTAGGGGTGAACAGAGTTACAGAATAAAAATGATTTGTCTGCTTTAACAATAAAAAGCAAGAGTCCTACACTGTTTCTCCGAAAATAAGACCCAGCCGGACAATCAACTCTAATGTGTCTTTTGGAGCGAAATTAACATAAGAGCTGTTATTATATTATATTTGTTATATTATATTATATATATTATATTATATTATATTATATTATATTATATTATATTATATTATATTATATTATATTATATTATATTATATTATATTATATTATATTTAGACCTGGTCTTATGCTAAAATAAGACCGGATCTTATATTAATTTTTGCGCCAAAATACACATTAGAGCTGATTGTCCGGCTAGGACTTATTTTCGGGGAAACATGGTAGCTAATAAAAATCATGCACATACGGAGCCCTGCCTATGTTCTGTCTTTTCTGGAGCAACCCCCCTCCTCAGTGGGATTAGGTGGTATGACACAATGGAAGATACCTGGGCAAGGGAGTCAGAGAGAACTGGGTTTGAATCTCTGCCTTTCGCTATTGAAGCTTTCACTAACTGTGTAACTTTGGACATGTTATTTAACTTTCAGAAGCCTTTATTTTCTCTCCCGAAAATAGTCATATTTAACTAAGATTGCTATCACAAGGATTAAATAAACAAATGTTTGTCATGTGTTTGGCATGTGGCTGATACTGAGGACAGGCTGGTTTCTTCCCTCCACTCTCTTCCTTTTTCTTTGATTTAAACATTAACGCTTAGGAAAATGCAGCTTTCTTCTGAACTCATCAAAACCGGCCAGATGTCTCAATATGATAATGAGTCTACCTGCTAGAACCATAACTTGTTGACTTTCAAACTGTTCTGATGTTTTCACATTTTAAAAGCAAGCCACGAGGGGGAATTTTTTTCAGTTTCCTTGGAGAGTAAGGTGGAAAAGGAAGTTGATTTTCATTATTTTGATAAGAAGATTACATTTATTCTGAGCAAGTACTACCTTGATGGGTTTCTATTGAAATAGATGGCCTATGAATCATGTTTTGTTAGTTTTATTTTAGAGCAGAAATCATTTTTTGAGGATAATGAGAAGGGAGAAGGCTGATTGATTTTTTTTTTAAAAAAACACCAGCATAGGAATGGAGAGACTGAAGTCCTACAACCTGTGTAGAAGGCATAAGATGGCTGGAAGAAAACACTCCTTCATACCTACTGATGGGAGCCAACTCTCTACTAGCCTACAAATATTATCAACTTGCTCTACCCACAGGTTCTTGCCCAGTAAAATAAAGGAAATCATATTTTTGCCTGGTATAATTTATTAAGTTGTTCTGTATACAGTTACTTTAAATCAAGGGAGTATTAGCATATTCCTGCCTCTCAGTTCACACCTTTGGCATTTTTATGTACATTTTCACTCAGTTGAATTTGCCTCGTTTAGTCTTAGGAACCAGTATATCTAAGGAATCCTATGCACTGTGAAAAAATAAAAGAGAAAAAAGGCATTTTCTCTACACTTTCAGGGCCTTCAGTAGGTAAGGGAAAAAGGAACAGCATATGCATCGAGCACATGTAATTCAATGTAGAAAATGACAAGGGCCATGAAGAAACATTGGGAATGTTCAGGAGAGGGAGAAGTTATCTCCCATCCAAATACTACCCAGGCCCAACCCTGCTTAGCTTCCGAGATCAGACAAGGCACATTCAGGCTGGTATGGCCATTGACACAAAGGGGATAGGTTATTTCCTTACTCCCTTGGGGATGGGGATCATAGAAGACTTTACAGGGGAAATGATATTTAAGCTGGATCATAACTATGGATAGACTTTGGCCATGTAGAGATGAATGGGAAGGGCATTCCAGGGAGTGGGAACTGCCAAAGCAAAGGCAGAGAAGAAAAGCATGGGATAAATGGGATAAATATGGAGTAGTAAGTGGTGTGGTTTGATTGCAGGGTGAAATGGAAAGTAGGCGAGAAAAGTATCAGGGGAATGTTGAAAGATCAGCAGGGGCTGGATCAGCAAGGGCCTTAAATCCTCTGGAAATAATGGTAGCCTCAGTAAATCTGCTGTTTTATTTGAAACAGAAGATATGGTATAAAACAAGGATATGGAATAAAAATGTTATTTCTGAATTCTGTACTTTATCAGCTAACCTAACCACTCAAATTTGAACAATTTCATTGTCTGATCTTTCTGAAAATTATTTTCTGCCTAAAACGGACAAGGCTGTTGATAAGTACAGAGTAAATAAAAGTCAACCTGCATTGCTCTTGTTCAATAACGCTATAGGCAGAATGCTTTGTGTGGTCTTATTAATGCCAGAGGAACTTTGTTTTGCAGCTGATAGAAGGGATAGGTTTTAAGAAGTAGGCTTGGACATCTGATCATTTGACTGAGAATGACACACACACACACACACACACACACACACACACACACACACACACCTTTATTTCATACCTCTACCCATGCATTTGGTTTAGAAATACATTACATCAAAGACCACTCAGTGAGAACTGAGCCACTAAAAGCCAGAAGACTCCACCCAGCAATGTTATCTAGAAGCAGGGAGAAAGGCTGAAGTGATAATGGGAAGCATCTTCCCTCTTCTGAAATGGACGTAAGGAGCACTGACAGGAACCTGCAGGTCTGTGCTCAATGGCTCCTTCCTCACACCAGTTTAGCTTATGTAAAGGGGGGGGCAAACATAAACAACTTTAAGTCTCTTTGCACGAAACTACTATTCATCTGATCCTCTTTAAGCCAGTTTTTAAAGTCCTGTCACCACACTGGAGTGTGTGGGCATGCACAGGCTCCTAGTAACGCTGTGCTGTGCTGTTTCCCTGCTTGTGAATTCTCTCTCTTTTTTTTTTTTTTTTTTTTCTCTTGTGAATTCTCTCTCTTGAGCTTCATATTCGACCAAAGTTTGGTAATTTAAAATGTTTTCCTATGCTCACTTAGTGCCATAGGATGACAGGTGATGTAGAAATGGAAGTTATATACTGTTATTTTTAATGGAAACGCTACTAAGAATCTCATCAGACCAATCCAAGTAGAAAAACTTTCCAGGCTGATCCCATGTGCTACAGACAACAGGGTGGTTTAACAGACTGAAAAGGAAAATCATTCTAAATGTTCCTATACATCAGAAATTTGGGGGTTTGGTTCTGCATTGATTTTTTACATTGGTTCCACACCTTCATTCTGTTTTCACACTCCTTCCCCTCAATTTAAAAATTATGTGATTTTTTTTATTTTTAAAGAGCTCATAATTCACTTTGGACAATTTCATTGCTCTTTCACTTAGTCTTTCTATGTTCTGTAGTGCTAGACTGTTTGTCCCTGCAGCTAATCCCAGTAATATAACTTAAAGAAACCTGGAAATGAAATAGTTGTGAAAGTCTCTAATCAGTGTTGGCAGCAAACAGGAAGAAGCATAATAGGAGAGCCAGAATCCTGTAAAATCAATCAAACAAGCAAGCAAACAAACAAACCCACTGTGGGTGAAAACAAAACAACAGTAACAACAAGCTCTTACCAACATAGCACTGAATTCATCAAAATGAGTTAACCATGTCACTTCAAGGGAGATGACCCAAAATCTTGTTTTTATACACATCAAAAAAATGTTTCTTTTGTGTGTGTGTCCAATTCTATAATACATCATCTGTAGGTTGCATTGTGATTACCACTCCACAAAGAAAACATTTTAACAACTCCAAGGCACAATGCTGCTTCTCCCACTAATATCTATGTCAACTACCTGGGAGAATCTTTAGTCCCTCTGAATTTCCACATGGTTTATATTCCAAATCATACACCCCAGCGTTTTGATTCTGTGCTTCGCTTTCACTGTTTTTTACAGGTAAGTTTTATCTTCCCAGACAGAGTACAGTTCTTCTACTTTTTCATCATTTTCCATAGAATTAATGTGATGCTGCGTGTTAGAGAAATACCCTCTCAAGGTCACTCACCAATCTATGAAAATGTGCCAACAGGATGAGAGATCCTTTGGTCCCTGTTCCCCTCTGACTTTTAACAGAGTCAAGAGAGAACATTAGATTGCACACAGGGAATACTGAAATGGGCAGGATTCGATTCTTTAGTTAATTTTCAAGCAGGAGGATCACTGCATTTATGTATTTGACCTCCATTCTTTATAATATAGACTCTATACTTCTAACTTGTTAATAGGGTCAAATCCCAAGACACAATATCAGTCACAATGTACCAATTCCCTGACATGCTTCAGTAAATCCCAGCCAGTAAAATATTTATATACATACTCTTAGTAAATTTATGGGTAGATTATATGCTCAATTTCTTTATGACTCTTCTCAGGGCCTCAACTCTTCTGCCATTTCCGATCAGAGAGGTTGTTTTCCACTGTCTTGCCTTCTTAGACTTCTGTCTTTCTTGGTCTCAGCACTAGTTCAGCTATTTGTGTAATGGTAATATTAGTATTTTATCATTCATTCTTCAGATTTAGAAATTAGTATGAAATTAATAAAATTTGAATGATAATGTTCTATCAATAATGACAGGACTTGTCTTGCCTGGTTACTCTTAAATTACAATGGGGATGTTGACTTCTTCAGCTCTAAAACTTGGAGATGTTTTTCCTCTAGAAACCACACACACACACACACACACACACACACTCACGCGCGCGCACACACACACACATATATATATATTTATTTTATTTTTTTCCTATGAGATGAGTTTTCTGAAGCCATGACATCACCAAACTTTGAGGAACAAATTGTAGGATGACAAGGTTGTCAGCCCTGAGGGCACTCTGTTTGGGTCATGGTGGGGGACTTGCTTGTGAAGAGAAAGTCACCTTTCACAGAAAGGCACTGGAAATCATCCACAGCTCAAGGCAACTAAAGGTTTAATTTCTTTGAGAAGGCCCCATAGGAAGCACTAGCTTTAAGCAAAATCTTTATGAAAGGATTCCTTCTCTGAATTTTCCAAACAGGTCTCTTTGTTATTACCCCAAGAGAGCTGACAACCAGTCAGGGAATCAAATCTCCCTTATCATTTCCAGACTATTTTACCTTGCTGCACACACCCCATTGGCGGGAGGGCCACAAATGGTTCTCTCAAGCTTCAGTCAAACCAATCTGCCCGTGTCTGAAATGCCCCAGCCCTTTCTGGTCTCATGTATTTGACTCCTACACCATGGGGAAGTCCCCTTGGATTCCAAAAGAAAATTAAACTCCTTGGAATCCAAAACTAATAAACTTTCACAGAGTGGCCCCAGGTGGATTGGTTATCGTGATATTTCAGTCTCACTTAACCAATAAGAGGGCCGGTTGGCAAGTTCCCAGGATGAATATTCTCATATGAGCATTGGATTAGAGGAAGCCAAAAGATTTTCGGCCATCTACATGCTCAACTTACACCCCACCTGAGTTCTGAGGTAGAGATCTTGTGACGGTTGGGGCCTTGCAAGGCAATTAAAAGAAATAAAGCAAAGTATTATATTTTAATTGATGTAATCTTCAAGCTCCCAGTGGAATCTGGGGTGATATCTGACTAGAGTTACTCTAGGTATCAATAGATGACTATTCTGTGAAAGTGCATTTAGGAAGACAAAGCCCTACGAAGCCTGAACTTCATTAACATGTGTATCTGTTTGGGGTGGGTGTGGGGGGTGGGGATTGGCTCAGACTCCTAGGACTACAAATTGAAAGAAGCCACCTAGACTTTTCTGGGATGTGAACAGAAAGCCGAAGGGGGTGGGGGAGTGGATAGGGCAGTGGAGAGAGGGATAAAGAGAGGGGCAGGTGGAGGGCAAGACAAAGTTGGTTTTTATATTTTTATTTGCTTTTAGAGTGCCAGATATTAGACACACCAAACCATTCTTTCCAAACCAAAATAGCTTTCATCCATCACTAACATTTCAGCGTTTGTTTCTGTTTTATTGTAAATATTTCAGTCAAAGAAAGATAAACAGACAAGAAAAAACTGTTTTATACAGAGTCAGATAGAAAATACAGAATGGAAAAGAAAGCCAACAATCAGCAGCTAAAACATGGAGACAAACGAGAGGAGAGAACCGCCTGCTTGCAGATTCACTCGCCAGCGGGGCGGGTGCAGTGCTGGTCTCAGCAGCTAACAGAAACCGTCTAGCGCTGTCAGTCTTACCTTCATTCCAAACAGTGAAAGGAACAGACTTCACAAATGATTCATGGGGACATTTATTTCTCTAATCTATTTTAAAAAGTTTGTTATTGATCAAGATATCCTGCTCATAAAAATGATTTTTTTTTTTAAAAAAGCAACCCTTCTCACCCCAAACGTGATCTGACAGTAGGGACCACATTGTCAGAAGCAAGGGATGGGGCTGTGGGTTGGAGTACTGTGGCACCATTGGGGGTCTGTGGTCCCTCGGCTTCTGGTGCCCTTCCCACCAAATCCACATTTCTCCACGAGTCAAGGTTTAAAAAATGCTCATGTCCTGCACAGCTTGCTGTCGTTTAGTGGTTAAAAAGGAAAACAATTAAAAACGGATTCAAATTCATGAGACAGAAAGTCAGTCTAGGACAAAACTGGCATCTGTTACAGGAATAATCAGGGTACCATTTTTCCCCCAGAGTGGCAGCTCTAACTAATTACCCTGGCACAAAGAGGATGTTGACCTACCCAAACGGCAAAATCATGGAATTAAGCTCAGCATCTTCCAAAGATATCTTTATTCTAATGCATTCAGAACAGAAAAAAATGTGAGGACAATTTGATTCAAGGTGGTGGTGGAGGTGGTGATAGCGGCTAATTATTTCTTACTCTCTCTGAATTTTTTAAGTTTACAATCAGAAATTGCATAGAATTTGTTTCCTATCAGAAAAGGTACACTTTCTTTATGAAACCCCCAATTGGTGAAGCCAAGCAAAGGTCAAGCAGTTGTTGGAAGCCTCACCCCTTCCATCAGATGAGTGCTCCAGACCCTGTAAACATTGGACAAGCAGAATGGTGACTAGCAGCCATCTGAAAGCCTGGAAAGCATCCGAGACTCTGATTTTGTAGATGGAAGAGTAGTTCAATACTTTATTAAAGTCACACAAGAGAGCCACTGCTCACACTGAGATTAGGATTAAAGAGTTCCTAGTTCCTAGGCCTGTGTATTGCCTACAAGACCCACCTCTCTCCCAGGAACATGTCAAATTCTTGATTACTTAAGGTCTTTCCATTTAATAAACACACACACGTGCACCCCCCCCACACACACATACACGTTTGCACCCAGGTCTCATGTCTAATAGCAAAAACCACTCAATCCATGTTAGCCTTGGGTGCCTGGCTTCACAGGCAGCTACTGAGTTTGGTTACAAAGAGATGCAGTTGACAAAGTGTGCAAGTGTGCACATACACACAGGGTGGCTGTTCCTTCCTCTTCTGTGACCAGCACGTTCCATCTGAAGCCAAGAGTGTGTTTTGGGAAATTGTATCTTCCCTCTCTGCTCCTTAAAAAAGGCCCCAGATAATCTGTGCACTTTGCTCTTCTGACCTATCTCTCTTCTGAGATCACATTCACAAAAGACCAAATCAAACCCAACGATAGTGAAAATCAGAAAGAGAAAGAGAAAGAAAAGACATACTAACCGCTGAAACGCCACACATTTCAAAGTCTCTCTGAGTAAGCTATGAGTTAACTGGTTTTCAGCTTTTTAAAAATTACTTTAATGGACTTTTATTTGAGACTCAATATCTTATTCGTCTTAAGACCCTTCTCCTATACCCAGAGAGTTCAGCACCTGAAATCTGAAGCACTGGCTGCTCCATGTCCTAAAATTCAGAAAAAAGGATCAGGGATTATTTAGATTTCCATTCCCTAACTTAGTCTCCCCCTCCAAATAAGCAAAACAATAGAATTGAGAAGACAACAAAGAAAAAAAGGGGGGAGGAGGAGGAGAGAGAAGGGGAAAGAAAAGAAAAAAAAATTAACAAAAAAAATGGATATCCAGAAAAGAAAAACTTCCCTGTTGAGTTTATTATTATTATTATTATTATTATTATTATTATTATTATTTTCCTGTAAGAACTAGACCCGGGGTATAGTGGTCCCTTCCTAAAGGGAAATTCCACTGATGATTCCACCAAGTCAATGGACATGTTTGGGCAGGTACCCCCACCCCAGATTCTGTCATTTTGGCGAGAGGGAAAGGCCCAGGGGAGAAACTGGGTACTTGTGGTCTTGAGTTGGGAGGGAGAGCGTCCCTTCCCCACTTGGGTGAAATGTCTCTGAGTGGACTTAGTTCCCGGATAAGGGTGCTGTCTCTGGCTGGGATCCGGGCTCTTTGATCCTTTTGTAAAGTTACCGAATCCCAAGTCCGGAGAGAAGTGTCGAAGTTGTACCAATCTGGGATCTGGACAAACAAAAGTGCCCTCCAGGCCCTTCTGCCTCTGCACCTGGCCTCTGAGGGTCCTGTCCCATGGGGGCTACTCGGGCTCGCTGCTGTTGGTGGTCTTGTCCCATTCCAGACTCTCCTCGCTGCGGGCGGGCGACGGCCGCGCCCGCAGGCCCTGGAACCTGCGGCACTCGGGGCAAACCCGTATGTGGGTGCAGCCGCGGGCTACCAAGGCGGCCTCTTGGGCTAGTCTCTGCGCCAGCTGGTCCGGCTCCCCGGCCCCGCACAGCTTGCCGTTGCTGAGCGTCGCGGTGCCCCGGGGCCGCCGCTCTTCCGGGATGGGGGGCCGGGGAGGCGGCACCGAAGGGCGCCGCCGGCGGGGGTGGACACTGTCCTGACACAGGATGATGCTTCGCAGCTCGGTCACCATCTCCTGGCAGACAGACACCTGGGGAAAACAGGAATGTCACAGCCCAACCTCTCAGACCCAGCCCCTGCTGGTCCCCTGCGCGTCTGTTACATTGGAGGCTTAGGGGGCAGTGCCACAGAATCATATAATCTTGGGTATGAAGATTATATGAAGGCCTTTCAATCAATCTCCTCACTCCCACCTTCCATTTAATATTCACACCCCCTCTGTACCATAATGTTTAACAGCCCTGACAACTGGTTGCCCAATCATTGTTTGAATACCTTCAAAGACCGCGACCTCCCCATGTTAAGAAAGAGTCCCTACCATGTTTTCACATTTCTGTCTACTGCTTCAGTCTACTGAGTTAACAATTCTTCTCCCTGATGTTTTCATCCATTGATATTAGTTAAATTTGGACACTGAAGCCTACTAAATAACCCCTCCACTGCATGTCTATCTTTCAAGTATTTGAAAAAACTACCATATCTCCACCAACATTTTGTATTCAGACTAAAGATGCTCATTTCTTTTAATCAACTGGTTGGAGCTGGAAAGGATGCAGTCTAAAGACTAGAACAACAAAAACCACAACAATACTACTGCTACAGGTCCACAATCTCCTGATACGAAACCCTTGCATCCGGCTGTGTTTCAGAATATTTTGAATTTTAGGAAGGTAATACAATACACATTTAAGAATTATGTATCACACCCAGTTGAGTCTGGGGCAGACCCTATATTTAAACACATTAATATTTCTGCAAAAAAATGTAGGTACCTTCACACTGAGTGAGATAGAGATCATAGACATTAGTTTCATACCAATTCAAGTTTTGTCACCAAATGTATTTGCATCAAACTTAAAAAAAACCCAAAAAACCTTGGAACTTTCCAACCTTCTTAGGTTTCAGAATTATACATGAAGAATCATGAACCTGGACTGCTGCTACTACGACTACTACTACTACTACTATCACACCCATTTCACAGACGTGGAAATGGAGGCTCAGAGGTTATATATCGTGCTAAAAATTTCTTGACTAATAAATAGGTGACCCAGAATTTGAAACTAAACTTATCTACTCCAAAGAGCGTGCATACTCTGTTTAGTTCTCTACCCTGTACTAGAAAGGACACTTTCCCAGACCATGATGAGAGAAGCCTTCTGCACTTTCATGTTCTTTCTTCCAGTCTTCTAGTTCTATCAACAGGACAGTTTTCCTGCCACAGCCAAATACCTAATGTAGCCCTTACTCTTGATTTTAGCCATTGGGAGTCCTCACTGAATTTTTCAAGGTATATCCAGACCATGGGTGCACTCTTGGGAGAGTAACCAAATATGTACAGATCCTATACTTGAAGCAGCTACAGAGAAGTAGTATTACCTAAAAGAACAAGAATTGAGACCTGGATTCTATACACTCTATTGTTACTAAATAGCAGAGACTCTAGGCAAGTCACTTGACTTCTCTGTGTTTCTAATAATAACCATAACAACTAAAACAAGACCACCTTTCTAATCTGTGACAAGAATGCAACAACATATATTTATTGACTGTCATATATATATACTAAGTACCTTCATGGAAATAAAGAGGTAAAAGACAGTCCTAATTGCAACACAGTGTATAAGTGTTCTATGCACAGATTACAGTGGTGTTAGAAGGAGGAAGAATGATCTATTCTTCTGGTCCAGGGAAGAAGGCAGGAAAATTGGGGAAATTTTCACAGCGAAAGGAACACTGAAATGAGGTCTTTCTTTCTATAAGTAATAAGCATAAGGAACAAGTAAATAGCAGTCATTGAAAGAGTGGACAAAGGTAGAAAGCCAGTGAAGCTGTAGAGAGAAGAAGGAGGGAATCCAAGAGAGTTCAGTGCTTGGTGCCAGGCAAGGCAAGTGAGGATAGAGCTTCTGGAAAAAAAAAAAAGTCCACTTTGTCTAGAGGCACAGTGAGGTTCATTAGGGCACACTGGGTTCTCTTTGGGTTTGTCCATCGGGAGGGGTCAGACCTCATAGCAATGACCTTTCAGTGCAGGGGTGGGGAGAACCCAGACTGCCCTGGATGGAGGGCTGAATGGGAGGTGAGGAAATGGAGACTGAAACAGTCAGATGACCTTGGCTTGGGAGAAGGGAGGGATAGGCAATAGCAATAGTAATATTGCTATTATTTTAAAATATAGGCTAAGCTTGAGCATGTTTTTAGCTTTGGGAAAGAGAGCAGGCAGAAAAATTAAAGAGGAGAAAGAGGATAACTCGAGTAGCTAAGGAAAGATAGATCAAGGCAGAGATAGACGGATGACAGGAAAGTCTGCTCCAACTGCTGGGGTGGCTTTAGCTGTGAGTAAATTTTTTGGTGTGGGTGTTCATTTGGGGCTGGTCACTCCTGATTTCTTGGTGAGGTGGAAGGTAAAATTAGCCTCTATGCACGACAGAGCAAAGGGTTACGAGGAGTGGGTAATAGCATGACGTCCTGAAGGAAAATGGGAAAGAGGCTGAGTGCAGAAGAGTCAAAGGCCTGGCAGGCAGCGTGGTATCGTGACCCTATGTGAGGGATACTGGACTCCATAAATGTATGGGGCACTGTACACTTATGTGTAGTTAAGAGCTATTTATCCAGTGTCAATTAGCAAAGAAGGTTGTAGGAAGATCCAGAGTTGGGAGACTGAGATAGAGGCTAATGTACTTTAAAAACCAAAGAATGCAATGAGCATGTAAGGATTTCTGCCCCTTCTCTGAGGTAGAATGGAGGTAGAATGCAATAAAGTCCCCTTCCTTCCTTCCTCTCAGACCCTTTGATCTGTGTGAAACTTTTATTAGCCCAGTTTCTAAGCCACAGCTTTGGGAAATAAACTTATTCAAAATCCCTGAGAAGGAAGATGTAATACTTGGGCTCATGTGAACTGAGATATCTCTAAGCATCTTTACTTGTAAGGCAAAAATGTATATACTTAAGATGAAAGAACTAAAGTCACCGTTTCCATTAATAATCTGGTATTTTTGCCTGTTTTTCTTTATAATGATGCATTTTAAATTACAGTTGTATAAGAAGACTTCATTGTTCATAAAACATTTTTCACATATTTATTTGCTGGGCTGTTTCATAGAAGAATCTGAAACCCAGAAGTTAAGTGCCTTTTCTATGGCTACATAATTAGTAAGTGATGAAACACTGACCCAGATCTCCTGCCCTGGGGTCTTTCCTGTGGGAGCTCCACCCTTACGTGGGATTTCAGGTTCTGTCTGAAATTACTGTTGTGTATGCATGAGCCTGTGAAGTTTGTCCCTTCTGCCAACACTGTAGGCCATACCCCTTTGGAGGTTTACCTCAGTAGCTTCTGAGTGTCGGAGAGTCCATAAAAACTCCAACATAGCCATAAAAATGGCCACAATTAAGCCACAAATAAGAACCACAAAGATTCCACCAATATTCTCCATTCCCAGTCCTGTAAGAAAGTGATAACAAACAAAAAAATAGTGTAAAAGGGCTGGAAGACATAAACATTCTAGCAAAAATGTTAAAAGTCATTTAAATGTCATTTGAACTTGAGTTTTGTAGATGCTTTACACACACATTTCTTGAAGATATATAATTATTCTTTTGAAAAAATGCAGCATAAGTGGAGTAAAAGAGGGGCGGGGGGTCTAGGTACAAACGGAGGAGACTGGTGAGAAGCTTCTGAAAGTGTGTCGGGGAGTGCGAGGGGAGGGTGATTTTAAGAAAAGGGCTCAGAAGAAATTTGATTTAGCTTATATCAAATTACCAAAATACCTGTACATTCTAGCAGTTTCATAAAAAATTTAGCTCATCTTACTAATGTGTTTACTTGATACAGAGCAATTGTTTTAGTCAAACTATGATAGAAAATATATGTTTACCTATCTGTGCCAATATGTTACTAAAATACTAACTTGGAAAATAAAACGTTTTATTTTCATCAGACCAGTGGTTCCCAAACCTGGCTGCCATCAGGACCACCTGGGAAGCTTGTTAAAATATAGGTTCCTAGTCCATCCCTCAGACCTATTGAATCCATATCTCTAAAATTGGAGCCCAGGAATCTCTATTTTAAAACACATTTCACAGTTGACTCTTCTCCAGCCAGGCCTAAAATTAGTTTGCAAACTGGTATTTTTGGAAACATTATATGTGACTATATAAAGGTCTGACAATTAAATTCGTGAACTTGCCACTGTGCACTTACATGATGGAAATTTCGTGAACTTAATTGTCTGACCTCATAAGTGCCTTGACGTCATGCACAGTTTCTGGCTGGATCCTCATTGCCTAGCACAACACCTGGTGCACGGTACATACTCAATAAATATTTGTAGGATTATATGGGTGTTTCATTTCCACAGTGTCAAACACTGAGTTTAACTATGTAACTGCATGCTGTTTTGGGTATTAAAGAAACCCACACTGCAGGGCCCTGTCATGAACACATGAACTCCTGATGCGACAGGGGCCAAGTCATAAATCAGAAAGCATCTTTTATCCAGGGAAATGCCAAGAGCGTCGCTTACATCCTGTGCTATTCCAGAATGCTTACACATGTGAGAATTTTTGTTTAATCAATAGTGCCGTTATGGGACACGTAGCTATGTCAGTGTTATGGAAAGTTAGCGTCACACAACACTAAGAGATGAGCCATTGTTCAGGAGCAGAAATATGATACTAGTCTCTGCACCTTGGAAAGCTGGCAAAAGAGCCTTAAACAGCCATATCAAGATGAGTTGGGTTTCCTCTCACAAAGCCTCAAGTAGATGTCTGTTGTTTCTTTCTTGTGGTTTTAAAATAATATAGCACGGTGCAGTGCCTGCCTACACTAATAATCTGCTCCTATGGCTCCAAGGGCTCACATCATAAGTGTCTCACACAGATGATGTATTCTGGTCTGCAGGTACACACAGCCAACTCTGGAGTACCTATTTTTTTTAATAAACAATAGATTATTTTAAAACTCAATTGTAAGGGAAGGCATATAGAACTTGGAGTAGATTTCTACCTTTGAGAAGGAAGGTGCTGGGGTTCATTTGAACACCTGACCCTCTAACTTGGGACAATTTGGGCAGTAGGTTTTTGACCATAGGAACATCAGGATCTGTGGAGAGGAGGACAATAAGGACACTTAAGAGGATGCACTAAGGACCTGGCTGGGGTGTGCAGGCAGATGCTCTAGCCATAGGTTTAAGGGTGGTGAGATTTGGGGCATTGGGATAGATATGCATCTGAGCATTATGGATGAAGTAGTTTCTTCAGCTAATCCCTGTGGAAAACGGCTGGATGAATATCCCCACTGAAGTGGGAGTGACCAAGGATGCCCACTTATTCAGATAAATAGTCCCCAAGCGACTGTTGAGGTGCTATATGCCTCTCTTACCACTTTGGGATAGTTCTGCCTGATACAGAAAAAAAGACTAGGATCCCCTTGAAGGGCCTCAACCTCCCTCATGTTTCTGCAAATGAGGTGTTCTGTCCCCTCTCCAGGTCCAATTGTGCCTGTGAGCTCTAGCTGCTTTTCCTTCTTCCCTCAATCACCACCATGGCCCTCCTCAGTCTTTTCCTCCCCACCAACTCTTTCCCTCAGCACACACACAGACTCATGTTTCTCCCTTCTCAAAGAAAAGTAAAAAATCCTTCCTCCCCCTCCAACTCTATCTAGTGAATACCCTTTTTCTTTCCTTCCTCCCCTGGCCACGCTTTTTGGAAGTTATCTATATCACAACTATTTTAAAACATTTTAAAACCCTTAAAATGCTTACATTTGGAGGTCCCATCTCACATAAAAGCAAGTAGAAGAAAATGCATTCCCACACTTACGTTAAACGCATTTTAAAATTTTTGCTTCTGATGTGATTGAATGGCAAAAAAAGGTTAACTTATAATTGGTTGTGATTTCTCAGCAATCGTTGTGCAAAATGAGAATACTCGAACAAAAAGTGTTTCTAAATGTAATGAAGTTTTTATGACTATTAAATTAAAAAATTAATGGAGCCAAAACAATGTCACATTTTGGAGATATTTAATTGAATATGTCTTAAATTATTTTTGCAGTTTTCTTTTTGCATTTTGAAGCTAATAATTTTCTTTAGAGCTCAAACATAATTTTGAATGCTGGAAGACCTTTTAGGCTCTAGGTAATCTTGTCTATGGTATCTGAAAGAGTAAATGATTCTGTTCTGAATTCACTTTTGTTTTTTCCTATTCACTCTTCATTCCAAAGAATTTTGTCTTGCACCACTAAAACCACTCTCACTGTATTCACCAATGAACATTTTAATTCAAACCTATTGGAAAATTTCCAGTCCTGATCTCAAGTGACCTCTTGCAGTACTTGACATTGTCAACCCCGCCCCTTCTTGGCTTTTATAAAACCATTGCTCTCTGCTGTCTTTCAATCTTCTCAATAACCTTTGCTTGCTCTGAGGAACATATTCTCCTCATTTTCCTGTAGTTGGTCTCTTGCCTCTCCTCCAGGTACTGGGCTATTACCAAGTCCTGCTGATTTCATCTCCAAAGTACTTTTGAATTTCTTACCATCTCTCTATTTTTCCTACCACTTCCCTAGTTTAGGCCCTCATTGTCTCTTGTTTGGACTATTGCAGCATCCTCCAAAACGATTTCCCTGCTTGAAGCTGTTTCTTTCTCTAGCTGCCACGTAGTTGCCTTGGTGATCTTTCTGAAATGCAAAGTCTATCTGTGACACATCCTCTAGTAACACAGAACTGTTTGTAGATCCCAGCACATGTCATTGTTGCTCCTATCTTCTGTACCTTTACTCCTGTTAGCACCTCTGCCTGGAACCTATCCCCAACCCCCAGACATATACCTGGCTAACCCAACCCTCTCTAAGATTTAGCTCAGGAGTCATTTTCTTGAGGCCACTTTCTCTGATGTTACCTAACTATGTTAGTTATACTGTTTTGTGTTTAATATTGTATAAAATAATACATTAGTTTTATTTTATATGTGTGGATTTCCCCACTAGACTGTGAGTTTCATGCAAGGAAGATCCATGTTTTGTTCAACTCTGTAATTCCACAATCATTGCGCTTAAACTATAACAAGGGCCCAATAAATGTTTGTTGAAAGAATGAGCAGAAGGAAAGAGGATAAAGAAATCCCAGATGCAGAAGCCTGAATTATCATAAGCTTTGGATCCATAATGTGATATGTATTCATTCCTAATTAAATTTTGTTTGAAATAATAGCAAACAAAGTGTGACAGCCCTTGTCGAGTGCTCCCAGGCTGGTCACAGAGGCAGATGGCCCAGACTGTATTGTGGTTGCCCAAAGTGGGCCTGAACATTGACATGGATAATACACACGGTGGCCCGACAATACTGGGTTCTGACAGGTGTAAGGGCACAGGGGAGGGTTATAAGCAGACAGATTATCTGTGCTAGATCATTTTGATTCGATTAAGGAAAGCTTCTTGGAGAACCTGAAGTTTTCACAGGATGCTGATGGAAACCATGAGTCACTGCAACATCCCATGGTCTTTCTTTCCCAGCCTCTGGGTTTCAGGGCCAGCATGTTAATCATGGGTGCTGGCTCCAGCGTGCTGATTCCTGGCAGAATGGTCTCCTTCCGTTAGGAGTGAGCCTCGTGTACCACTCATGCCTTTAGGAACTTACTGGAAAGTGGAAGCAAGAATAGATTGCTGGCAGAGTCAGAGTTGAGAAACAGATGGAGCAGGGAGTGGGAAGCGAGTGTTAAGAGAGTGCAGCCACTTCTGTTTAACACTGTCATCATTCTCTTAGGAGTCAAATGCCTTCCATGGCATACAGCCATCATGCAGAGGAGCCTTTGATGGGGACTCCTCTAGCCTGACCACAGGCCCTCACTGCACTCACACATGCCTCAGCACCTGTAAGAGGAGCCATCTAAACACCCCTCCCTTCCCTTCTTCAGATGGGAACACAAAGAAACCATTTAAACAGATGGCTCTCAAACTGGGATTTTCTCTTGACACTTGAGTCTCAGCCTCAGCTATGCTCCAGTGTAAGACTGAAACAGAATTGAATTTTCCTTGCAAACTCATGGTTGGTTAAATGCTAACTTTAGTTCCACACCAATGGCAGTTGACAAGTGCAAATGAATAACTTTGTTTGTAAAACTGCAAAGGGGAATGGTAGCCTGGATGGGAATACATTTGAGTAGATTTGAATCTCCTGCTCTGCCTTCAATTCTGATTGGTGAATAATCACTTCTTAGATTCAAGTGCACGTATGTCTCAGGCCTTAAAATCTTTGCCCATCACCAGGGAGCACAGTGGAAATTTTCGACTGAAATGCAGGGAAGTTCTTTTTTGAACAAGGAAGAGGTAGCTATAGACTGGAAGGCAAAGAAACAGAGGCCACAGGAGCCACTGAGGGAGAGGCAGAGAGAGGAGAGACTGGTAACACAATCTCATCAAGGACAGCCTATTTGTTCTTTGACATTCATTAACAAATTTTTCTTCAGGAGTTTCCATGAGCTAAGTGTTATGTTAGGGACTGAAACTCTGTGCAATGCCCTCCATTGAAAACATTTGACAAGAACATGAATTCTTTGACCAATATGACTTTCAAGCACTTTCTGTTTCAGAGTCACATTCACCTACAACTATGCAAATATATTAAATGGTCCCATCTAATTTGTTGTAAATAGAAGCTTCACCTGCCCATGTGTGAGCTGACCTGTATGGCCTTCCCAGAAAATATACAGTGACTCATCATGTTTGTCCTGATGAGGATTGTGAAATGATAAGCTTACCATTTCTTCGTGCATTCATTGGTACATCCATTGTCCAGAACTAGCAGATTCTGGAGACAGTGATGGAGAAGAGTAGGGCAAGGGACACGAAATAGAAGAGAGGTGGGAGAGGTATTTGATAAATTTTGCAATTTATCAAAACATAAGTTATGGGAGAGGCACTTTACAATTTATCAAAATATGAGCTCAAGCACTTCATTTTTGAAAACATTCTCTATCTCATTCAATTATCATTAAAAACACTGCACAGAAGGCCCGCTGTCCAAATTTTACAGTTAAAGAAATGGAAATTCAGAAAACTTAAGTTGCCCAAGTTTTCACACCTAAGATATGAGATCAAGATAAACCTGACTGCCCAGCTAATGTTCTTTATAAAAAGCAGGCTGACCTTTATGAGTGTTTACTATAAAAAAGTTACCATGCTAAACATTTTAATTCAATCCTAACAGTTGCCCTGTTTAATTTAATCCAAACAGCACTACTTGCATTTTCCTGACAAGAAACCCAGATCCAGTCAGGTCAATTGCCCAGGGTGATGAGGGGAAGTGCCAGATTCAAAGTGAAGCCAGAGTCTGAGCACTAATTCCTATCCCACACCGCCACTTCCAGAAGCTTGGGCCCTTCATGCTATAGGGGCATGGTTACAAAACTCAACCTGGCACTCTGATAACTAAATACATTCATTGCTGGGATACCCCCCACCCCCAGAGTGACTGGGGAGAGTGTCCTATGTATGGGCTACTAGTTCCACTGATAAAAATCCATTCTCTCCTTGAGAACATTACATCAAATGTTTGAATCAAATGTTTGATTTATTGACCTAATCTTGGCTATTTCCAGATAAAGTTGGGCTGCTGTCATTATAATTGTGGACCTCCTTTGATGCAGACACACTGGGCCAGCATTTGCGTCTGTTCCTGATCATGCTTCCTGGCATCCCTCTGGAGTTTCTCCGTCTCTTGGCAAAAAATCTGATTTGATTAGGGAGAAGCTTCCTCTGCAAGCATCTCCTGAGACACGATCTAAACTCCTTTATTCGGGTTTCCAATCTTGGCTCTCTCCAGAGAAACCAGAGAACCAGGATAATCAGGCCAGGCCCCCTGAGAAGAAAGAGAGAGGAAAACGTCCTCAGAATCCCCCCTCCCCAATCCCCATCACTGGCCCCCACTCTTGCTAAGATGTCTCACACTTTCATTCCAGTTGTGCCAGACAAGCAAACTTCCTGCTCTCTAAGGATTTTGTGAGTCAATGCCAATGGCCTCTTTTACATCCTTGAAAAGGGACTCTGATTTTCACAGCCTTGTGATGTATTTATGTTCCTTTGAAGCTTGATTGTGAGCTTGTGTTTTTCAAGATAAAGGTATTTAATTTCCTTGGAATTCACTGACTACCTTTTCGTCTAGCAATTGTTCTGCAACGCCTTTGGCAATCCAATCCCCTTGAATTGGGATGCTGGCATCTGTGAGTGGCTAGCGATATTTCTTTTTATAGGAGTTGAGTGAGAAAATAAATAAAATAAGTGTTTTGGAAAAGAAGAGGCAGAAGAAAATGAAACAGCTTGGAATGAATCCCTCTTCTTTTTGTAATTCTCCACTCTTTCACATGATCTGCCATTTCATTTTTTAGCTGTGCATGAAGGTAGACGGTCACTGGACTGTAGGCTGGGAAAGAAGTAGGGAGAGATGAAGTGAAGGGTAACGTTGTTCTCGCCAGAGCCAAGCAAGACCTGGCACAAAGACTCAGAAGTAGTGGCATCATCCCAATGTCAGGACTCTTCTCTGGAATTTGGCCCTGATGTTTGAGATGTCATATTGGATTCGAAGTGGGATAACACCCAAACCTTTCTTTGAAATTTCTTGCATTTTAATAGGATAACAAAGTAGAAAAGGATTATGTTAGGCACCACACATTGTCTGGTGCTTTCTAATTAAAACCAAGTGCCTATTGCCACTCTCAGTATCAGGTTTCTGAAAAAAGGACCCTCTCATTGTTCCGTTCATCTCTATCCCTCTCTGCCTGTTCCACATTCTTTTCCTTCTTTTAGGCACATGTGAAAGCCAACAGATTCAAATCATGAAGAGAAAGATCACCTGGGAGCTGCTTTGCAAAGCAAATTACAACAACTACTCTGTTCAGTTTGAGACACAAGGAGAAGAAAGTTCCTGTGGCTCCATTCCTGGCGACCACTTAAAGACTTACAGGAAGAGATCCTTTGGGTCATGCTAGTCCTTTTCTTCTGCTACAGGAGGGGGCTCTCTTGAGCAGTGAATTCTACTCCGTAAGTCTGATAGCTCTTCTGCCAGAAAGAAACCAAGCAATGGCGCCTCTCGTTCCACGCTAATGCTTCTCCTTTGCTTGGAGAAGATCACGTGGACTTTCCCTTGGCCGGGAAGCCTTTTAGCCTCTCTCAGCAATGTTTCCTTGGGCTTCAGCCATAGCAGAAATGGGGCCATTGCATTATACTGGCACTAGCTGCTGTGGCTGAGATGGGAGCAAAAGCTCTTGTGGTGCTTTGCACAATTCCGAGACAGCTCCCTCTGGGACATCACTGCTTATTAATACAGCTTGCCCTCTTGTTCCAAAAGATGACTGCAGAGACTCAGGTTAACACCGGTTGGTTGATAAAACCCTAGCATCTTCTGAAGCATTGCGACCTGGGCAGTATGATTTCCACTGTTTATTTTCCCTTTTCATCTGCTTGGTTCTTTTCTCCATGCCAGGGAACATTCAATCCCCAAGTGTGGAGCGGAGAGAAGCCTCCTGTTCACTCCTTTCCATCTTCCCTGGGAGCTTGATCTTTCTGTCTCCCCTCTCCATTCATCCTGAACTCTGCTTTGCATTCAGTCTTCCTACATCTCTGTGGAATGAGGGAGAATTTCCAAAACCAACCACTCTGCAAAAATGATAACAATTTTTCTATAAATGTACCTAGTAATCTCTACCTCAAATTTCCATTTCCACTTGATTGCCAAAAACATAGAGACTTCTCAGTCATTTCAGTTTTAAATTCAGTTAGATGCAGTGTTTTCTCTGTTTCCCCTTTCACCCCAGGATGTTTTTCAGGTCTAAGATTGGAAAGGAGATTATGAGTCATGGCATGAGGGTGGGGATAGTTGTCTGGTCTTAATGCTGGATTCTGCTTAGATTTCTAATATTCTTGTCTGGGACCCAGGAAAATGCAAACCTGTCACTGGGCCCTCTCTGCCCTGGGTTCTCATGCCCTCTATCCACTGTAGCAAGACATATATTTCTGGGGCTTGCCAAGCTCCAGAAGCAAGTAAAAATCTCTTTGTCTCTTGGAATCCCCCACTAATCTAATTACATCCATCACTCTTCGCCTCCCAGCAGGGCACAAGGATCCTTTCCAGAGCCCCACCACATTCAAACATATCCTTTCCGGCTCAGAAGCTCCCTGTTCTGGCCAGGGCAACATTTCAGTATCTTTGTTCCTCCCGAGGCAATGACTATTCCCTGGGACAATGAATGCCACTAACAGCCCAGAATTCTGTCTCACAGCACCTACTTTCATCATGCTACATCTCACCCCAGAACCTTTGAGGTCTGCAGCCAATACCCTCAAACCTGGTCCAATGTGGCCAATGGGAAACTCTGGGATGTTAATGGGGGCATCTTCCTGGGACGCTGATTTTACTTCAGCTTGAGGTGGTAAAAACATTTTTTCATTAAATAAACATGCCTATTTTATGTTGTGAGATGCAAAATTCACATGTGGTTTTAGGACAAAACAGAAGACTTTAAAAAAAATTCCAAGCATGGTAGGCTGCTTTAATCTATGTCACTAGATCCCAAGTGTGCACGCTCAGTCTCCTCTGCTATTAACTCCTTCCAGTAGTCTGGGACATACTGGTTTGAAGTCCAAATGCCTTTACCCAGTTTTCAATGCCCTCTTAACTCCAACCTCATCCTACTTAACCAAACCAATTTCTGAGTGTAACAACTATTCTCTACAACATTCCTAAAACAGTGACTCTTAATGAATGCTTCAAGGTCTAGGCCTAATGTCTCTGTAAAGCCTTCCCTGACCTTTGCTCAGAATTAATCACTTCTTCCTCTGGGCTGTCTAACACTTTCTTTATAGCTCTATTAGAGCAGTCCAATAGTACAACCATTGTAGAGACTACTTGTGCCTCTCTGTAAGTTCTAAACCTCTTGAGAGCAGGACCATGTTTTATTCCTGGTCATCATCTCAGAGCCAAGCACAGTACCTGATACACAGTGGTTTACAGTGGTTGTTGGATGCCATGGGGGCTAAGTGAACGCTTTCCATGTCAACACCTGGGGTGTCATGGTTCCTCTTTGTGAGGAAACAGACACAGGATGAGGGTGGAAATGGTACCAGGCTAGAGGTCCTTGAGAAGCTTGCTTATTCATTCATTCATTCTTTCATTCCTTCATTTGTTGTTTGTCCTTTCCTCAAATACTGATGTCAGATGATATGCTGATAACTGGGATACAAAAATAAATAAAACACAGTTCCTGCTCTTGAGTTCCTCATGGTCCATGAGGGACAAATATCAAAAGACACAAAATAAATGTCCTGAGTGTTGATTTTAAGAGAACTATCTATTCTTAAGGAGCATGGAATAGACAGGCACACTTGTGGCTTGTGGATACTGTTTAGACCTTTCCTTGTGCCTTATTGCTCCTTTAGGCTTAGATTTCGGAACAAAATTAGTACTTATTTCCTTTCTGCCAGGCACTGTGCTGAGTGTTTAACGTGATTTAACTCCTTCAATCTTCATAAAAGCTCTGGAAGATAGCATTATTCTTATTACCTCTATTTTCTACAGAAGGAAACTGAGGCTCAAAGACCTTTTGTTGTGCATATAACAAGACCACCTATGGAATGGAGTCCATGATCCTGAACCCTATCAAAACTGCCTCAGGGAAGAGAAACATTCTAGTGGCTGTCCGCAGAAAGACAGTTATACAGGAGGTGAAAGTTAGAAGACCTTAGGGGATAGGAAGTGGGGAAAATAAGAAGAGTCCATTGCACTTTTGGTGACATCTAAAATGGGAGAGAGATAATCTATGAGTTGAGGTCCCTTAAGTGAAAACTGTAAGGTACCCAGATCCTGTGTCATCATCCCCACGTGTTTGCCAATTTTACTACCCACCAACTGTTTCTCTATAGAATTAGCAGTATATATAAATAAACACAGATAAGTAAATAAGTGCACAAAAGGGAAGGATCTGTGGTTCGATTTAGAGGTCAGGGATAAAAAGGGAAACTGGAGAGATGGGATCAACTCACTAGTGTCTCTCAAGGGGAAACCAGCTCCAAGAGATCCAATGGGATCGGGTTTACACAAGAAAGGAAAGCTGGGGAAATCCACAACTAGTAGGGAGGAGAAAAGCAGTGAGGCTTGGAGCTGGCCAGAGTTGGTAGCCTGGTGGAGTACGAGCAGGGGCCTGTGGGGTTCCCTGCACCACTCTGAGGCCCTGATCCCTTGCTCTAGGCCATCTCTTTTTTTTTTTAATTTTATTATTTTATTAGTTTCAGGTGCACAAGACAAAGCAAAACTTAGACGTTTATCATTTATATCCCTCACACTGTGTGTGCTCCAGCCTCCCTCATCTGCATATGCTCAGTCAGCTGTTCAGAGGCAGTAACAACTTGATTGTGTGGAGAGCTCTGGGTATGAGGGCTGCTTAGGAAAGTAATTGCAAGCACAGTTTCATTAGTCACTTTAGCACGGCCCAGGAGAACAGTAATTGGTAGCTTTTGCTAACTATCAGTCAGTAGCTTTATTCACACACCCAAAAACATTTATTGAGTACTGACTATGTGCAAGGCTTTGTAAGGGACGCTAGAGACAAAGAAGCATTGAGACTGGGTCTCTGTCTAAGGTGCCATCATACAGGCAGAGAAAACCTAAGATGCAATGTAGTATGCTGAGTGCCCTGTCTAAAAGTCACAGAAAGCAACTGACCCACTGTGGGGAGGTGGGAGATAGAGAGGGGCCAAGGAATTCCTGACACAGATACCTGGACATTTCTCCTGGTTCACTCATCAAAGCCCTTTGCTCTGGATCCCAGGTCCACCTTTCGATTTCTACTTTAGATTTCTCCAGATCAAAAACGAATACTGTGGGCCGGCCCAGTGGCTCAGGGGACTGGAGCACCGTGCTCCTAATGCAGTCGCCGGTTCAATTCCCACTTGGCCAGTGAACTGCACCCTTTACAGCTAAGATTGTGAACAACAGCTCTCCCTGGAGCTGGGCTGCCGTGAGCAAGCTGAGATCGGTGTGAGCTGCCATGGGCTACTGTGTGCTACCAGGAGCAGCTGGTGGCCAGCATGAGTGGCTGGTAGCCGGTGAGAGCTACTGTGAGCTGCTGTGAGTGGCTGACTGATGATTGGCGACTGACTGCCTCAGCCTGGGGAAGCGCAAGGCTCATAATACCAAGATGGGTCAGGGAGCTGTGTCCTACACAACTAGACTGAGAAACAACGGCTTGAACCGGAGGCAGGGGCGGGTGGGAGGTGGAGGAAGGGGACCCCCCCCCCAAAGAAAACCAATACTGTTTCCCTCCTTATCTCCTTGGTAGAATGGCACTCTTTCCTACTACTCTCAAGTTCATTATCACAGAACAACATCCAACATGTGTTAACTTATCAATAACCTCATTTTATTTGGACTATTTCAGGCCTGGTCAGATTTAGATTGTTTTCAATCCATGTGTCTTTATGGGGGAGGGGGTGGTGAAGCACCATTTTGCTACCTACACTTCCCCTAGTATAAAGCCTCTAGGCAGCCCACCTCTTTCCATGAGGATCTCTTTCTGCTCCACCTGCCGTTCTGGCTCACAGCCCTGCCCACTGCACTAATTTCTGCCTCCACACTTTCCCTCAAGGTGCTTATTCCCTGAACCCTCCCTACCCATTCAGGTTCTGGGCATCTTCAGCATCTAGGTCATTCTATCCAAGCCACAAAACTTTCCTGATGCTTTTCTCTGTACCTTCCCCATTTATCTGCCCCCGCCCCCTGCCGCCTCCCCCCCCCCCCCCGCCGCCTCCCCCCCCCCCCCCCCCCCCGAGTTAGCATCCTCCATATTTGACCTTTGCAGAGTGGAGAGCCAAGAAGTGTGTGGCCTAACTGGGTTCCTGTGATGAAAGGGGCAGCATTTCCTCTAAATTACAAAGGGCTTGCATGCATAGGTCCATATTCCTTAGACCTCTCCTTGCAGGACAGAGAGGCACTTGGAGACAGTTACAAACAAAAAGTCACTCATTCACTGTCTCATGGAAAATCATTCATGCTGAGCAGAGAGGGAAGCACATGGTATTATTATTCATTTTACTCCTCAGTTACCTTCCGAGGGAAGGACATGTATAGGTAAATTTGTTGCATATTTTAGGAAGGCTCCAGTAGATTACTAGTGTGATCTATATGAATTATTGTCCAAACCAGGACATTTTGAAAATGAAAGAGGTTCTAAAAATAACAAACAGGCATTAACTGATCTACAACAGATATAATCCGGGACTATCCTGGGCAAACCAGGATGTGTGTTCCCCCTGCAAAAAAATCATGGGTGCTCAGGGGCCCTCAACTGTCAGTCAGTAACTTCTTTCTACTCAGCCTGATTTAACATTCACTCATTCATTCAGTAAAATATCCATGTTCCAGGCCCTATGGACAGCTCCATGGAGAAGACAGACAGGAAAACTGACTGGTAGAAGAGGTGGGGCTAAACAAACAAATGAATAGAACATGTAATATTAGTTAGTAATGAGGTCAGAAAGGGTTCAGGTGATGGGGAGAAATGCATGGGGTGGGGAGAGAAAGATCTCTCGGAGGGAACTTTGCCTGGGAGGCCAGAGGATGGAACAAGTTCACAGGCCATGAGGCAGCAGCAGTCTGGGAAGCTTGGGAACAGAAAGAAAAGGGGAAAGTCGAGGGAGGAACAGAACAGGTGGGGCTTTTGGCTATAGGAAGCCTGAATTTAATTCTAAGTGATACGGAAGGTTCCTGCAGAGGAATGCTGCAATCTCATTTGCATCTTAAAAAGAATCGCTGTTTACTGACGGAGAATACATTGTAGAGGGGCAAGAATGGGCAAAGGAGACCAGGCTATTTCAATTGTACAGTTGTGAGATGATGGGGACCTGAGCCGGGGGAAGTGGAGGTAAGAGGTGGCCAGATTCAGGAGACATGGTGGAGGTGGTCTCTCGTACTTGTGAGCCAGGGGGACATTACATACCTAGGATACGCCAGCACCCTGAGATAGGCCTGACCCCAGCCAGTTCCAGCCTAGCCCTAGGTTCCTTTCAAGCTTCTCAACGTGTCCTAGAAGTCACTCGCTGGAATTTGGATACCAGAAACAAGCTGCCTTGGTCCTCTAGGGCAGGAACATCCTTACCTTTGGCTCTGTGATCTTCCTCCTTGGGGCACTTCCCCCCTTCCCACCATTTGCGCTTCAGAATTTCCAGGCGGTTGTTCTCCTGCAGCTGGAGAATGGCCAGATCAAACTCGTCCCGGAAAACTGAGCCTGTGGGGTCACAGGAGAGCCCAGAACAAAGGATGTGAGTGCCTTCTCATGTAGCACTTTGCTCCCTTTCCAGGGAAACCTCCTGGCCACTCTGCCTGCTTAGCTTAGGGGGTGAATGACAGATGAGAAGTGCGGTGTCCCTGCAGAAGCTGGAGACGCTCTCCATTATACTCAGTGGAGAGCAGGGATTCTGGCTTCATGCAGAGCACTCAGGCTTTTCTGCTTTTCTTCTCTCCACACTGACTGGCACGTCTAGCCCCTGGCCAAGACCCCAGTGTGGGTGAAGTGACAGCTTTCCAGGCAGTTGTGGCACCCTACCTCCCCACCTAGGTGCCACCACTTTCAATCCAGGTTAACTGACATGCAGGAAGCCAGGAAGGGAAATCTGTGACATGAACCTCAGTTGGGCAATTGTCTATTTTATACCTTATTTAAATTAATTTCTCATGTATCTCTCACTACATTACACCTGACAATTGTTTACCCACAGCAGCCACCAATGAGAGAGACAACCATCCAAGAGTATGATGGAAACTCCTCTCCTCCATTTGTGTGGACAGTCCAGTCACCAGGCACCCCAAACCCTCACAGGTGCCTGCAGAGAGCCCCAGAACCCATTGTCCAATCCACCACCCTCTTCACACTGCTCCTCCTTCCATTTGCGGATGGAAGGCTTTGGTTCAGTGCAATTCTTTTTAAATTTTTCTGGTGGAATATGGTCAAGGAGCTTTGGTTCTGGAATTTAGGTTTAATCACACACACACAAAAGGCTTAAGTGAAACCATGGAAAGCTCAATGCCCCAGCATAGGGTGAAGCCTGAAATCATTAAGAAAAAGCTGCCAGGAGTCTGAAAATCAACTAAGTTGCTCAGTTTTCTTGCCTAAACTCTGTAAAGGCCTGATGTGGATATATATCCCAGGGGAAAAGGCTATGGTGAAAAATTTAGGCAGAAGCTTGGAACAAGTAGATTAGTGCTCTTAAACTTTAATGTACATAGGAATTACCTGGGGAACTTGCTGACCTGCAAATTCTCATTCAGTGGGTCTGCATTTCTAATAGGCTTCAAGGTGATGCCCCGCTGCCTGGGCCATGGACTGTACTTTGACAGGCAACTATATCAACTCCCAGATCTCTCTGGACTCTGACAGCCCATGACTCTACAAATAGAACCTTCCCTATCATGGATACAACTATGCTTGGGTATGCAAGCCTGCAGGACCAAATGTGTCTGTGTAACTGACCTGGGTGAACATCAACAGTACCTATGACTAGTAGATACTTAACACACATCTGCAGCGAATGGCTACTTGAACTAACAGATGGTGGGTGTTAGGTGGTAGACTAATGAACATTCCAGGTTTGGAGACAACTGTCCAGACCAGCTAGGCATTTCAAGTAGTTTTCAATGAACTTCAACCATACCAGGGGCCCCATGAAAAGATTATTCCACATACTCCATGTTTGCCAACTTAGCTTCTAAACCGCCTGACTAATTTTCCATCACACTCCTTGTTCTGTTTCTCTTAACTTTCCTGGGTTTAAGCACATTGCTTATTCTATAGTTATGCTCTTACCTCCAGCTTAAGAATGACACACATGCTTGCCTTTCCTGGATATAACCTTAGCTTGACCTAAATTCCATCATACCAACGGACTGTGCAATGCTCTTCCCAGCCTGATGTGAGAAGCTGGACCAGTCCACAGCTCACCTTCTTGCCTATCCTGTCCCGTCCAGCTGGTAGGACTCATTGGCAACATGGACTGGTAAGCTAAGTACTAAATTTGGAGACAGGCGTCCTAGGCTCAAGCCCAGCTTGCTTCTCTACTTGTTCCATGACCTTGGACAAGTAACTTATTGGCTCTGAATCTCAGTTCTATTTTCTAGAATGGGAAGGATCACATCTACCTTGCAAGTGGGATGATTAAGTACGATAGCACATGTAAAAACAGCATCATGTCAGATACAGAACAAATGCATTTCTCTCCCTGTTTCCTTGGTAGGAGATGAAAATGTCTAGTCAGTTTGCATTATGTCAATATCAGTTTGTTCCATGAAAATTTTTAAAGCATTTCACATTTGAGTTCAATTTGTTTTGTTGCTAGAGTATTATTGAGGTGCACCTTAAGTTCATTTTGTGGTTTACTCCACGGTCGTAAAACAAAATGTCAGCCAATAAATTTCTCCAAGGGGCCTATAATCTGTAATATTAATGGGCATCAATAAAATCTGATAGTAAGTGAAGGGTATGTAGGTTTGCGAGTGCCCTGAGTGCCTCCAATTTACAGAACTGCTAATGTCAGAATTTACAGAGTTCAAGGATGAACCATATTATTACCTATGTTCATTGGCTTGGGTTCTGATCAGTCTTTAAGAAGTCATCTGATTTTATCAAATAACATAGGGAACTCTTAAAGAGACACGGAGGACACCAATGTCCCCCAAACAGGCTAAGTGTGAGGTGCTGTGGTAAAGCACCTGACTAGGTTATTAAATTTAACTCTCACAATAATCCTATGTGGTACGTTTTAGAAACCTAATTTTACACATGAGATAACTGAGACTCAGTTAAATAACCTAAACAAGGTTCCAGAGTCAGTAACCAGGGTACATCCCCAGGTTTACTTCAAACTCATGCTCTTCAGACTTTATAGGTCTAAGTGAATCCTATAACGTACAGAGTTCTGAGTTAGGTAAAGATCGAAAGAAGGAATGTGTAAGATAACAGCAAAGATGCACATACTATATGTTAGTTTCCATATAATCTGATGGCCTCAATTCCTACTTCTTCCCTGCTGCTTTGTATGAGGACAGACTTGGATGAGCTCAGCCCTATACAACATGGCTCTCAGTGGCGTGTGTGGAAGGGTGCATGTCCAAATCACCTAAGGAACATTTTCGGATCATCTCCACAATCACAACAATCAGCTAAAAATGTTCCCCCTCATCTTTTGGTAGAGGTACTATCAGCAGGGGAAGGCCCAAAGCACATATTATCCTTCAGGAAGCACAGCTGGGACACCTTTCTGGAAGCCAGATACCACTACCCTCTTATAGCAAAGCAGATGACACACAATCAGCAAGCTGAGTACCAGAGCTTTACCGCCCATTCTCAATTATGTATGCCGATTTGGAGTAGGTGCGTTAGTGAGATCCACAAAAGAAGCCCTCTCATCTAATCATGTCAGTCCTCCTTCATAGTGAAAGAGACCAGGGATACTAACAGCAAAATTAATTCATTTGAGTTTTACTTTTCCTTATCCTTCCCACTGCTAGTAGAGATGTTAATCAACAGAGAAATGACCAAAGGGCAGGAAACAGAAGAGGGGAGAACAAAAGGCCTAAAGAATCCACCAAGGGCATCAACATGCCCTTTAATAATTAATACATGAGTAATGAATCAATTAGCCCTTCAGTAATTAAGGATTGAGAACTGATCACTGATTAGTGGAAGTATATGATTTTGCTTTCTTCTGTTTTTTAACCTCCACAATGCCCACTTAAAGTCAGCGTTAATCTGGTTCTAGAAACAGGGGTTGTTGAATTCAATGCTGCATTCAGTGGTTCTAGCTACTCTGACTCTGCCTGCATGAAGCTCCCCGAGGAGGCTGTTCCTCTCCTGCTTACCCACTGGCATGCCAATCCCGTAGCCCTTGGTGTCCAGCAGGCCCCCAATCTGAGTGAGGTTGCAGTTTCGCTGCCGATAGTACTCATTCATGGTGGACTCCAGAAGGAAGGCATAGTTGGAATTCAACACCCTGGCAATTCCCTCCTCTGTGCTCTTCACAAACACACTTGGCTGCTTGGAATACATGTAATTCCACATGCGTTGGTAGGTCTGATAGCGGGAATTCTGGGAAAAGAACACAAGGAAGCAGGATTGGGAAAAGAAAAAGGAAATGTTGGTTTAAGAAGGGAGGGAATCAAAGTGGGACTTAACATTCTGGCTCTTCTGCTACTCAGTCCCCTTATTATATCCAACAAGCCATTCCCTTTCCCTCATCACTCAACTGCCACTGCTTAATAGCAGGAGGAGGGGGTTGTGCCTTTGATACCTTTCACAGAAGGTCAAAGAAGGAACAGGGTCCTAAGGCACTGTGACTTCTGCCTGATGGTTTGATGACTGATTTTGTCTTATTCACCTTAGCAAGGTCTTCCTTTGTCAACCCCCCATGTTTTGATAGAAGTAAGAATGGGAATTCTGGTTGTGTTCTTCATTGTCCTTCAGGTTGGGGGCAGTGAACTCAGGTCCATACAGGACTTCTAAAGAGACACCATCTGCAGGAATAGTACCAGCTCTTTTCTATCAACCATAAACTAATTATCAGTCACATAATAACAAATAATAACAATTTTGTCTAAGAGAATTCTGGGGGTCTATCCAAATCCTGTGTTTGCATGATGCTATTCCTGGTCCCTGTGCCAACAGGCATTAAGACTTGTATGGAAAACAGAAAACTGAAGGCTTTGTACTTGTTTCACGTGAAAATGAATTTCTTGGGTACTAAGTTTTTAGACACCCATTAACTCTCGGGGAAATCTACCTCCCTAAAGATCCTGAAGCATGTGAAACCTGCTTCTCTATCAGCCTTGGTGATCAGTTACTTGGTCTGTCAGCTAGTACATCACTGTCGCATGGCCTTGAGCCTTGCAAGAGAACCTCAAAGAAGCCATTAGGATACTGATCTGAGACCTATCTAGTCTGGGGTCAATGAAAACAGTTCATCGGAATCTAGTGTTCCTCACATTTCAGTCATTAGTGTATTATTCTAATCTTGTTTTGTCCAAGTACAACCTATAAAATTTAACTAACTTAGAAAAAGTTTAAATATATATATTAGCCTCATCCTATACAGTAATATAAATAAAAGTTCAGATTGGATTCACTGCATATATTTTTTTCTAATACTCATTAAAATAAATATGAAACTCTAGCAATTAAAAAATAGTTCTGCTAGGGAGCACTCGGGATCTTGCTCCATGTCATCAGTTCAGCTCAAATAAAATCTTATAAAAATTCTCTACAGGTTTGGATGTTTCTCACACTGACATTTAACTGGCATAGTCAGCAAGATTCTGAACAGACACACCCAGGACCGCCTTGTAGACCCTGACCTGGTGCTAGGTACAAGCAGGGGCCTGTTGTACTCACTGGTTCCTGCTTTGCATTGGGTGAACTGGAGTCAGTTCTCTCAGAATTTTGGGCCGCCTTGCTTTAAGTAGCAGGCCATGACTTTATCTGAGCTGTTCTTAGAAAATCCTCGGTGGATAAGGGTTGAGATAACCCAGGGAAAGGAAAAACAAATGGGTTGCTGCTTTAATTTTGGCTTTTTAATTGGATTGCTTCCTGAGAGTTAAACACAATCTTTGCTGGTTAAAAGAGTGACTGAGCTCTCTTTAGCTTCAAAAGAGAAAGGACACTTTCTTCCCCAACACATGATAGTTATTCAGATTCCCGAATCCAGAGCGATGGAGATGGGTGCTGGGAGTTGTCCAGTGCGGTAAGGCAGTGGATGCTGGAGAAGCTGGTGGGAGCCTTAGGGAGATGTGTAGGACACCCTGGAATGGGTTTACCCTGAGAGAGGGGCCCCAGAGAGAGGGCCCCTCTTAACAGTTATCTTATACATTGCTCAGTAAGCAATCCGATTGCCTTGGAAAGCATCACAATTCCAGCAGCATCTGGTTAGCTCTTGCGGGCCCTTGTTCAGACATTCTTCCTTGTGGGGTTGCTGAGGAGGAATTTCCTCGAGAACTTAAAGCAGTCTCTATAGGGAAATCCACAGCATTTGGCTTCTCCAGAGATGTGCAGGTAAAGGCTGGTTTTCCCTAGAAGTTCGTTCAGACTCTACAGATCTCAAAATTAAAATGGGAAATAGTGCCTCTGAGGCCGACAAGTCCCATGAGGTATTAGCTTCCCATTAACACTGACACAGCCAAGATGAGGCTTCTTTGATACCTCTAAATTAACCTTTTGTGCACACAATTAGGAAAAGCCAGCTATAAAATTGGGCAGAATGAATGGAAAACATATGTAATTGATCTCTCAAAGTTTCAGAAAAAGGATTTAGATAAATGGATCAATCTATGAGGTTGTTTAGGTGTCAACCCAAGTCTTTGAGGTATTAAAAATTATTGTCCTTATTTTAAAAGGGGAAAGGTCATTTGGAACTTGCCTTGTCAAGGACAGATATAAATTTTAAAAGGTTTCCTAAACAAAATTTAGATCCAACTCTTCTGTTTGTGTCTGTGGATGTCTATGTAGTATGTCTGTTGTAAATGTGAGATAATTTTCTACTTTCAGATGGTATTATTATAATTAATTGTAAGGCAAGTGTTTGTAAGGATTGAGTATTCTAAAATTCTCAGAAATATAGAAACTAACTCAAATGATTTTCAAGTTCATGTGATCTAATATTAATCCTTAGTAAATAAAAGCTAGCTTAAGTTTGTTGGTTTAAGTAAAATAGAGATGTCTTTATTTAACCTGGGTTTTACAAAAATAAGTCCATGCAAGTAATTGACTTTTATGTCGACGAAAAAATGTTTCTAAAGGTTACAAAACGTCCATGCTAAAGAATGCTAACTGATTACTTCTTAGTTTTCATTAGACATTGAGGTTTTAAGGGCTAAAATCTCAATATATGTAGGAATAACTTTGTAATGCTCCAGAAGGACCCCCGAAACAGCTCAAAAGATTTGAGATTGCATGGGAAGCATTATAAAATAAGTGAAGAACACTTCTAAGGTATATAGTATGGGTAAACAATGGTTGTAAATTAAACAAATAGTCAGGGCTATGGGAAACCCAAGACTGCCGCTTAGTGCTTTCCTGATTCCTGGCTCCCCATTTTTTGGTTTCTGCATTCCTTCATGTATCACAGTGCATTTAAGCTGAACTTAGATGAAGGAACTTGTGAACTGACATTAAGAGCTGAAAGGAGACATCTTACACTATTGCCAAAGTTTGATAGTTACTTCAAGAAAATGGCAAGTTGGTAACTACTTCCTTTCACAGTAAGCTCCCAGGAGACAAAGACTTTAAAGATCATTGACTGCCACCTGGAGGTTTTGTTTATTGGAAATGATATGAAATAAAACACAATCTCCAACCTCATTGGAAGGGACCTTATCAGACATCTAATTGCAAATGGCCATCTACCGCTGTCTACAGACATCAAAGACTCCTCAAGTTTGAGAAGCCACCAACACCAGAGGTAGACAGATATCCCAAGACATGGACAAGGCCTGTATACCTATGGATTGATGTTGAGCTCAGAATCCATTTTGTTTGATTGGCTTTACCTGTCTGTAAATGATATTAGTCATAAAAATAGTTATACTTGTTTTTTGGACTTTTCTATATAGTACAACTCTTTATGGTTACTGAAGATGTATAAGATAACTGTTTAATTCTCTTTTCATGGCTTATATTAATGTTATACTAGATCCCAAAGGCAGAAAAATAAGACAGAAGGCAAAACTCAGATCATGATAGTTCACAGGACAGAAATGATCCAGAATGTTTGTTTGTTTGTTTGTTTGTTTGTTTGTTTCACAATGAAGCCCATAAGATCTGATTGCCTCATCTCCAATAGTCAACAAGACAGCGTGATACTGAGACTTCCTAGGAATAAGCCTTCTTAGTGCTGTGAGACCACACTATCCGCTTAAAAGGTTGGTCATCAGTACATCCTTTGGATTGATTTATGAACGAAAGGGAGAACTGTGGATGAAAAAAGGGTTCTATGGAAAGTAACCTCACAGGTGATCTGATCATAAATTCCTAACTGGCAGGTGAAGGTGGGTAATCATGCCCCAGGCTGATAACTTCTTCAGTAAAAGGTTTATTTTTACCTCAAACAAGACTTATCCATTGTTTCTGTGCATCTAGGTTAACACGTCTTTCAAATAACCACCCTCAAGAGAGCATATAATCTTGTTAACAATCCTGTAATCCAATCCCCACCTTGCTTTTTTCCCACCTCCATGTAATCTTCCTTATGTTCCCTCCTTAGTTTCAAATGCTTAAAAGAAGCTGCATTATTGTCATTTTCCAGAGCATTTGAGATCTTGCTTCCTGGCATATGTTGGCAGTTTGGCTCAAATAAACTCTTAGAAAAATTAAAAAAGAAATAGTTCTGCTAAACTGTACCTAAAATCATCTCAACTACTACTAATTGTTTACATAAAACACTATGGGACAGGCTAATATTAACCCGAAGTGCTCTTAGGACCTCATTCCAGGGGTATTTTATGGAACAGGAGAAAAATGAACCCCATGTGAACCTCCATACTACATGTTCTAAAGAAATAGTGGATGATGAGACTTTTTTTTTATCTCCAATGGGCAAATATCTCAACTTTATTCTGTCCAATTCCTGATGTTGGTGAGCAACCAAATGGTTTTACTTGGAAGAAGGTCATGCTGGAGCCTCCGTGAATTGTGCCATACTCAATGGCAGTCTGGTCAGCCAGGTCATCCACTGACTCAATGGGCACATCCATGCGCTGCACAGTCAGGAAGGCTGCCAGGTTGGCCGTGTAGGATGAGATGATGATCAGCGTGAATGCCCACCTACATAGGAAAAGACCAGGAAGTCATCACTGCTTGGGGCACTCCCAGGAATATGAGCCTGCATCCCAGTCCTACTGTGGCTTAGGAGAGACCAGGTGTTCCTCTGTGGAAGGAGCTCTTAGCTTAGTGGGGGAAGAGGAAAAAACATGGGCATATGATGTCAATGAACAGTATTTGTGAGGATTGCCTAGAAGACAGTTTTCTTTGTGTCTTATTTTCTAAAGGAGGTGATTATTGGGTTGTTATTCAGTAGAGGTGTGTCCATGAACATGAGACAGTTCAGGAGACTAGGGAAATGAGCTAGGGAATGAGTTAAGGGTGGCAGCTTTGGGGGTTCTGCTTAGAGCTAGGATTGGGATGGCTCCCGTGTCTTCTCAGGACACTGCCAACCTTCAGATTGCCACGTACTGAGCACCTTCCATGAGCCACAAACACTATCTCATGTACTCCTTACAACTCGCAGAGGTAAAATTTTTATCCCAATTTCACAGATGAGGAAACTGAGGCTCAGAGAAGCAAAGTTATTTGCCAAGGAAGACACTGATAAATTCACATTTTAAAACCAATTCTACAAACTCTAACAGCAGAAATTCTTTAGGAATAATTGTTTAAAAGCACTTTTGAACTATTCAGAAGTTAGAATTAGAAAACACTCTTACAGTGGTCATGCTATTTCAAAATAGAAAGTTGTTTTATTGGGGTAGATTGAACTCATTTAAAATTAGAGTAATTTTGCAACTCAGGCAGCATAAGTACTAAAGCTCTTAAAAACCAGTTTTAATAGGTTAAACAAGCAGTATGGAGCTGCAGCCCAGTCCACTTGTTTATAGGGCTTCAAAGACGTATCTAAGTACAACTGAGGTTGTATAATCACACATTCTGAATCAGTGGAGTGTAAATTAATGAGGCTTTACTCATTATGAAGCCATTGCCAACTGAGACATAAAATTGGCCATAGAATTCAACGTGGATTTTGAAAAGCAGGAAGTCCTCCTGGCCCCTTTGCTACTATGTCTAGGACTCGTGCAGGCTGCCTCCCAGGAGTAACATGACAGGGGCATCCATCAACTCGATCGGTGGATCCATATGCCAGACCACCAGTAAGGTGGCCTGGTTTTAGTTCTGGCTTTGTCCCGTTCCACTTATGAGACCTTGGGGAAAAGCCACCCACATCCCCTGAGCTTATTTGTCTGTCTAATAAATGGGGATGATAATGCGTGCTCTGCCTGTATTCTGAGAGTTGTGAGATCAAATGAGATATGTCAGTTGATAATCTGTACATGAGTAGACGAATGTGAGATATAAAGAAATGTAGAGATAGACCCTCACACTGGATATGAGATGAAAATTATTTGGCCACCTTCCCTGTTTTTAACCTGTAAGTGCCAGGTGTCCCTCTCTCCTCAAGCCCTGCTTTCCCTGCTCCTGTCTGGGCTCTTACACTCTGTTCAGAGTTGTTTCTCATGACCATCTCCCAGAGGAAGCTGGAGGGTGAGTGATTCCAGGTGAAAGGGAGCATTCTGAAGCTGCTCAACAACACTGACTACTGATATGGTTTAAGGAGCCCTGGGTATGGACATCACCTCAGAGTTGGCTGTGGGGGTTCCCTCAGCCCCATGGCTACACTCTGGTGTCTGCTCCAGTCTGGGTGGCCATGTGGCTGTTTATGCCACTGGTCCAAAGAGAAGGGGTCAGAGAGTATAAATAGTTTAGTGCAAGCCCCTGGCCTCTTCTGAGAAAGCAAATCATGCCCATGCTCTCTCCAGGGCAAGGGTGGGGGTAGGGTCAGTGGAAACTTGGTCCTGTCTGAAAGGGGCATTATGGATTGTAAAGTTGGCATTACTGTCAGGGAATTGGCATTTTCTGTCACCTGCTCTGGGTGAGGAAGCTAAAGGAAGCTAAAGGAAGTCTTTTGACTTCCCACTCCTCCAGGGAGCTGACAAAACTGAGGCCCTGATTTCATGACCAAGAGTTCTGAGAGGCAGAGGGGTGTACAACTCAGAGTTGGGGCCACACCCTCTTTGGAGCGCAGTGGCCGAGCCACCTGGGGCCAACTGCAGAGCAGTGCAAGGCAGAGCAGCTTGCTCAACAGAAGCACTGGGCAGGTGGGGAGCTGCCAGGTGGATGAAGCAGGCCCTCTGTACAGAGCATGGGAATGAACACCCTTTGCAAGGAAAAGCCCAGGTAGAGGGGGATCAAAATCTGCAGGTGACGTCTGCTCATCTCAGGGGTTCTGCCCAGATTTTCTGGATTTGAGGGAGCTCTGTGACTGTCCCTGCCAAGATCATTCCTTCTTCTAGGAATATGAAACCCAGTTCTCTCTATTGATCTACTTGGTGATTTCTGGCCACAGTTCGATAATGGGTGAGCACCTTGCCCACATGTTTTAAACACTATTGTATTTATCATTTGTTAGGGAAAACGAAAATCCTAGCTGGGAAGGGGTCACTTTTCTAGCTGTACTTTCACTTCCCATCAGTCCCTCTGATAACTGTCCAGATGACCTGCTGTCCCAGTATGGGTGTCGAATGGTGGAAACACCGCTTTTCCTTTTCCTCATGTTTGCACAGGCTGGAAAGAAAGGGAGTAAACTAAAGCTGCAAGTCCTATAAGCTGTGACAATCAAGCACAACAGTGGGCTTCTAAGTGAGAATGAGAAACTTGGATTCTGCAAACTTGTTTCTCTACGAAATATATGTATATATATACAGTGGTACCTCGGTTTTCGAACGTAATCCATTCCAGAAGACCACTCGAGTTCTGAAACGTCCGAAAACAGCTGACAGCTAGGCCTCAGGGTCTTGCAATTAGCAGAAGCTGTGTGACATGTTTGACTTCCAAGGCGTGTTAAAAAACCAAAGCACTTACTTCCGGGTTTACGTTGTTTATAAACCGAAATGTTCGTCAACAGAGACGTTCGAAAACGGAAGTACTACTCTGTGTGTGTGTGTGTGTGTGTGTGTGTGTGTGTGTGTGTGTGTATCTCACATTTACCCCTATAATGGTCTAATAGCAATTATTAGTCTATACATTCATGTAGCACTTTCAAGTTTTCAAAGAGCTTTCCCAAACATTGAATTGTTTGACCATGTCCTTTTTGCCCTGGCTGAGCCAGAAGGGAGATTCAGGCAGAGGTTGGCTGACTACCCATGTAAATCAGAGACTGGACTACTCGCTGTCAACTCGCTCCTCAAAATCCTGTCTAACTCTGAGTGACTGAAAGCTTGCATTTTCCCACACCTGCTTAGGTGGACATGTCTGGCAAGCCCCAGAGCCAGGTGCAGAGGGAAAGAAAGCTAGTAGAGGAGGTGTGATATGGCATCTAGGCTGGATTCCTCCTGCAGGGACTTCCTGCACTTGCATACATCTGCATATGCCTTTGCAGGCCCAGCCACTCAAACTCCGGTCATTTTCAAGTCAGGAAGTTATAACTGCTTTGCTGTGGGCTTTCAAGGCTGTTTTCTCACTCTTTCTCCTTCCTTGAATTGGCTCACCTCTGTATCCAGACCTCCGAGGCAGAGAAAGGGGAAAGGGATAAGATGGCACAAAGTGCCTCCACCCACTGTCCCCAAACCTTCTGAGCTGGCAGAATACAGCTCAGCTCCCTGCTAGTCTATTTTGAAAGGCAGAGGCTACAGACTCTCCTACAGGGGAGCTAAAATTCCTGCCTGTCGGAAGCTGCAGTGCAGTTGAGCAGGGCTTACAGAGGACACCCTGTGTGTTGCCTCCCTGTGTGGCACTGCCCTTTCTCTACCCCATCTTACCAGACACCACTGACACAGCGGGTGGATAAGGCTCGAGGAGCAATGGTGGAGCCCTGCTGCATGAAGCCCCCGACTGGAAACCAGAGGCTGTTGCCAAGGGAGTACTGATTCACCAGGAGGTTGCACCGGCCCTGGACACATGGGTGGGGGCTGTACCACTCATAAGGGGTCAACCTGTGGAAGAAAAAGAACATCCACCAGTGCCATGGAAGTGGGCATGAAGGAAAGTGTGCTGGGAAGAGTCAGGAGACTCTCTTTCCTGGCCTCACCTCTGTACTTCAGCCACTGGCCTTGTGGCCTTGGGCAAGCCACTTCCCTTTGCTGGACTTGGAGTTTCCCAACAGAAAAATGAGGAGGTTGGACTATATTGGCAGTTTTGAATTGCTTTTCTTTAATCATAGAAACATCTTTTTTTTCCAAAATAAATTCTGATGTGGAACTCTAATGTACAAAATAGATGAAAGTGGAGCCGCTTGACTATAAGAAAGCTGGGAGTGTGAAGGGTGGATGGCATGGAAGTTGATTGTCCTGCCACCCCCAGTCCCCTGAAGTGATCACGGAAGGATCCTGGCCCCACAGAGCCACAGATTGAAAACCCTCAGTGTATAGCAGTGGTTCTCAAACTGTAGCCTACGTCAGAATCACCAAGAAGACTTGTTACCGCACAGAATGCTGGGCCTCACCCTCAAAGCTTCTGATTCAATAAGTCTGAGTGAGGCCTAAGAGTCTGCAAGTTGCTAGGTGATGTTGATACAACTGATACAAGGGCCACGTTTTGAGAAACACAGACCTAGATGGTCCTTCAGGCCATGGTTCTCAACCTTATCTGTGTTTCAGACTCACCTGGGAGCTTATAAAAAATACCAGTGACTAGATCTCGCTCCCAGAGGTTCTGCTTGCTTCAGTTTGTCCAGGTAGGGCCTGGGCATCACTATTTTTTAGGGCTCCCAGGTGAATATAATGGGCACACAGGGTTGAGAAAGGTTCCTCTGAGCTCTCTGCTTCCTGTGAGGTAGACAGAACTCTTTCCCACTGATCCTCTCATCCTTCCCCTGGCTTCTCTCTGACTAATACCTCTGATGTCTAGAGTGCCTTTCTGGCCCGAAGACAAACATTCCCTCCTTTATTCAACAGCCCCAGCCTATCTCCCACACACAGCCTTCCAGCCTTGGTGTGTGTGTGTGTGCGTATGTGAAAAACCTTCCAGCTTTGATGAGAGATGTGTGTGGGTATATGCCCCGCAGGGATGCGCAGTGTGTTCACAGGGTGTTGTCATCACCAACTTTCCCCGTCCTGTCCCTTCACTCAGCCCAAACTTCACTTGGTATTCTGCAGTCGCTGGCCCACATTCTCATCCTTGCGGCTTGCTCATAAATGCAATGCCAGTGTGTCATCAGTGGCCTCATGTCCTGAGATGTGTTCCTTCCCCTGTGGCTTATGGAGCTGGCTTTGCACTCATGGTGCCTCACCTCGGTGCTTCCCAAGCCTATCGGCCATTGGAAGTGAGCTTCGAGCATGTCAATTCCCAGGCCCATCCCTAGAGATTCTGAGAAGATCAGACTTGGAAATTCTAACTTTTGAAAGCTCCCTCAGTGACTCTAGTACCAGCTAGCTTGGGAATGGCTGCCTTAGATCAGTGGTTTTCAAACGTTTTTCCCTCTAAAATGTTACCCAGAAGTACAATATGCAAGAGATAAAAGTGGAGCTGGTTTGATGAAGATGGGTTGAGGCTCCAGGTCGCTGGCAGCCCAGCCTCTTCTCACTGTCCCTTCACAGTCTTTGACCTGCCGTGAGCTTTCACACTCCGTGGAGCCTTGTTTGAAATCACTACCTTAGGTCAGATTATTCTTGGCTCAGATATTTTACATATATATATACATATATATACATACACACACTCACATGTACACATATACCGTGTTTCCCCCAAAATAAGACCTAGCTGGACAATCAGCTCTAATGCATCGTTTGGAGCAAAAATTAATGTAAGACCCGGTCTTATTTTACTATGATATAAGAACGGATATTATATAATATAATATAAGACCGGGTCTTATATTAATTTTTGCTCCAAAAGATGCATTAGAGCTGATGGTGTGGCTAGGTCTTATTTTCAGGGAAACAGGGTATATAGTATATAATATATATATATATATATATATGTATATATACATATATACGTGTGTGTGTGTGTATGTCTGTGTGTCGGCTGTATAGTCAGACTTTTAATACTTTTTTTGGTTAATGTTTTTGTAAATGGTGGATCCTGGGGGGCAGTGTGTGCATGTATGGAGGGCAAGGAAGAGGGGCTGTTTAACCCCCAGGGCTGGTTAAGAAGTTTCAGGCTCCAACAGGCATGGTAAAGCAGCTCTGTGTGTGTGTGTGTGTGTGTGTGTGTGTATCTGGTGACCAAGCTGGAAGACCATTTCGAGAACCCTCAAGGTCACCTGAGAGCTGTGGCTTGCTATACACAATCAAAAGGGGACTCAATCAAAGGGGGCAGGAGTGAATTAAGGAGTAGCAAAGCCAGGCCTCAGGCAGACAGCTTCCTAAAAACAGTAGCAGACAGTGTGGTGAGGTGGAGGAAGAAAGTGTCAGACAGCATGCCAGCTCCCCACGACTCCCCTGTTGTCACTGACAATAGATACTTGACAGTGGCAATGCCTACAGGCCCAACAGGAGTAGGTGGCACCTGAGAAGCACATAGAACAGCCTTTGAAGAACACCAGGTCATAAATGGGGTCTTTCTTTGTGGGCCCAGGATGCCTTCCTGAACTTGGCTTTGATCTCCACTGAAAGAAGCACAGACTGGGTGACACAATGTCTCCTGGGCAGGCTGGGAACTGCCCCGAGGTTAGACACAGTTCCTTGGGGCTGTGTCTTCTAACTGGAGAAAGCACACACTCCCCTAGAGCCACTGAAGAGATGTGCTCTCTGGGAAGACCCCACCCCACAGAGGTGGAACATACACTACCCAATCATCTGGTCCTGCTACTGTGGCCCCTAGGCAAAGGAGACCTCTGAGGAGACAGCTGGAATAGAATCATCATCAGCTCTCTAGAAGCTCATCCTGAGCAGCGGTCTCCTCCCATGTAACAGCCCTTTCTGGTCCTCCAGTATGGTGAGCTGAGCTCTGAGCAGGGAGCAGGGATCCTGAGGCAGTGACTGATGAGCCACTAGTACTTGTTCTGCTTCTGGATAGTGAGTTGGCTCTCCTAAAGCCCAGGCTGGTCCAATGGCCCTTAGCTTCAGAGAGAAACAACACTCTCTGTGCACGTCCTAGGGAGGCCCCAGCCATGGAAGGCTCCTTGGGTTCTTCCGTAGGCCCAGGGGCAGTCTTGGGTTTCCAGCTAGGGGGGAGTGCTTATTCTCCTCAACCCCTGATCTGGACCATTAGCCTTAACACTATTTGCAAATGCCTCTCTCCACCCTGTCCTCCTGCCATCTGCCACCCTCCATGGTTCACATTCAACAAGGCAGCTGTGTTTTCATAAGCAGATCCTGCCTCGGGAATGACAAGGCCCTCTGCAGAGGAGGCCTTTTCCCTGGCCTGTGTCACCAAGGCCTTTGGTCCCCGTACTTCGGATTTGCAGGCTATTTCTTATCATTCAGCACTTTGTGGCAGATCCTGGCGAGGACTGATGCCAGGGCAGCCAGATGCGTAGTGCTTAACCAGGGTGATCTCCTTGCCCCCACCCTCCCAAGGTTCCTATACAAGCAGGGGGCCTGAGACTGGGGAGTGGGAGGGGAAAGAGGCAGGGGTGTATATGCAAATTCAGGCGAGCTCACCTGCTTGGTATTGTGCATGTTAGGGGATGTGTGCCTAGATGGGTGGATGGATACTGCCAGGTTGACAGCTGGGAAGAGAGAGGTTCAGGTCCTGAGTCCCCTCCCATCTCTCTAGTTTGGCACCAAGGTCTTCTCCTATGCCCCACCCTTCCCATGTAGTTCCCAGAAGCGGACACGAGGTGGCGGTGTGAGGATAGGGACAGGAAGACTGTACCGAGCCACTAGGAAGAGGACGCAGCTGACGGCCAGGTAGGCTAGAAGCATGAAGAGCCAGACGCCTGGAGAAAAGGGGTCCAGGAAGGAGAAATAACCGGGTTTGCGTCCCTGGAAATGGAGAGAAAAAGAAGATTCACTGTACACATTCAGTCAGAATGGCCTTTGGGCTAGGCAGAGCAGGGCAGGGCAGAGGGTATGGTGAGCATTCGTCTGGCCCCAGAATGTATTGCCTTGGGCTCTGGTCAATTGGTTTAAATGACACTGGGGGTGAAGGTGTAGAGGGGGCTTCTCTGAAACACCTATCCAACCCTTATCTCAGCAGATGAAACAAAAGAACAGCCCGGGCCACGTCACATCCTAGGGTGAGCGAGGCTTTGGGCAAGCAGAACAGCCCTTAGTGTCCCTTATGTACTGCCTCATGTTCTCCAACGGCAGCACGGATGGGTCCAGAAGCACCTTTGAGCTGCTGTTATCTGTGGTGCTGGAGTAGCACAATAACACCCATCTTGGACACTCACGTCTTTCTTATGAGGATGTTAATACAATAGGCATCCTTGTTTTTCCTTTGTAGAGTGATCTCACACACAGTGAGATCTCATATAAACCTCAAACAAGTGTTGTGAGCCACAGATTTTTATTTTCATTTTAGTGAAGAAACCAAAGTCCAGGGTTGTCAAGAGATGTATCCAGGTCATACAGCTAAGAAGTGGAAGAGCTGGAATGCAAATGCACGTTTTCTGACACAAAGCCCAGGGCTCAGACCATGATGCTGCGGGAAAACATGGTTTGTCCCCAGTTCAGGGATGTGTTTGGCCATGGGAGCCAAAGGACGGAACCAGGACCAGGAAGCTGAGTGACCAGCTCCCAGTCATTCACAGGAAAGTGAAACGGAATGAGAAGGAGAACGTTCAGTAATCTGCTCCCAGTTTTTGGCTGTGTGATCTTAGGCATGTCCACACTCCTCTCCAGCCTCAGTTGGAGCTTGACTAGATCAAAGGTGACACACTGGTGGCCTACAGACCACATATAGCCCACAGACAACTAGTTTGTTTACTCATTTTGATTAGTTGCCAACATTAAATGATTGGGAAATTTCATGTAAAAATCCAGATTTCTGGCTTTTAAAAAATGGGTGATCTGGCAACACTGGGCCTACCTACATTCTCAACTGGCTGGAGCTGAGTTGTGGCTGCCCACTCTAGACAGAGTGTATCCTCTCTGGCTTCCACTGTTCCCTTGGTCTTGCACTAGGCTTGTTGCTTTTATTTACTAAGAAACCACTGGACTAGATGCTCCCTAAGGACCATCCTTAATCGGAAATGATATAAGATTTTATGATTCCAGAAATCTAGGAAGTCCATGGATAGGACAGAAAAGCACTATGAAGCTCAGGGGTTCTACGAACAGGCCAATTTCCAAGATCATATCAGTCATAGTACGACCTACTGTCAATATTAAGATATGTCATTTTTACACTGGGGTCCATCACAGGCTGACCGTGTCTTCATCATCATCATCTAAGAGCTAGTGGCAGACACAGGAAGACATAGCGAGTGCAGAACCCATACACAGAATCCAAAGGGGATAAAGGAGCCGATCATGGCTACACACCTGCTGAAGCAGAAATCACTAGCTTGGGCCACTTTCGGGGGCCTTCTATACTTCAGAGTTTCACTGGGCAAACATATGTGAGTTCGGCATGCCCTGTCACTCATGACTATTTCATTCTGTGTCTCTCAACTGAGAGATACCTGGGAGAAAAAAATCTTTTATTGTTGCTTTCTGAATTTGAAACCCCATGGGAAGTCAGCATCAGAAATCTATACCTGATTATATCACAACGAGTGAAACTGAGGAAAACGACAGCACTAGTTAAAGCTGCCATGTTTGGTTTTGGGTGATAAGGAACGATGCACAGCCGTGGGAAACATTCCTGGAGACTCAAGTTATAAAACATAGAACATCACATAAATAAGAATCAAGACATAAACACAGCTCCGCTGGAGACATATCAGTCACACTGGCAAGAAAACATCTGATTCCACTTGTGATTTGCCGACGCCAACCAGAGAGCAAAGAACAGGCAGTTATTTGAGAGTTGGGTCTGGGCTTATATAGCCCTGCCTTGGGCCGAGCCCAAGCTGTTTATATGATGCCAAAGAGAAGTATGTTACTTCCAAGACTCTGAACACCTATGAGGATGTTTTAGATTGCTTCCTTCCCAAAAGACATCTGAGTTACTGGTACTTGGGGCAAAATCAGGTGTCAGACGAGTGCCATAGGCATTTCTTCCAAATAATAGGTATTCCTTAACCCAAAGGATGTATGATGGTGACAGTTTTTTTCTGGAGAACTCAAAGTGCTTCATTATATTTTCTGGATTTCAATACCCTGTTCTCCATATCAACAGATGGAAGAACTCAGGGAGGGTCTTGACCCAAGGAGGTGAAGTGCCTTGCTCAAATCATTGATGATGGCTTCAATTTCTCTGGTGCTCATTCGTTGAACTGCACCACAGGGAAGCCATGCTCTCCTTCATTCGAACGACAGCCGTACTGCATCTTCTCCTTTTCACCTCTGAGTTTGCTCCAATAATGTACCTAATTAACTCCACACTTCTCCCCAATGCCAGCAGAATCCCAACCTGCTCCATCTCACCCCCTTAAAGTACTTTTAAACATTATTTACAGCCATCATTATTTATTGTGACTCTGTTGTATTTATAGGCATTTCTATTGATGTGTTCACATCTCTGTTGACTGTAAATTGGGCTGGTTCCTTCTGGTGAATACAACCACTTTGAAGGTAGATAATTGGTTATATGTAGTCTATGCCCCAATTGTCTAGAACAGGTCAAGTCTTGCAGATGGGATTGAAAATTAGATGGCACCAAATTTAGAAATGATTCCTTGACTTTTGTACTGTGCTTCAGACTGGCCACACCATAGCCAGTATCACTGATGCTGTCTGAGGGTGAAAGAGACCAAAGGGCTGGTGACCAACTGACCACAATCCCCAAAGATGATGAGATTCTTTCACTGCTAATAGAACTGATCATGGAGCTAAAAAGTGGCACAAAACTCTCCTTGCATGTATAAAATTCTTCACATAAAAAAAAATCTATTAACTCACTGATACTTCATTCTATGTGTAATGGAAGAGAGGACATTATTGAAAGAACACAACTGTTTTCCCAGGGTCTGGAGCCAAATGAATAAGAGCCAGGTAATGCAGGACAAGCAGTGAATTTAAACACAGATGCTAGAGCAGACTGCCCAGGATTGAATCCTGGCTTTACCACTTACAAATTGTGTGACACTGGGCAAGTTACTTAACCTCCCTGGGCCTCTGTTTCCTCTACTGTGGAAATAATAAAACCTATCTCCTGGGGTTGTTTTGAGAACTCAATGACACACAGTAAGGACTGTATAGGTGTTTCCTCCCTCTCTGTCTACTGGTAGTCATGGGTGAAGGAGGAGGAGAGAGGTGGTATGTGACAAAAAGGGGAAATTCCTTTTATACTGATGCTCCCTCAATGGACAAGAAATACTATTTTCTGTCATATAATGACCCATGCTAAAGATACCTGGGGGAGAATGCCATCTGGCTATAGTCACTTCCCATAACTCCTGGAATTTCTGTGGGCTATAACATATGAATTATGAGGGTTCCCCAGGGCTCCACAAGGAAGCAATACCAAATTCTCTCCTGGAAGGATGGCTCTTAGAAACCAGTGATTCCAACCTTTGAAATTCAGTTTGACCTCAGCCTTCCCAGACAGACAAAGTGCGTTGTATGTGTGGTGGGCTCTCCTGTGTTTGTGTAAGGACTGTGTAACCTAGTCACCATTTCCCTACATACAAACTAGTGATATCAACATTCTTCCTTCCCTAGATCCCATCCCCTCCCTAGTAGAGCCAGTGACAAAGGCTCATCATATCCTCCAGGCGGTTTTGTGAGTCTTTGGAACTAAACGGCTATTTATAGAAAAGTTGTTTTTTAATTCTCAGCAGTGGTCAATGATCAATAAAACACTCCCTTGGGCTGAGGAGATAAGAGAACACAGTCTCCATGACTCCTCTGGGAGAAGCACAAGGACATGATTTCTGCTTGTCCCACCCCAGGATCCCATGGATAACCCCCCTCAGTGTGTCTGCTATAGATTGTCTTGATAATATTTTTGACTTAACATGCACATCTCACCTCTGACTCAAAGACATAAGCAATTAGTTGCTCTTACATAAAACACCGAGATGGGTTTGTTACCTATATGTAACCTAAATGCTAGCATATCTGTTTTCACTTTGCTTGTTGGAAATCTGGTATGAGGAGACCTAAGTTCTAACCTTGGCATTGACGTTTCCTTACTGAGTTATCTTAGGCAAACCACTCAACCTCTCTGGGTGCCATTTTTTTCTTCCATATAATGGAACAGCACAATCAGCATGAAGGAGGAATGTGAGAATTACTAAAGCAATGTTGATAAAACACCTTCAGCTTCTTGAGAGAGAAGTACTCAACAAATAAGCAATATTAAAATGACTCAGGAAACCATGTTTCCATTATATGGGCTATTATGTTACTTAGCTTTAAAGAATAGAACACTGTTCATTTTCTGTTTTCTTATAACAGAGTATTAAGCAGTATTAGAAATGATCTACTGGTTTACTTAACATTGTTCTCCATTTTCCTAGACAGTCTTTCTGAAATGAAACAGATTTTCTTGAAAAAAGGGTAATATATCCAGTAAAAATGCTGAGCATTAATTTAATGTCAGCATTTATTTCTTTCTTACTTTTTAATCACTACTTTAAAAAAAAAAAGTTTTTCTTGAGAGGGATGACTCTTGCCAAGAGTGAAGAAGAGAGAGAGAGAGAGAGAGAGAGAGAGAGAGAGAGAGAGAGAGAGAGAGAAAACAGACTATGAAACTTTCATATTTATTAATCAAAGGTGGAACAGGACATTATAGAGAAAAAGTAAACTCACATTTTAAAGAGAGTCTTAAATGCTTTGGCTGGCTTGGGACGCTATACTATCATAAATAGTATCTTCAGATTAGAAAGGATCTTGAAAGATCACCTAACACATGGCCTTGACACAGAGAAATACTCCTATTATACCATAAAGATAAGTAATTGGAAATATGTGGACTTGGAGACAGAAAATGTGTGTTCAGTGCCTTCTCCACCACTGCACTACTTTCCCTGTTTGCACCACGAGCCACCACTAGCCTCAGAACCCTTCCATGTAAAATGGGAATCGTACCACCTGCCTTTGGGGATGCTTTTTAAACCAGAGACTCTATGTGAAACTGCTTCATAAATAAAGAGATGCCTGGTAGATGTTAGTTAGCATACAACTATCCTGGACACATACCCAACCTCCTTGAATATGTGAATACTGAATTTTTCAAAACACTATTATCCATTTGGGAATTATATGTGCCAAATATTGAGTCCCAGGTTGGCTTACAGCATACTCTGATGATGCATTACTACAATAGTCAGTATGTGCTTGAGGAATACAAACTTCCTTTAATATCAGTTTAAACAAAACATCATTAGGCAAATTGCTGCTGTGGAAAAACAAAACAAAAGAGAGACAAAACTAAATGATACATTCCAATGTCAAATATAAACGTTTTTGTTTCTCTATGCTCTTCTCCCCTCAATGCACACAGGTATTTGAGAGCTCACATTATGCATCAATGACTCCAAAATGTCATTGGGGTTATATTGCTATACTAAATACTGAACTTGAACTTCTCAATGAGAAGAAATGAGCTTATATTCCAAGGAAATCAAGAGTATTCAACTTCAGATATCCTGTCATTTGATTCCCATTCTTGTAATACCAGGGGTCACCCCAGATTCTAAAGGCTGGGCCCTCTGTGTGTGGCCTGGAAGCTCATCTTGCCCCAGCCAGGGATTCTGATGCTTTCTCAGGTGGGTGCCTTGTTGTGTGGGATATGCAGGCATCAGAGAGAGAGAGAGCAGTAAGTTCAGGTGGCAGCCATTGCCAGTCCTGAGCAGAAGATGTATCTGGCTGCCTGAAACATTTGCCTCCCATCTCTTTTTTGTTCTCAAGACTTATACGATAAAGGAAGGAAGGAAGGGAGGGAGGGAGGGAGGGAGGGAGGGAGGGAGAGAGGGAGGGAGGGAGGGAGGGAGAGAGAGAGAGAGAGAAAGAAAGAGAGAGAGAAAGAAAAATGTATTTAGGTCAGTCATCCTGATAGAAGCCAGGCTTCTGGGGCTCAGTGCTACTAAACCATGAGCCACAAAGGAAAGTAGTACTCATTTCCCACCGGATTACAGGGTTCCTCTCCCCTCTCTCTCCCTCTCTTCCTTTTATACTTAATCAAGCAAACACTGTATGTGAGGATGACCACATTTTCCATACCAAAAGTCATTTCATAAAAATAAATGGTCTGACAAAAGGATGCATTTCCCTTAATGTGTCTCCTACTAGGACATGGAGAGAGAGAGAGAGAGAGAGAGAGAGAGAGAGAGAGAGAGAGAGAGAGAGAGAGAGAGAGAGAGAGAGAGAAATGATAATATAATTCAGTATATAAATGCTGTTACAGAGGTATAGGCAGAGCTCAGAGAAGGAAGCAATCAACTCCATCTAGCAGAGTCACATTGAAGAGCAAGTGCCATTCAGGCTGGGTATTGAAAACTAGGGAAGAGTTTGTTAGATAGTTGAGATACAAGAAGATGATCATGAACCTAGATAAGAAGGAAGGAGAGGCTCACGTGACGGGAGGGCAGTCAGCACCACGGGGTGAAGGTGCCTACAGGTGAAGAACTGAAAGGGAGATGTGAAAGATGGGCTTCATTCTCCATGCTAAGAAGGTGGCCCTTGTTCTTGTAAGTGACAGGAGGTCAGTGAATGATTTTAAATAAGAAGTTGATAAATTTTACATCATTTTACATTTGTAAAATAAAATAAAATAAAATAAATTAAAAACACAACTCTCAGGCTGCAGTAATGGATTGAGAACGGCTGCAGTGGGGAGCAATTCACATACATTTATTAAATATAATAGGTAACATGTTATTATGCATATGTTAGGTACTGTTACTGTTTCCCCGAAAATAAGACCTAACCAGAAAATAAGCCCTACCATGATTTTTCAGGATGCTTGTAATATAAAAGAAGCCCTACCTTATTTCCCTGAAAATAAGACCAGGTCTTATATTAATTTTTGCTCTAAAAGACGCATTAGGGCTTATTTTATATTACAAGCATCCTGAAAAATCATGCTATGGCTTATTTTCTGGTTAGGTCTTATTTTGGGGGAAACATGGTATACATGCATTATGTATATATCCACACTAAATTTGCATGACAACCTATTTTTACAGATGGAAAAACTGAGACACGTGACATGTAGTTAGTAAGTGTCAGATCTAGGAATCATCCCAAGCAGCCTGGCTCCAGAGCCCATGATTTTCACTCTGCTGCTTCTCAGTGTATACTTACACTGACTGCTGTCTGAGGGGTATAGCAATGGGTGAGAAACACATAACCCCCGGCAAAACAAAGAGGCCACCAACTGAATGGGAGAAGATTTTTGCAAACAGTGCTTCTGATAAGGGGCTAATATCCAAAATATACAAGGAACGCATGCAACTCAACAACAAAAAAACAAACAACCCAACTGAAAAATGGGCAGAGGACCTGAAGAGACATTTCTCCAAAGAGGACATACAAATGGCAAATAGACATATGAAAAAATGCTCAACATCACTAATCATCAGAGAAATGCAAATAAAACCACAATGAGATATCACCTCACCCAGTCAGAATGGCTATCATCAACAAGACAAATAATAACAAGCGTTGGAGAGGCTGCGGAGAAAAAGGAACCCTCATACACTGTTGGTGGGAATGCAGACTGGTGCAGCCATTATGGAAGGCAGTGTGGAGGTTCCTCAAAAAAACTAACAATAGAATTACCATATGACCCAGCAATCCCTCTCCTGGGTTATCTACCAAAAAAATCTGAAAACATTTATACATAAAGACAAGTGTACGCCAATGTTCATTGCAGCTTTATTTACGGTGGCCAAGACATGGAAACAACCAAAATGTCCTTCGATAGATGAATGGATAAAGAAGTTGTGGTATATACACAATGGAATACTATTCAGCGGTAAGAAAAGATGAAATAGCACCATTTGTGACAACATGGATGGAACTTGAGATTATAATGCTAAGTGAAACAAGTCAGACAGAAAAAGTAGAGAACCACGTGATTTCACTGATATGTGGTATATAAACTGAGAACAACAAAAGAACAAGACCAACAACTGAAAGAACAAAAACTCACAGATACAGACAATAGTTTATGGGTTACCAGAAGGTAAGGGGGCAGGGGGGAGTGGGACTCTAGAAGAGGGTAAACGGGGTCTAACATATGGTGATGGAAAGAGAACTGACTCTGGGTGGTGAGCACACAATATGAGATATAGTTAACGTATTTCAGAATTGTACACCTGAAGTCTATGTAATTTTACTAACAATTGATGCTCTTTTCTTCCAGTTGATACGACCTCCTTTCCCAAACTGGGCAGGGATCATGACAGACATGGAGGCCCAGTACAGGACAGTGTTCTTCTGAGCTGCTTGAGTGGGCTCTGTGTCAAGGAAACCTTCCTGATGCCCTAGCGGCTGTCAGCTATGTAGCCCAGGCTGGGGTTGCGAATACAGACAAACTCTTTCTCTAGTGCTGGGATTTAGCGTCTGGAAAGGGATTGGAAGCTTGAGGGTCATTTCTTTAGCATGCACATGGCATAAGCCTTTGGTTACTTCCCTGTTGGACAGTCTTATGGTGTCAGATTGTATACTGGAGTATACCATGTGACTAGAGTGTTGGGAAATCCATATACTAGCTGTGCACTTAGAGCCAGTTTAGATGAAAAGATGAGAGAAAGGTTCTCCTGGTTCAGTAGGATAAACTAGGTAAAGTCAACTATGTGCTGGCAATGTAATGATGTCTACTTTGTGCTTGAGGCACAGCCAAGTACCCCCACCCGCCGCCCCCACTACCTGCCAGTATACTTTAATGTCAAATCCATCCTCTGATGCCCATGGTGTGTTTTCACAAACTCATTTTGACACTCACTCTAGTCACTCTAGTCAACCTAACCAGATACATCCTTTTTTTAAAAGAATGCAGAAGAAGGGACAAGCCAGGTATAAGTGACATTAAATTATCTGCTCTTTATTCACCAGTGCAGATAATCAACAGTAGAAGGAGTCTCCATTCCCACATCAAACGCAAAGTTCAAAGTGAACAGAGGTAGAACTGGGAGTCAGGAGTCCTGGAGAATGCTGGGGTGACTTATCTGGGCTGTGGGCCCCACTATCTCAGAGGAAGCAGAGTGACCAACAGAGCCAATCGCTAACACCTAAGCACCAAGGTTGAATGGTCACTCTTTGCCATCGCTATTCAGTGAGGCAGAAGCAATTTTTATGGGAAAGCCACAACTGTGACTTTTCTATTCTTCCTATTTGGAAGTCCATGCAGCTAATGGGGGAAAAATAGCCTAGCACATTTGCATTAAAGTTTTGAAATCTAAATATTTCCATGAATCATTTGTTATAGCTTGGTGTTTGCATGCAAATAAGTTTAATGACATAAATGTTTATAAAATACGTTTCTTACCATATGAACTCGGTAAAGAATGCTAATTCCCAGAGTCATGAATGGCTTCGAGAAATCAATCACCTTCTCTCGTTCAGCAGTAATGGTAAGGCCTGCCACAGCCAGATCTGCTTTCTGAAAGGGATGGAGAGAGCCGATTAGTGGGGTGGTGTGGGGACAGAGCCAGGAGTGCAGTTTCCAGGCTCTCGCCCTCACGTGGAAAGGGGCTCACTCGGGTAGTAAATGGCCATCAACTGTGATTGGATGGCCATCAGCTGTGGCTAGTTGGCCGTCAGCTGTAATCAGTGAGCCATTGGCCACTAATATAACTGCTGTGGCTACACTAGCAGAAAATGGGGGCTAGCAAGGGCAGATTGTGGATTGTGGATTGCAGAGAGGCAGATGCAGCCAGCGAGAATATAGTGGTATGATTCCCCTATCTATGGCTCTGTGGGTGTTTCTTTTTGGCCTCACCATATCCTGCATTCTTATGTGGGGAGCAGGAGCTGAGTCCCTGCATGACACCCTGCATGACAGGTGGCCACGGGAGGTGGAGGAGTCAGGACTTGTAACCAGAGGCCATCACTACTGAAAAGTTGTTACTCAGCTCTGGCTTCTCTGCTTGGGGAGTGACTCTAAGTAGTCACAGCATATCTGAGGTCTGAATGATCACTCATGAAATGACATGGATATTGAAGCTACAACTCATGTTCATTTGAGGTTAGACTCCTCTAAATACTAAATAAGTATAAAAATCATGGAGGATCACTATAGACTGTGTAGAGATAGACTCAAATGCCCTAAAGGAGGGGTTTCAAAGGAGAAAACTGGTAGCTAGGTTCCCTGGATTCTCAACATTGTGAAGCTTTTTACTCAACTTATTAATTTGTGCAGTCAATAAAACGTCACTGAGTCACTGAGTTTCTACACTTTGGTTGGGGGTGGGGTTACAATAAAATATAAAAATGATGGTACCACAGGAATTAAAAACAATATAATGCAACCCATTCATTTCATGATGAGGAAATGGAGACCAAGAAATTGAGCAAGTGGCCCAATGTCAGAAATCTTGTCCTTGTCAGAGCTGGGACCAGACCTCAGGCCTTCTGGACCACTGGCCACTTGCTCAATTTCTTGGTTAAAATTCACGTGTCACAACAGAGTTAAAAGAAGGGTGTCTGGTCCCTTTCATGCAAAATCACCAGAATTTGTTCTAAAGACGTTTCCTTCCTACCTCTTTGCCTCCACATTGCACCTCAAGTGCCCACATCTGATGGATCTGTCCTGAGTTAACACCCTCTGGGAAAGGAGATGACATAGGCTTCTACAATAATCCTCTCTGTCAGGAAGTTCTTCCTTGTATCTAATTTAACTCTATCCTATTGCAAAGAAAACTCACTCCTATTGGTCTGCTCCCCTATAAATGGAAGGGTGGGAAAAACCGAAAGCTGGTGTTCAGTGCTCGTCCATGCTGTGCATTAACTAACTAACTAACTAACTAACTAACTAACTAACTAACTAACTAACTAACCAAACTAGGCTAGTCACTTCACTTCTCTAGGCTTCCTTAATCTCACCCCTAACACAAGGATGTGGGGTTAAGGAATGCTAGGATCCTTCTCAGCAATTCTCACGGTGATTCTCAAAATGTAGCCTATGACCACATGCATCAGAATTGTATGAAGGGCTCATTAAATTGTGAATTCCTGAGTCTCATGCCTGGATCAGACTCTGATACCCTGGATCAGACTCTCGGGTAGTAGGACTCAGGAATCTGTATTTGTAACAAGTTGCTCAGGTGATTCTGACTTATACTGGTATTTAAGAACCATGTTTTATAACCTAGGCATGTATCACAGACTGGCTGCCATTGGTTTACATTTCAGCTTCTTTAACTCCTTCTTCTAGTTCTGGTGGATCAGTTGATACAAAAGATGAGGAAAGAAATGAGGAAAAGTGAAGTGTCCAACAATCTCTACTCATTCAATCAGTTCTGAATGAGTATATACACATACAATTCTTCCAAAATTATTGCAGAGCAAGTAGGGAGACAGATATGCTGGTCCTCATATGACACACAAAGGAATGTATGATTTGTGTACAAAAATGATGAATTCATTGGCAAAGGTCAGTTTCTTCTACATACAACCCCAATTGTCCACTCCCAATTCATGTTCCATCTGCTAACGCAGCCAGGTGATCCAGCGTGGGTCAACAAACTCAAGGCCTTGTTAAGTGAGGTCAGTCTTAAAAGAAACTAGAGTGCAGAGGTTAAATATGTTTAATAAAAAAAAAAGAAAAACGTGAATGACATATTGCATTTATTCTGTATTTCTCCAAGAGAGTGTTGATTACTGCTATCAAGTGAATTAGAAGACTGCTAGATCTTCATTTGGGGACTCTTAGGAGGGTTGTTTGGGCCTTTCAGAACCTCAGCTCTTCAATGACAGTGGCCCTGAATTGAGTTCAGCTCATGAGCACTGGTATAAAACAACAGAAAACAACCACAAAGGCATAGCAGGTGTAACACCAGTTCTGCGTGTGCAGGTTGATGGCAAATCAGTAGCCCAGCCCTGCCCATACCTTGGGATGAAGAAGAGACAGAAGAAAAAAAAAGCGGAATGGAAAGAAGGAACTTGAGAAAACGTTAGGAAAACCAAAACTGATAAAATGGGTAAGAGGTAAACACAGCATCCAGTCCTTTCTCTATTATTTAAAAATATATATGTCCAAATCAATTTTAACCAAAGTCAACAACTCTATCCTCAAGTTTCTTTACCTGCACACTCAGCTTTCCTCCAAAAGAGGCACAGTTTGGATTGAAATTTGGGAATCTCACAAGTTTATAAAAGTTGGCCAACAATGACATTATGGTAAAGCAATTCCATAGGGAGAGCAAGCTAGAAATGGACAGCATCCCAGAAAGACCCTGTCCTGGGTTCCTGCCGGAATGACCACATACCCAGGGAGAGTGTTTGCCCCACAAATAGAGGTGTCACACATTTTTCTAAAAAAGACATACAGATGGCAAACAGACATATGAAAAAATGCTCAACCTCACTAACCATTAGAAAAATGCAAATAAAAACCACAATGAGATACCACCTCACCCCAGTCAGAATGGCTATCATCAATAAATCAACAAACAACAAGTGCTGGTGAGGATGTGGAGAAAAGGGGACCCTTGTGCACTGTTGGTGGGAATGCAGATTGGTGCAGCCACTATGGAAAACAGTATGGAGGTATCTCAAAAATCTGAAAATGGACCTACCTTATGATCCAGCAATTCCACTCCTAGGCATCTATCTGGAGAAATCCAAAACTCTAATTCAAAAATCTTTATGCACTCCTATGTTTATTGCAGCACTATACACAATAGCCAAGACATGGAAACAACCGAAATGCCCATCGGTAGATGACTGGATTAAGAAAGTGTGGTACATTTATACAATGGAGTATTACACAGCCATAAAGAAGAAAGAAATCTTACCATTTGCAACAACATGGATGGACCTAGAGGACATTATGTTAAGTGAAATAAGTCAGACAGAGAAAGAAAAATACCATATGATCTCACTTATATATGGAATCTAAAGAAAAGAATAAGTGAATGAACTAATCAGAAACAGTTTTGGAGACACAGAGGAAAAACTGAGGGTTGCTAGATGGGAGGGGGGTGGGGATAAGGGGGAAAGTCGGTAACCACAAGATGGCCACGGGGTTTTGAAAATCAATTTGGGGAATGTAATCAATGTTGTAAAGATTTTGTAGGGTATTCAATGGACACTTGTCTCGTTAGGGAGACCACCTCAGGGATGATGTAGATGCCTGATCACTGCACTGTACACCTAAAGCTGAAGCTGAACAATAATGAATGTCAACTACAATTTTATATATATATACATATATACATATATATATATATATATATATATATATATATATATATATATAGTTACAAGAAGTGGAATACAGCATTAGGAATAGAGACCGTGGAAACGTAATGGTTCTGTGCGATGTCAGAGGGATAGTGGTTGGGGGCGGGGGGTTGTGAGGGATATAAATGATAAATGTCTAACTATTACATTGTGTAGTGCACCTGAAACTAACAAAAAAAGTATCTATTGTAAGCACTAGCTAATTAATGAGGTGGTTGACTAGGTTTTTAAATGAGTGTTGGTAAATGTCTTAGGTTTTATTAATTGCATGGGCCCCTAAAAAAATAAAGCAGAGTGATTGAAAATTAAAAAAAAAAAAATAGAGGTGTCACAAATAGACACGTCCTCAAACTGGGCCAGACAGAAAAACTGCCTCTCCCTGCTGCCTCACTGCCCCCAGACTGTCTTTCCTTTCTTAGTCCCTAGTTAGGAGAAGTGGGGGGCAGGGGGGCAGGGATGAGATGCAGAAGGGCAATGACAAGCTAAAAGAACCACGGAGGTTTTGTGGGTGTTGTTTGTTATGGTTCATCGACTTGGTATAGAACAGTGATTATCTACTTTGGCTTTGATACACCCCTGGGTATCAGCAACAACCCCATGGGATCAGGTTATTCCAAAAGACATGCATCCATTTTATTTTACCTTAGTTAAAAAGACATTGTGCTATAAAGCAGTCTTAGATGAGGAGATAATGTGCCATGAAGCCAAACTTACAACGAAAGGAGGGTAAGAGTGTCAAAGTGCTAGCAATTGCCAACGTGGGCAGCTGAGGGATGGGCGCAATGGCAGCTCTTCTGAGCGCTCCCCTCTCTCTGGCCACTTGTTGGAGAGCACTGTGCTCTCCAGTTGGGAAAGAGCAGTGGACAGGGTATCAGAAGACCTGGCTCTCCTCACAGCTGGGCCACAGATTCACTGTGACCTTGGATAAGCTATTCCACACTCTGGGCCTTAGTTTCTTCCACAATGAAAAGTTCAACCAGATACTCTCTAAGCTCTTTTCCAGCTCTAAAGTCCACACTTTCGTTTGCCTGCCTAGAAAAGGTACAGCTTAGTTTACTGGCCTCTGTTTACTCAAGAGGATGATAGCGAGTAGCAGAATCGAATGCCATGGAACGATCAAGGAGCGTGAGCTCTGAGGAGGAAACTGTTTATCAGGCTAGCCAGCAAAAAGCAGCAGCTAACAGGGACCCAAGGTGGGGACGTTTTGCTTTAGGAAAGGAAATCCAGAAAGGAACTCAGGAAGGTGCAACACCATCTGGAGAGAGCAGGTCTGGAAGTGTAACCCCAAGGGCTGGGAAACCAGCAAAGGGACTGACCTCTAGAGATGGAGAAGGAACAGAAAGAGGACTGGCAAAGGGGAACTGGCAGAGTTCTAGATGCATCACGATGTTTCTGGTTGTGTCGTGCGTGTGTGTGCGTGCGTTTGTGTGTGTGTGTTTGTGTGTTTGTATGTATCTATCCACAGGGGTCTATACATACATTCACAATGACAGAAAGATCTCCTTCCTCATATTTCATTGAAAGCGTTCTTTTTATTTTGAAAAGCTTTGTTTTCTGCTTCTGAGAGATCCTTTCTTCTATCTCCTGGATGTTTGTGGAATTTACAAGGGGAGGGCAGTTTGGAACCAGCCTGGAGGTGACTTCCGAAACATACTATCCTTTGCCTCATGGAGTTTAGTAGGGGTCATGCAACTGCTGCCATTGCTATCAAAGCCTGAAGGCTCATCGTGGCTGCTGCTCTCCTCCCAGAATGGGCCATGGCTGGGAAGAAGATAAGGAATTCACAGCAGGGCTCAGGTGTGCATCTGCCTGAGTTTGCTACCCTCACCCTGCACTTCCCTGAGAACACCACCAGGGAGGTGTCTGGTGGCAGCACCAGATCCTGGACTATCTGACGCAAACAAAGCTTGCCTCTGTTTCCCTTACCTCCTCTTTCACACACCTGTTGCTTCCTTTGGGCTAAAACTCTATTCCTTCCTGTCAGCAGAGCCCCAGCAGCATTATGCAGACCTCCAGCCTTCTCAGCCCTGCCTCCTTCCACTTAGCAGCTCCTCCCTTACACAGATCAAAGCAAATGAGAAGGTGGGATGGGTCAAAAGACCTGACTGTGCCTCTTGCCAACCACATGTCCATGGCAACTCACTTACCCTTGCTGGGACTCATTTTACTGGGCTCTACAAGGGAGCAATACCTGCCTATCGATATTATGTGAGAGTCAAGAGAGATGATGAATATGAAAGAACCTTATTAACTGTACACACTGTAGCATCCTGCCACACCAATAAGGGGCTGTTACTAAGACTTAGCCTTTAGTGTGGGACAGACTTGTCTGGACTCTGTTACTTATTTGCTGTGTGACCTTGGGCAAGTCATTTAACCTCTGTCTCAGTTTGCTCATAAAAAAGTGGGGATAATAATAGTAATCTAACTTTTAGAATTGCTGAGAAAGTAAGACGATGGCTGTAAATGCTGAGCATGGGGTCTGGTTCAAATAAGTACCCATTAAATGTTTGCTGTTAGGATGATGACAATGGTGATGATGTTGGTAATGAACTTGACGATGATGGTGATCTCAACAAGGACCTATAGAGACAACACCTTAACCAGGGATGAATTATAGGAATGTCTGGGGGACAACCAGCCCTATTCTGCCTCTGTGCAAGACCGAGGCCCCTGGACACTTGGCCCCTCGTGGCTTTTCCCAGGTGACCTGGGACATGTACACAGTTGTGTTGACACAATGTGCTTTCCTGGTATGACTGCCGACCTCTGCTGCTCGACATGAGGACCCTCTTGGGTCTCATACTGTTCCATCGTTTGGAAAACTCAAGGAAAAAAACTGACACCCAGCTTGGGAACCAAACCCAGTCATTCTCCAGTTTCTTCCTCGTTATATGATTCTCCTTTGGGGACAGTGGATAAAATGACCTCCCTAGCTTCCTTTGAATTCTTGGATTCACTGCACCATCTCTGATCAGTTTCCAGATCGTTTTTCTCTGGATTTTTTATACCGTCCACCCCACCCCCTCACCCGTTGCTTTCTGTCCTCTGGGGAGGCCATCTTCTCCTCTGTGCCAGCAGCTTTCAAGTCACATTGGCACATACCTTGTTTCACCTGCTGCTCAGGCCCCATAGTGCCTGACATTCTTTGCTGTCATTTATTTAACTCTGTAATTGTGTTACTTAATTCTGGAAATCTTTGGGATGCTACAGCTGGAATAGAAAATGCTACACAGAATAAGGTTGTACTAAGCATTCCTGGAAAACGTTCCAAGGTAATTGTCTCTTGAAATCCCCTGTATAATGAGGCCTGAGGCTCTGAGAATGGGAGCTGGCATTATCCATAACCACTGGATAGGAAGGAGCTCCAAGTCCAGCAAGCTTGGCTTTCCATGGCAGAAGAATGCACATTAGGATCTGGCCGGGGGTGACATAGGGCTCCTGAGCTCATCAGGGAACCCTGGAAGTGCTGGGTCCTGGGTTATGCCTTTGAGTGTGGGATCCTGGGGTAGGCAGGGACTGTCTGCAGAACCCACTGCCCGCTCCTGGTTCTCCCCTCTTGTTTCATGCTCAACAGTCCTCACCACTCTTTACTGATTCTCTGCCCTGCTGCAGGCAATGTGCAACGATGCAGGGTGAGCAAACACAGGCAAGGTCCCTGTCAGCACAGAGCTTACAGTCCACAACCTCCGGGGGGAGCAGATAGTCAGACTGTCAAAAAAACATTGTAAAATTACAACTACAATCAATGTTGTAAGGGAGTCTTATGTAACACCATGAGAAGGTACAGCAGGGTGTTGACAGAGTCTGAGAGGTCCACAGCGCTTTCCCAGGATGAAACACAGTTAACTGAATGGAATTTACCTGTGAGAAGGCCTGCATTCCCAGCGGAAGGGACAGCATGTCCCAAGACTCTGAAACAGGAGAGTTTGGTGCATTCCAGGGGATGGAAGGCCAGAGGGCTAGAACAGACAGGGCTAGGGAGTGCACTATAAAATGAGGCTGGAGAGGCAGGCAGAAGATGTGATGCCTAGAAGAGCAATTGGGAGGCCATGAAGTGTCTTAAGCAATGGATGACCTACAGGATCAGATTTGTGATACTAACACAACTAACCTCCTCTAGCCCTTCCTGTGTGTCAGGCACCAAACTAAGCACTTCACACAAATTACCTTACTCAGTGCTCACAATACCCCTATGAGCTAAGTTACTATTATTATCCCCGTTTTACAGATTAGGAAGATGAGGCACAGAGAGGTTAAGGAACTTGCCCAAGGTTGCGCATAAAGTAAATAGAAGAGCCAAGATTCAAATCTGGGCAGTTTGGCCTCAGAGGCTGTATCCTGAACTTGCAACAAATTCAATTGGCTCTAGTGAAGAAGAAAGATTGAAGAGAGGCAAGAAAGGCCAACCTCATTTTTACTCTCATTTTCTCACCATTTACATCACTCCACTCAGGAAAACCTGGTATCTATGCTACCTCTCCATCAATGTTGCCCAACTGGTCAGCAATGACCTCCGTGGAACAATGTCTAAGGGATGCTTTCCAGCCCTTATCTTGCTGAATCGCCTGGCCAACCACTCTCTCTAGCCCCTGCCTGGCCCTCCTGAATGAGGACAATGCCAAGGACCTAGCTCTCCTTCCTTCCACCTTTCTGTCTTGTGACTACATTGCCCTCCCTCACCGGCACCAAACCAAACTGGACTCACATCTATCCCTGCCAGTTACTGACTGTGACTGCGGGTAGGTCTCAAAACCTCTCCAGCTTACTTCTCTCATCTGTGAAATGGAGTAATAATCACCAACTTGGGGTTTTATGAAGATAGATGAGATAATACATATAGCGCACAGCACAGTGCCTGGTATATATAGGTACTCAATTAATGGTGGTGATTAATATTGTTTTTCTAACAAAACTAATTTTATACCATGACAGCTATACCTGTCCTCCCTCTTAAAACATCCACGTTCCCCACTCCTCTAAAGCCCAGCCCGGCAGTCAGGTCCTCATGGTCTCCCTCCTCCTGCGAGTTTGGCCTCATTTTCCAGCACCTCCCCCAGAGGCCCCTCAGCCATTCTAGCTCAGCTGACTCTAGACACACCTTACACTTTCCTATAGTGACAGCTCCAATTTGCCATTTCCTTCATCTGGAATGTCCAGTCGGCAACTCTACCCATTTGTCAAGGCCCATTCAAAGTTTACCTCCTTCACAAAATCTTCCTTATCATCTTCCCTCTAATAAGCCCACCCCTCTCAGTACCCAAAGGAAATAAGACAATGTTTCTACCATTTACATGACATATGCCATAAATTGCCTTGTATTACAGGGGGTCTGGGCTCACATTCCAACTCTGTACTTACTAGCTGTGTGATCTTGGAAAAGGACTTCCTTCTCTGTGCCCCAGTTTCTTCATCCATAAAAGGGGCATAATAACAGTTCCCACCCTCAGGGAGCCTCTATGGGAATTAAATGAGCAACGCGTGAAAAGCCAATGCCTGACACAGAATAACTCTCAACAAATGTTAGCTCTTACTATTATTGTTGTTGTGGTGGTGGACATTTGGGCACATACCTGAAGTTCCCATTGGATTATAAGAAGCAGGGACCATGTCTTTAAACCACTTAACATATATAGTATTTCAAAGTTGCCACTAGCCCCATTTTACAAAGAAATTGAGACCCATAGAGGTTAGTAATTTGCTCAGGTACTCACAGCTAGGATATGGATAAAGCTAGCTTTAGACGTACAGATTCTCACTTTGCTTTCTTACGGCATCACTGTTCACAGTGACTGTCCCCAAATGGGTACACAGTAAGTACCTAATGAACAATCCGTGCAGCCAAGAGTTCAGTGCAAGGCACAGGAGAACAACTGCCCAAACATGGTCTACTCTTGAGTCCCTTCTGGCTGACAGCAGAGTCAGGCTGATTTCTGACACGTATGCAGGAGGGATTTTGTCAGGAAGTGGGATTATTATAACCAGATTCAGGTCATGCTTGGGACGTGGTCAGGTACCGTTTCTCATCCTCCAGCCTAAGGAAGACTCAAAGCCCTCGATCCCCACTAGAGGGCTCCCTGTCCCACTTGCTCCCTCCGGGGCCCAGTTCTCTGTCACACCTTGGATAGCATTACTTGGGAAGCTCAAGCAGAACAGGAATGGGCCCCACACTCTGTACTTAAGGTGGGGTTAATTAACCCCAGGAAAGAATGGAGGTTACAGAACAGGCTTAGCCTGTGTCAGACAGCCAGAAGAGGACGGGCAAGCTCCAGGAGCTGCTTCCAAATTCTCTCCTGCCCTCAGTACTTTTCTGCCGCAGTGGAGCAGATTAACATCTGCACCTCAGCCCATTTCAATTTGATTATCTGCTCACTTCCTGTTTTTGATCAATTTACCTGCTGGGAGCCTTTCTCTCTTGCCCCCTCTGCCCCCACCTAGTGAGATGCCAAGGGACCTTTCCATGACTTGCTGGCGTCACCAAGCTGAATGGAAAGGGGATCTGAAGGAGAAAAGAAGCTCAATCCCACTCCTGGCTCCTGCATCGGTCGGTGTCATCATTTATACTTCCCAATAAAACGCCTCAGGAATGCATCCATCTGCTCTCTTGCCACACTAGGCAGGTTGTCTTCCCTCTCCATCTGCCACAGGCGGGCCAAAGATACATTTTTTAGGGGACATATGACACCTGCAAAATATTTGGTGTCCTTGTCCACTGGGGAGACTGCCAACGTCACTGCTTCTTCCTTCTTTCAGGCCAGGATATAGGAAGAAGGATGAGAGAATAATAAATAGTGCCCAATTAGTCATCTCTCTCTCTCTCCATATATATGTATAAAAATGCATATATATGCATACGTGTATATATGCACATATATACTCTCTATATGTGTTTATATATAGATAAACACACACACACACACACACACACACTCCACCCAGTCAGTACACAAACTGCAAAGAAGGCCTGCCTCCTCTTCAGAGGGAGGCCCAAAATCAGAGCCCTTGCAAATCAGCCTGAGCCCAAGTTTGTGGAGTTTATGCACGCTCACTGGGCCAAGCCCTCCCTCAGTAACGCTTAGGGAGCAGAGGCCCAGAGAAGCAAAGCCCTCCCTCAGTAATGCTTAGGGAGCAGAGGCCCAGAGAAGCAAAGCCCTCCCTCAGTAATGCTTAGGGAGCAGAGGCCCAGAGAAGCATCAGCACTCCCAGGGTAGCAGCAATGTCTTCTTTACGTCCAAGTGCTCCCTGGCACCATTTCTTGAGGTGACAGGCTACTCTCAGGGTTGGATGAATTCCTTTAGAGTTAAATTAAAATCCTCATGAAATATTTAGTTGGCTCAGCTCAGGGCTATGTACTTGGCCTATGTGGGAAGATTTTAGCAAAGAACCAGGTTTAAGGTAAGAAGGGGTTGGTTTCTGGTCAAGATGGTTGAATAAGTAAGCTCTGTGCTCACTTCCTCCCATGACCACATCAAAATCACAACTAAATTATAGAACAACCATCACGGAGAACCACCTGAAGACTAGCTGAACAGAATTCCTATAACTAATGATACCATGTTTTCCTGAAAATAAGACTGGGTCTTATATTAATTTTTGCTCCAAAAGACGCATTAGGCTTATGTTCAGGGGATGTCATCCAGAAAGGTCATGCTAAGGCTTATTTTCCGGTTAGGTCTTATTTTTCGGGGAAACACAGTATAAAGAAGAAGCCACATTGAGACTGGTAGAAAGCAGAGATGTGGAACAAGCAGGTTCCACACCCACGGTGTGGCAATTAAGAATCGGGAGGTGTAGCTCAGCTGCGGAGGTCCCCCCTGAGGAGCTAGGGGTCCCAGCCCTACATCAGGCTCCTCAACCCAGGGCATCAGTGCTAGGAAGAGGAGCCCCCATAACACTTAGCTGTGAAAACCAGTGGGGACTACATCCAAGATAGACAAAATGTTGCGAAGAGACCAAAGCACTCTGTTAAAGGGCCATCACACAAACTCACGGGCTCAAAACTCACTCACTCCAAGTTCCAGAGCAGGGGAAGCACATTGAAAAGTGCCAGGGATGTAGGTGGAGGAGCTAAGTTGACTAACTTCAGGGCAAGGGTTGGAAGAGCAGGGAGCGTGGCAATTCTCTTAGGGATGTAAGTGCTGGCAGGTGCTTTATTTTTATTTTTATTTTTTTAAAGATTTTATTGGGGAAGGGGAACAGGACTTTATTGGGGAACACTGTGTACTTCCAGGACTTTTTTTTTTTCCAAGTCAAGTTGTTGTCCTTTCAATCTTAGTTGTGGAGCGTGCCGTTCAGCTTCAAGTTGTCTTTTCAGTCTTAGTTCTGGAGGGCGCAGCTCAGCTCCAGGTCCAGTTGCCGTTGCTAGTTGCAGGGGGTGCAGCCCACCATCCTTTGCGGGAGTCGAACCGGTAACCTTGTGGTTGAGAGGACGCACTCCAACAAACTGAGCCATCCGGGAGCTCAGCAGCAGCTCAGCTCAAGGTGCACTGTTCAATTTTAGTTGCAGGGGGCAGAGCCCACCATCCCTTGCAGGACTCGAGGAATTGAACTGGCAACCTTGTGGTTGAGAGCACGCGCTCCAACCAACAACTGAGCCATCCAGGAGGCAGCTCAGCTCAAGGTGCCGTGTTCAATCTTAGTTGCAGGGGGCACTGCCCACTATCCCTTGCAGGACTCGAGGAATCAAACTGGCAACCTTGGAATCAAGCTGGCAACCTTGTCGTTGAGAAGACGCGCTCCAACCAACTGAGCCATCTGGGAGTTCAGCGGCAGCTCAGCTCAAGGTGCCGTGTTCAATCTTAGTTGCAGGGGGCAGAGCCCACCATCCCTTGCGGGACTCTAGGAATTGAACTGGCAACCTTGTGGTTGAGAGCCCACTGGCCCATGTGGGAATCAAATCGGCAGCCTTCGGAGTTAGGAGCATGGAGCTCTCACCACCTGAGCCACCGGGCCAGCCCTGGCAGGTGCTTTATTGAACTCTCCTTCCACCCAGCTGGCCCAGACAGCTGGGTACTAAATCTGAGCTCTCCATTAACCTGCCTAACACTGTTCACCCCTCCCTGGTAATTCCCTGGGACTCCACTCCAACCAACTCTCCCTCCTGGCCTAAGCCCCTCTGGTGGCTCCTCAACATAAGACATTTGCTCAGCTGGTGCTGCAGACTTTTCCCAAATCTTTCAAATGTCCACAATCCCAAACGAGCAGCAGCTACTTCAGTATGCCTTGCAACACTTGCTAAGTGGCCCCAAGCCCAGCACAAAAGGCAACCCATCTCAACTTGCAATGTAACTCCCATCAGGTTGCCCTAAGCCTGGTATAAGTGGCAGCCAGTCTGGGGCTGGAACACAGCTTCAACTAGGTGGCCACAAACATGGCACAAGTGGTGGCTGGCCTCAGCTCATATCATGATGCCCACCAAAGAGTCCCAAACCAGGTACAGTGGGAACTGGTCTTGGTTCACAGTGTAGCCTCTCCCAAGAACCTCCAAACCCAGTACAAGCGTCAACAAATTCAGATCACTTTGTAGCTCCTATCAAGAGGACCCAAGCTTGGCACAAGTGGTGACTGACCTTGGCCCTTTAAAGAGGCTCCAGAACCAAAACACATGGTACATGGTGGCTGCCTTCAGACCACATAAGAGCACCGCCTAACTAGCTCCACAAATGATACACCTGATGGGCAGACTTGACTGGAACTAGAGCCCCACTGAAATGACTCCCGCCTTGTGGGGTCAGCCTCCATACAGCAACTTGTATGTGGTAGTCACGACCAGTAAACAGATCAGTCAGTTTGCACGTCAACCCAAAGTACTGAAATGTCAACCACAGCTGATGCTCAACTATGAAGATCATGTGTAACCACAATAATAAATTAAGTGATACACACACACACACACACACACACACGCATGCACGTGCATGCGCAAAGTGAAAAAAATGACAAAAACGTAAATGTGGAGGGTGGGGTAAGTAAAAATTGTAGTGATTTTAGAATTTGTTTGAACTTAAGTAACCATCAACTTAAAATAGGCTGCTATAAACATAGCTTGGTATATAGGAAGCACATGGTAATCACAAACCAAAATTCTGTAAGAGATATACAAGATAAAGAGAAAGGAATCCAAAGACAGCACTATAGAAAGTTATCAACATACAAAATAAGAGAGCAAGAGAATAAGAAAGGAAGAGAACTACAAAAGCAATCAGGAAACAATAAAATGGCAACAACTACAGAACTATCAATAATTACTTTAAATGTAAATATACTAAATGCTCCAAACAAAATACATAGGGTAGTTGAATGAATATCTATATGTATATCTATATAGATCTATATAGATAGATATAGATCTATATCTATTAGACATATAGAATCTATATCTGTATCTACAAAACACACCACCTGTACATATGATTTCTACAAGCAACCCAGCTCAAACTGAAAGACACACACAGACTGAAAGTAAAGGGATGGAAAAATATATTTCATGCAAATAGAAATGAAAAAAAAAAGCTGGGGTAGCAACACAAAATCAAACAAAATAGATTTTTAAACAACAGCTGTAACAAAAGGCAAAGAAGGGCATTTCATAATGATAAAGAGATCAATCCAACAAGAGGATAAACATCTTATACACATCTATGGACCCAATATCAGAGGACCTAAATATATAAAGCAAATATTGGTGGAAATAAAGGGAGAGATCAGCACTAAGACAATAATATAGGGGACTTTAACACCCCATTGGCATCAATAGATAGATCATCCAGACAGAAAATCAACAAGGAAACAGTGGCCTTAAATCAGATGCACTTAATTGATATTTTTAAAACATCTCACCCCAAAGCAGCAGAATCTGTATTCCTTTCAAGTGCACATGCAACATTTTCCAGAATAGACGACATATTAGGTCACACAACAAGTTTCAATAAATTTAAGAAGATTGAAATTATATCAAACATCTTCTCTGGTCTCAATGGTATGGAGCTACAAATCAATTAAAAGGAGAAAACTGAAAAAACAACAAGAAAAAACACCAACGCGTGGAGATTAAACATCATGCTGCTAAACAATGAATGGGTTAATAATGAGATTAAGGAAGAAATCAGAAGATACCTTGGAACAAATGAAAGTGAAAACACATTGACCTGAGATCTGTGGGACACCATGCAAGCAGTTCTAAGAGGGAAATTCATAGCCATACAGGCCTACTTCAAGAAAAGAAAAATCGCAAATAAGTAACCTAAAATTATACCTAGAGGAAGTAGAAAAACAGAACAAAACAAAGCCCAAGTGAGTAAAAGGAAGGAAATAATAAAGATCAGAGTGGAAAGAAATGATATAGAGTAAAAAAAAGAAAAAAAGAAAGGATCAATAAAACCAACAGCTGTTTTTTTGAAAAGATAAACAAAATTGATAAGCCTTTAGCCAGACTCATCAAGAAAAAAGAGAGAAGGTCCAAATAAATAAAATAAGGAAGGAAAGATGTTAAGTGATAAACTACACCACAGAAATACAAAGGATTGTAAGAAAATGCTATGAAAAGTTATAGGCTAACAAATTGGACAACCTGGAAAAAATGGATAAATTACTTAGAAACATACAATGTTCCAAGACTGACTCAAGAATAAACAGAAATTCTGAAGAGACCGATAACTATTGAATCAGTAATCAAAAAACTCTCAACAAACAAAAGTACTGGACCAGATGGTTTCACAGGAAAATTTTACCAAACATTCAAGGAAGAATTAATACTCATCCATCTCAAAGTAGTGCAAAAACATGAAGAGGAGAGAAGGCTACTGAGCTCATTTTAAAAGGCCAGTATTGCCTTGATACCAAAACCAGACAAAGGTATACACACACACACACACACACACACAAGGAAGATGAAAGAAAGAAAGAAAGGAAAGTATAGGTCAATGTCTCTGATGAACATAGATGGAAAAAATCCATAACAAAATATATTAGCAAACCAAATTGAGCAATACATTAGAAAGATCATTCACCATGATAAAATGGGATTTATTCCTGAGATGCAAGGTTGGTTCAATATCCACCAATCAATTTGTAATGCACCATATAAAAACAATGAAGGATAAAAACCATATGATCTTATAAATAGATTCAGAAAAAGCATTAGACATAATCCAACATCCAATTATGATAAGAAGTCTCAGCAAAGTGGGGATAGAGGAAAATAGCTCAACATAATAAAGGCCATATACGACACCCACAGCTAACATCATACTCAATGGGGAAAAGCTAAAAGCTTTTTCTTAAGATCAGGCATAAGACAAGGATGTCCACTTTCACCACTTTTAATCAACATAGTAATGGAAGTCCTAGCCACAGCAAACAGGCAAGGGGGAAGATAGGCATCCACATTTGGAAAGGAAAAAGTAAAGCTGTTATTATTTGTGGATGACATGCTAGTCTATATGTAAAGAACCCTAAAGATTATGTGTGCGCGCACATATACACAAAACTATTAGAAATAATAAATGAATTAAGAAAAGTAGGAGACAAAATTAACATTCAGAAATCAGTTTAAATTTTATACCAATAACAAACTATCAGAAAAAGTAAGAAAACAGTCCCATTATAACTGCATCAAAATCAAAACAAAACAAAAAACCTCCTACGAATACATTTAATCAAGGAGGTAAAAGTCCTGTCCTTGGAAAACTATAAGACATTAAAGAAAGAAATTGAAGATACACATAAATGGAAGGATCATAGATAGGAAAAATAAACATCATTAAAATGTTCATACTACCCAAAGCAATCTACAGATTCAGTTCAATCCCTAACAGAATATCAATGGCATTTTTTCACAGAACTAGAACAAATAATCCTAAAATTTAAATGGAACCAAAAAAAGATCCCAAATAGCATCAGTGATCTTGAGAAAGAGCAAAGTTGGTATCACATGATCTGATATCAAACTATACTACAAGACTATAGTAATCAAAATAGTATGGTACTAGCATAAAAACAGACACAGAATAGAGAGTCCAGAAATAAACCCACACCTATATGTCAATAAATCTATGACAAAGGAGGTGAGAATATACAATGGGGTAAAGACATTCTTTTCAATAAATTGTATAGGGAAAACTGATTAGATATATTCAAAAAAAAAAAAAAAAAAGAGGAATGGCAGCAGCGAGGTGGTCTTTCTTGAGTTCTCCGCAACTTACCACAAATTGAACATCTATAACCCATCAAAGGACTCTCTGCTCACCACACAGAACAGCTAAGAGACTCGTACGAGGATTACTTGAAGGTGGGCAAATGGTGAGCAGGGGAAGAAGGCAGGGAGTGGAGTGGAGACGTGGCCCGCACTAGTGGCTGCGGAGATGCAGGGGGTCCCAGGACAGAACGGAGACCACAAGAGCCAGGAGATGGGCTCCTTCCCTGAAGCCCACAGCTGATCTCTCGTGCCTAGAGAGCAGCGTATCCAGCATTTGAGGCAATAACCTCAGCTGAGACCTTCAGCTGGGCCCTAGGTCAGACAAAGGACATAAACACCATACCTGGGCCGCTCGCCCAATCCTACCCCGGCCCTTCTAGAGTCTCAAGCTGGCACCTGAACTGAGGAGTAGTGTCAGATTACAGAGGAGCCCTAGTGCTCAGGATCTGGGAAGATCTGCTTACAGCTCTGACCCAGGGAAGAGGCTGGGAAGAGTGTGACACTGCTGGGTTGGGAGAGAGAAGACTCCTCCATCCCCAGCCACCACACTTTCTGGCCTGCCTAGGACAGGGCAATTACAACTGCAGAGACACACCCAGGGGTCAGCAGCAGGTGACAGAGGCAGTTTGGGCTTTCAGCAGCTCAGAAATCTCCCGCCCTCCACACACACACACACACACACACACACACACACACACACGGAAGAAGTGTGTGTGTGTGTGTGTGTGTGTGTGTGTGTGTGTAGGGCAGGAGATTTCTCCTAAGACTCAGGAGACCTGGGCACAGGGCTGGCTGTGTTACTCTCAGTGCGCATATGTGCAGGCAAAAGCAGAAACTGCACTGACTTTGTAAAAACTACCATCCAGATCCCATAGACCCACTCATCTAGAACTGTAGTCCCAGGGTCATTCTGGGCACCAGGTGACCGGCTCTGCCTGGACAAGACACAGAGGACTCTTTGGTACAGCAGAGGACAACCTGGAGATTACTTGGTGGGCTTAAGCCAAGACTGGTGCTGCTTTTTTGTTTTGTTTTGTTTTTGTATTTTTGATATTTTTGCCTGTGTTGAGGTTGGGTTATCGGTTGTTTTTACATGTGAGTGTATTTGATTTTTTCTTTGTTGTTGTTGTGCTTGGTGATTTGCTTTGTTCTGAAATTGCCCTACACGAGGACCCAGCTCAAGAGGCACAAGATTCAACATACCCAGAGGCCAACTCCAGACCAAACCAGAGTACTACCGGGTTTGACCTACAAGTGACACACTCAGAGGGAATTCTGTACAGGCATAAGAGCCCAAGCCTTATTTGAGCGGTCAACCCTCACACAGCAGAACATCCATTGTGGGCAGAGCCAAGTCTCACAACTAGTCAGCCTAAGAGTCAATCCCAACTACTGACAAGCCAAAAGCAATTAAAGATCAACTTTAACAAGACAATATACACAACATAAAGGTCAACTTTGGAGCACACACACAGGAGAATAGGTAAGTGGTGCAAGTCAAATATAAAGGACACATACTACATAAGATAACCCAGTAAAAACCAAGAATCCTAGGGGATCTATCTAATACATCGAAGCAAACACAGAGAGTCAGCCAGAATGGGGAAACAAAGAAACATGTCCCAAATAAAAAAACAGAAGAAACCTCCAGAATTGGAACCAAATGAAATAGAGGTAACCAACCTATCAGAGACAGAGTTCAGAACACTATGATAAGAATGTTTAAGGCGCTTAGTGATGACATAAAGAAGGATAGAGAAATCATAATGAACAACCATTAGAACTAAAGAACACAATAACTGGAATAAAGAACACACTTGAAGGAGGTTAGAAGAGGCAGAGGATCGAATCAGCGACTTAGAAGACAAGTTAGTAGAGATCACTCAAATGGAATAACAAAAAGAAATAAGAATAAAAAACAATGAAAATGGTTAAAGAGACCTCTGGGATAACATCAAGCACAACAACATACGCATCATAGGAATACCAGAAGGTGAAGGGACGGATCAAGGGGTCAAGGACATATTTGAAGTAATAATGCCCAAAAACTTCCCTAACCTGGTGAAGGAAGCTGACATACAAGCCCAGGAAGTGCAGAGAGTTCCAACCAGGATAAACCCAAACAGGTTCACACCAAGACACATTATAGTTAAAATGGCAAAGGTGAAAGACAAAGAGAGAGATTCCTAAAAGCAGCAAGAGAAACACAGCGGGTTACATACAAGGGAACTCCTATAAGACTATCAAATGCCTTTTCTACAGAAACATTGCAGGCCAGGAGGGAGTGGCAGCAGGTACACAAAGTGACGTAAAACAAAGGCCAACAACCTAGATTGCTTTATCCAGCAAGGCTGTCATTTAAAATTGAAGGAGAGATAAAAAGCTTCCCAGAAAAGAATAAGTTAAAGGAATTTATTACCACCAAGCCAGCATTGCAGGAAATAGAAGAAAGATGAAAACAATCTAACTAGAAATAAAAAATGGCAATAACTATGTGCCTATCAATAATCACTTTAAATGTAAACGGATTAAATGCTCCAATCAAGAGACATAGGGTGGCTGAGTGGATAAGAAAGCAAGACCCTTGCATATGCTGTATACAAGAGACTCACCTCAGATCAAAAGACACACCCAGGCTGAAGGTGAAGGGTTGGAGTAAGATATTTCATGCAACTGGAAATGAGAAAAATCTGGAGAAACAATACTTATATCTGACAAAATAGACTTTAAAATGAAGAATATATTAAAAGACAAAGATGGGCACTATATAATAAAAAAGGGATCACTCCACAAGAGGACATAACCCTAGTAAACATCTATGCACCCAACAAAGGAGCACCTAAATATATAAAACAGATATTGACTGACATAAAGACAGAGAAAACAGTAACACTATCATAGTAGGGGACTTCAACACACCTCTGACAACAAGGGACAGGTCTTCCAGACAGAAAGTCAATATGGAAACAATGGCCTTAAATGACACATTGGACCAGTTGGATTTAAGTGATATTTTCAGAGCATTTCACCGCAAAGCTGCAGGATACACATTCTTCTCAAGTGCACATGGAACATTTTCTAAGATAGACCACATGTTAGGCCACAAAACAAGTCTTGAAACATTTAAGAAAATTGAAATCATACCAATTGTCTTCTCTGACCACAGTGCTATGTAATTAGAAATAAACTACAGGAAAAAAAAAACTGGACGACACACAAATTCATGGAGGCTGAATAACATGTTACTAAATAATGAATGGGTCAACCAGGAGATCAAGGAAGAAATCAAAATACATTTTGAGACAAATGAAAACACGATGATCCCAAATCTATGGGATGCAGCAAAAAGCAGTCCTAAGAGGGAAATTCATAGCAATGCAGGCATACCTAAAGAAACAAGAAAAGTCACTAATCAACAGTTTATCTTCACACTTAAAGGATCTGGAAAAAGAACAGCAAAATAAGCCAAAAGGGAGTACAAGGAAGGAGATAATAAAGATCAGAGTGGAAATAAATGAAATAGAGACCAGAAAAACAATACAAAAGATCAATGAATACAAGAGTTGGTTTTTAGAGAAGATAAATAAAATTGACAAACATTTAGACAGACTCATCAAAACAAGAGAGGACCCAAAGTAATAAGATCAGAAATGAAAGAGGGGAAGTGACAACAGACACCACAGAAATACAAAAAAATTTAAGAAATTACTATGAGCAACTATATGCCAACAAATTAGACAATCTGGAAGAAATGGACAGCTTTCTAGAAGCATACAACCTTCCAAGGGTAACTCAAGAAGAAACGGAAAAGCTGAATAGACTGATGACCACCAGGGAAATTGAATCAGTAATCAACAAGCTCTCAAAATACAAAAGCCCTGGACCAGACGGCTTTACAGGTGAATTTTACAAAATATTCAAAAAAGAATTATCACCTATTCTCCTCAAGCTAGTCCAAAAAATCCAGAAGGAGGGAAGTCTCCCAAACACTTTTTACGAGGCCACTATCACCCTGATCCCAAAACCAGACAAAGACATTACAAAAACGAAAACTACAGGCCCATATCCCTAATGAACACAGATGCAAAAATCCTCAACAAAATCTTAGCGAACAGAATTCAGCAATACATTAAAAAGATCATACACTATGATCAAGTGGGATTCATTCTTGGTATGCAAGTGTGGTTCAACATCTGCAAATCAATTAATGTGATACACCACATTAACAAAATGAAAAATAAAAATCATATGATCATATCAATAGATGCAGAAAAAGAATTTGACAAAATCCAGCAGCCATTTATGATAAAAACTCTTAATAAAGTGGGAATAGAGAGATCATATCTCAACATAATAAAAGCCATATATGATAAACCAAAAGCTAACATCATACTCAATGGGGAAAAGCTTAAACCTTAAGATCAGGAATGAGGCAAGGTTGCCCAGTTTCTCCACTTCTACTCAACATAGTTCTGGAAGTTCTAGCCACAGCAATCAGACAATAAAAAGAAATAAAAGGCATCCAAATTGGTAAGGAGGAAGTAAAATTGTCATTATATGAAATGACATGATACTTTATATAGAGAACCCTAAGGACTCCACCAAAAACTATTACAACTGAGAAACGAATTTAGTGAAGTAGCAGGATAGAAAATTAATATTCAGAAATCAGTTGCATTTGTATATACAATAATAAACTATCAGAAGGAGAAATTAAGAAAACAATCCTAATTACAATTGCTTCAAAGACCATAAAATACCTAGGAATAAATTTAACCAAAGAAGTAAAAGATCTGTACTCAGAATATATAAGACACTGAAGAGAGAAATGAAAGAAGATACAAATAGATGGAAACACATACCATGTTCATGGATAGAAAGAATTAATATAGTTAAAATGTCCATACTGCCTAAGGCAATATAAAGATTCAACGCAATTCCTTTCAAGCTACCAAGGATATTTTTCACAGAAATAGAACATATAATCCTAAAATTTATATGGCACCATAAAAGACCCCGGATAGCCTAGGCAATCTTGCGAAATAAGAACAAAGTGGGAGGTATAATGATACCTGATATAAAATTATACTACAAGTCTACAGTAATCAAAATAGCATGATACTGGCATAAAAACAGACACATAAATCAATGGAACAGAACAGAGAGCCCAGAAATAAATCCATGCCTATGTGGTCGTTTAATCTATGACAATGGAAGCAAGAATTTACAGTGGGATAAAGACAGTCTATTCAATAAATGGTGTTGGGAAACATGGATAGACACATACAAAAAAAATGAAGCTGGACCACCTCCTTACACCATATACAAGAATAAATTCAAAATGGATTAAAGACTTAAATATAAGACCTGAAACCATAAAACTCCTAGAAGTAAATATAGGAAGAAAGTTTACAGACATTACCCGGAGTAAGATTTTTGCTGATATATCTCCTTGGGCAAGGGAAGTAAGAGAAAAAATAAACATGTGGGATTACATCAAACTAAAAATTTTTTCACAGCAATGGAAACCATAAATAAAACAAAAAGGGATCCTATTGAATGGGAGAAGATATTGCGAATGATATATCTGATAAGGGGTTAATATCCAAAATTTATAAAAGCTCACTCAACTCAACTCCAAAAAAACAAAAAACCCAATTAAAAAATGGGCAGAGGAGTTCCGGAAAAATGGCGGTGTGAGGTGAGCCTCTGTAAAGCTCCCCTGGAATTTACAACGAATCGAACAACAAAAACTCCACAAAGGACTCCCTGCACAGCAGACAGGCAAGACGAAGAGGCCCACTACCGACTGAAATCACCTACAGGTGGGAGATTCGCGCGAGTGCGGGGAGGAGGAAAGGGAGAAGTGCGCGGAGACTGAGCCGCGTGGGCGCAGGACTCAGACCCAGCTCACTGCGCCGAGCTCGCTGCTTCCCGGAACTACCACAGCTGTGGGAGAGGGAAGAACTCGGACTGCTAGGGCTCCGCCAGGGCTCCACAGGGCTGAGGGGACAGCATATAACACGGCTGAACCCAACGCTCACGGCAGAGACCTCAGAGAAAAGACTGAGGGAAAAAGGCTGAAAACGGTGGTTTAAGCCTGCACTGCCGAGCAGAGAACGGAGCCTTAGGCACTGAGACTAGCCGCCCCCTCCCTCCCCTCCCAGAGCTCGCCCCGACCCCACCTCCCCAGTGCTAGAAGCGAAACAGTAGCACTGTCAGATCAAAAAAACAGAAAATTTGCTATATTTGAGAACTGTGGCCCACAGACACAAACTCACAGCCCAACTAGTTCCGGCAAAGGGGAGAGAGCTGTGGAAGCAGGAACGGCTGTGGTGGTGGTCGCCGCCATTGCTCTGGGCCACCTCTCACAACTCACCCCGCCCCTGGCCCCACCTATCTGGGCGGATCCCTGCAGGAGTAAACAGAACTGCTGAAACATACGGGCTCTGAATCAGGAGCTGGAAGAGCTTTGGAACATGAAAAGCTCTCCACATACCCACCCGGACACTGTGCCCTGTGACCTAGACGAACTATTAACAGAGAAGAAGCCCGTCTCCCAGGGAATCCCCCCAGTGTGTGAGAAGCTGGAATAGTGCAGAGAAAACATAGCGCTACCTTGTGAGAGAGAAAAAAAGAAGCCTGCAGTCAGAGAAAAAGTAAAACATTCTACCAACAAGTACTGGAAAACAAAAGAAAGACCTTCTCCTATCAACTTGTTGCAGAAGTCACTCCTGTAGATGTCTAGGAAGAGAAACAGTAAACCAGTAATCGCCATGAATAACCAAGGCAACAAGATAGCTCAGAAAGAAAGTGAAAAATCTCCAGAAAAGGCACTTAAAGATACAGAAATATGTGACTTAAATGACAGAGAATTCAAGACTGCAGTTCTGAAAAAACTCAACGAGATAAAAGAAAACACAGATAGGCAGCTAAATGAACTCAGAAACTCAATTAAAGAACAGCATGAGCATTTTACGAAAGAGATTAAAATTTTAAAAAAGAACCAAATAGAATTTCTGGAGATTAAGAACTCAATAGAAGAAATGAAGAATGAAATAACCAGCTTAGGTAGTAGAGTTGACCAGATGGAGGAAAGAATCAGTGACATCGAAGATAGAAACCTGGAAATGACACATATAGAAGAAGAAAGAGACTTGCGACTTAAAAGAAATGAAAGAACTCTACAAGAACTTTCAGACTCCATCAGAAAGAGCAATATAAGAATAATGGGCATACCAGAAGGAGAAGAAAGAGAGAAGGGAACAGATAATATATTCAAACAAATAGTCAATGAGAACTTCCCAAACTTGTGGACAGAACTGGACCCTCGAATTCAACAAGCAAATAGAACACCTAGTTACCTCAATCCCAACAGGCCTTCTCCAAGGCACATTGTATTGAAGCTGTCTAAAATCAACGACAAAGAAAGAATCCTCAAGGCAGCCAGGGAAAAGAAGACGGTAACTTACAAAGGAAAGCCCATTAGATTATCATCAGATTTTTCAGCAGAAATTCTACAAGCCAGGAGGGAGTGGAACCAAATATTCAAACTATTGAAAGAGAGAAATCATGAGCCAAGAATAATATATCCAGCAAACATATCCTTTAGATATGAAGGAGGAATAAAGACCTTTCCAGACATACAGAAGCTGAGGGAATTTTCTAATACACGACCTGTACTACAAGAAATACTAAAGGAGGCTATTCGACCACCATCAACAGGTACAATTTGTGGCAACCAAAACTCAAAAAGGGGGAGAGTAAAGGCCTGAACCGGAATATGGGAATGGAGAAAGTAAGCGTGCTGAAGATAATGGAATACTCTAAATTCAAACTTTCTTTTCCATAAACTTAAGGGTAACCACTCAAAATAAATCCAGAACTGAAATATATACTGAAATAAAAGAAGAAACAGAGGGAAACATCATAGAATACCACCACACAGAAATAATAGACAACAACAAAAAGGCAAAGAAACAATGGAGACACAGCCTTACCAGAAAACTAAAGATAGAATGACAGGAAATCCTCACATATCAATAATCACCCTAAATGTAAATGGTCTGAACTCACGAATAAAAAGGCACAGAGTAGCAGATTGGATCAAAAAACTAAACCCAACCATATGCTGTCTCCAGGAGACACATCTCAGCTACAAGGACAAGCATAGACTCAAAGTGAAAGGGTGGAAATTGACACTCCAAGCAAATGGTACCCAGAGAAAATCAGGTGTAGCCATAATGATATCAGATGAAACAGACTTCATGGTGAAAAAGATAACAAGAGACAAAGATGGACATTTCATAATGGTGAAGGGGATTGTACAACAAGAAGACATAACAGTCATCAATATTTATGCCCCCAATCAGGGAGCACCGAAATACACCAAGCAACTACTAACAGAACAAAAGGGAGAAATTGACCAAAACATAATTATACTAGGGGACTTAAATACATCATTGACAGCTATGGATAGATCATCCAAACAGAAAATAAATAACAAAATAGTAGCCGTATTAGATGAAATGGACATAATTGACATTTATAGAGCACTTCATCCTAAAACATCAGACTATACATTCTTTTCTAGTGTACATGGAACATTCTCAAGGATAGACCAAATATTGGGACATAAAATCAGTCTCAACAAATTTAAGAAGACTGAAATCATACCATGCATATTCTCTGATCACAAGGCTTTGAAATTGGATATCAACTGTAAAAAGAAAGCGGGAAAAAACACTAATACATGGAGACTAAACAACATACTTTTAAAGAAGGACTGGGTCAAAGAAGAAATTAGAGGAGAGATTAAAAGATACATAGAAACAAATGACAATGAAAATACATCCTACTAAAATTTTTGGGATTCAGCGAAAGCAGTTTTAAGAGGGAAATTTATCTCATTACAGGCCTATCTCAAGAAACAAGAAAACTCCCAAATAAATAACCTCATGTTACACCTTAAAGAACTAGAAAAAGAAGAAGAAGTAAAACCCAAGGTCAGCAGAAGAAAGGAAATAACAAAAATTAGAGCAGAAATAAATGAAATAGAGAACAAAAAGACAATAGAAAAAATTAATGTGACAAAGAGCTGGTTCTTTGAGAAGATTAACAAAAGTGACAAACCCTTGGCTAGACTTACTAAGATAAAAAGAGAGAAGACACTGATTAACAAAATCAGAAACGTAAAAGGGGAAGTAAACACGGACACCACAGAAATACAAAGGATCATCCAAGAATACTATGAAGGACTATATGCCACCAAATTCAACAACCTAGAAGAAATGGACAAGTTCTTAGAAACATATAGCCTTCCAAGGCTGAACCATGAAGAACTGGAAAATCTAAACAGACCGATCACCAGTAACGAAATTGAATCAGTCATCCAAAACCTTCCCAAAAGCAAAAGTCCGGGACCAGATGGCTTCCCTAGTGAATTCTACCAAACCTTCAAAGAGGATCTAATACCAATTCTGCACAAACTCTTCCAAAAAATTGAAGAAGAGACAGTACTCCCCAACTCATTTTATGAGGCCAACATTACCCTGATACCAAAACCTGGTAAGGACAGCACAAAAAAAGAAAACTACAGACCAATATCTCTGATGAATACCGATGCAAAAATCCTAAATAAAATTCTAGCAAATCGAATACAACAATGCATTAAAAAGATTATTCATCACGACCAAGTGGGGTTCATCCCCGGGGCACAAGGATGGTTCAACATACGCAAATCCATCAATGTGATACATCACATAAACAAAATAAAGGATAAAAATCACATGATTATATCAATTGATGCAGAAAAAGCATTTGACAAGATACAACATCCATTTATGATTAAAACACTTAATAAAATGGGTATAGAAGGAAAACACTTTAACATAATAAAGGCCATATATGACAAGCCCTCTGCTAATCACATAATTAATGGAGAAAAACTGAAGCCCTTTGCTCTACGTTCAGGAACACGACAGGGCTGTCCCCTATCACCTCTGCTTTTCAACATCGTGTTGGAAGTCCTTGCCAGAGCAATCAGGCAAGAGAAAGAAATAAAAGGCATCCAAATTGGGAATGAAGAAGTTAAATTATCACTCTTTGCAGATGACATGATGCTATATATAGAAAACCCTAAAGACTCCACCAAAAAGCTATTAGAAACAATCAACGAATACAGTAAAGTTGCTGGCTACGAAATCAACGCACAAAAGTCCATTGCCTTCCTATATACTAACAATGAAATCTCAGAAAAAGAAATACAAAAAACAATTCCTTTTGCAATTGCAACAAAAAGAATAAAATACCTCGGAATAAACTTAACCAAGGATGTGAAAGACCTATATGCTGAAAACTATAAGACATTTTTGAAAGAAATTGAAGAAGACAGAAAGAAATGGAAAGACATTCCGTGCTCATGGATTGGAAGAATCAACATAGTTAAAATGGCCATATTACCCAAAGCAATATACAGATTCAATGCAATCCCCATCAAAATCCCAATGGCATTTTTTAAAGAAATAGAACAAAAAATCATCAGATTTGTTTGGAACCACAAAAGACCCCGAATAGCCAAAGCAATCTTAAGGAAAAAGAACAATAATGGAGGTATCACACTTCCTGACTTTGGCTTGTACTACAGGGCTACAATAATCAAAACAGCATGGTATTGGCAGAAAAACAGACACATAGACCAATGGCATAGAATTGAGAACCCAGAAACAAAACCACATAAATATGGACAGATAATTTTTGACAAAGAAGCTAAAAACATACAATGGAGCAAAGACAGCCTCTTCAATAAATGGTGCTGGGAGAATTGATAGCCACGTGCAAAAGAATGAAACTGGACTGCGCTTTGTCACCATGTACCAAAGTTAATTCAAAATGGATCAAAGACTTAAGCATAAGACCTGACACAATAAACTGCATAGAAGAAAACATAGGTACTAAACTTATGGACCTTGGGTTCAAAGAGCATTTTATGAACTTGACTCCAAAGGCAATGGAAGTAAAAGCTAAAATAAACGAATGGGACTATATGAAACTTAAAAGCTTCTGCACAGCAAAAGAAACCATTGACAAAATAAAGAGGCCACCAACTGAATGGGAGAAGATTTTTGCAAACAGTGCCTCCGATAAGGGGCTAGTATCCAGAATATACAAGGAACTCATACAACTCAACAGCAAAAAAACAAACAACCCAATTGAAAAACGGGCAGAGGACTTGAAGAGACATTTCTCCAAAGAGGACATACAAATGGCAAATAGACATATGAAAAAATGCTCAACATCACTAATCATCAGAGAAATGCAAATCAAAACCACAATGAGATATCACCTCACCCCAGTCAGAATGGCTATCATATACAAGACAAATAGTAACAAATGTTGGAGAGGCTGTGGAGAAAAAGGAACCCTCATACACTGTTGGTGGGAATGCAGACTGGTGCAGCCGTTATGGAAGGCAGTGTGGAGGTTCCTCAAAAAATTACGAATAGAATTGCCATATGACCCAGCAATCCCTCTCCTGGGTATCTACCCAAAAAATCTGAAAACATTTGTCCATAAAGACACGTGTGCTCCAATGTTCATTGCAGCTTTGTTTACGGTGGCCAAGACATGGAAACAACCAAAATGTCCTTCGATAGATGAATGGATGAAAGAGTTGTGATATATATACAGAATGGAATAGTATTCGGCAGTAAGAAAAAATGATATAGGAACATTTGTGACAACATGGATGGATCTTGAGAGTGTAATGCTGAGCGAAATAAGTCAGACAGAAAAAGCAGAGAACCATGTGATTTCACTGATATGTGGTATATAAACCAAAAGCAACAAAAGAAGAAGACAAACAAATGAGAAACAGAAACTCATAGACACAGACAATGGTTTGGTGGTTGCCAGAGGGCAAAGGGGGTGGGGGGTGGGGGGTGGGAGATGAGGGTAAGGGGGATCGAATATATGGTGATGGAAGGAGAACTGACTCTGGGTGATGAACACACAATGGGATTTATAGATGATGTAATACAGAATTGTACACCTGAAATCTATGTAATTTGACTAACAATTGTCACCCCAATAAATTTAATAAAAAAAAATGGGCAGAGGACATGAAGAGACATTTTTCTAAAAAGGACATGCAGATGGCAAACAGACATATGAAAAAATGCTCAACCTCACTAATCGTTAGAGAAATGCAAATAAATACCACAATGAGATACCACCTCACCCCAGTCAAAATGGCTATCATCAATAAATCAACAAACAAGTGCTGGCACGGATGTGGAGAAAAGGGAACACTTGTGAACTGTTGGTGGGATTGCTGATTGGTGCAGCCACTATGAAAAACAGTATGGAGGTATCTCAAAAATCTGAAAATGGAACTACCTTAAGATCCACCAATTCCACTCGTAGGTATCTATCCGGAGAAATCCAAAACTCTAATTCAAAAAACTTTATGCACTCCTATGTTTATTGCAGCACTATACACAATAGCCAAGACATGGAAACAACCGAAATGCCCATCGGTAGATGAGTGGATTAAGAACTGTGGTACATTTATACAGTGGAATATTACGCAGCCATAAAGAAGAAAGAAATCTTACCATTTGCAACAACATGAATGGACCTAAAGAACATTATATTAAGTGAAATAAGTCAGACAGGGAAAGACAAATACCATATGATCTCACATATGTGGAATCTAAAGAAAAGAATAAATGAATGAACTAATCAGAACAGTCTCAGAGACACAGAGGAAAAACTGAGGGTTGCTAGATGGGAGGGGGTATTGGGATAAGGGGGAAGGTGAGGGGATTAGAAAGCACAATCGGTAACCAGAAGATTGCCATGGGGATATGAAAGTCAATTTTGGGAATGTAATCAATAATATTGTAAGGATTTTGTAGGGTATCTGATGGACACTTGTTCCATTAGGGAGACCTCCTCAGGGATGATGTAGATGCCTGATCACTGTATTGTATACCTGAAGCTGAACAATAATGAATGTCAACTATAGTTTTATATATATATATATTTTGTATTAATTTCAGTTGTACAGCATAATGGTTAGACATTTATATAATTTAAAAAATGATCCCCCTGACTAGTTTATTACCCTCCTGGCACTATACATAGTTATTAACCATATCATTAACTATATTCCCTATGCTTTACTTTACATCTCCATGACTATTTTGCAACTACTAATTTGTACTTCTTAATCCCTTCCCCTTTTTTCACCCATATCTCCCAACGCCCCTATCTGTCAACCATTAAAATGTTTTCTATATCTACGAGTTTGGTTTTTTGTTGTTATTGTTCTTTAGATTCCATATACCGGGGGTGCCAAAACAATGTGTACAAGTGAACACTTTGGTCAACGTTGCTCTAGCAATAGTTGGCTGTAATCAGAAGTGTCTGGATAACCACTTTGTAGTAACCACTTTGAGCACCTCTTGTAATTGCAGAAGTCAAACCTGATTTGTATTCATCTTTTGTTATCGGTATATATTGAGTATTACAATTTTAATACAGTTTTCCTTTCTTAAAATGTGTATACAATTTTTTTTTTTGGCATCCTCTGTGTAAGTGAAATGACATTGCATCTGTCTTTCACTGTTGAAACTCCACTCAGGGCAGTATCTTCCAGGTCCATCCATGCTTCTGTGAATGGCAAGACCTCATTCCCTTCCATGGCCGAGCAATATTCAGTTGTATATATGTACTACCTACTCTTTATCCATTCTTCCATCGATGCCAGGCTGCCTCCAAATCTTGGCCACTGTAAACAATGCTGCAATGAACATGTGGATATGCAGCTCTCCTTGAAGTAGCATTTTGAGTTTACTTGGATAAATTCCCAGAATTGGGATTACTGGGTCCTTCTTTGTCTCTTGCCATAGCCTTTGTTTTAAAGTCTATTTTGTCGGGTCTAAGTATTGGTATTGCAGCTTTTTTTGTTTTTGTTTCTTTTTATTTCTATTTTCATGAATTAACTTTCTCCATTCCTTTACTTTCAGTCTCTGTGCGTCTTTCAATCTAAAGTGAATCTCTTTTAGGCAGCATGTGTAAGGGTTTTGTTTTCTTATCCATTCAGCTACCCTGTGTTTTGATGTGAGCATTTAATTCATTTACATTTAAAATAATTATTGGTAGGTATATAAAGAAGTCCCTGTAAAATTCTTTGTAATACTGGTTTGGTGGTGATGAACTCCATTACCTTTGTCATGTTTGGGAAGCTCTTTATCTGTCCTTCAATTCTAAATGATAGCTGGGTAGAGTAATCTTGGTTGTAGGTCCTTGCTTTTCATCACAGGGAATATTTTGTGCCAATTCCTTCTGGCCTGCAAAGTTTCTGTTGAGAAATCAGCTGACAATCTTACGGGGACTCCCTTATAAGTCACCAATTGCCTTTCTCCTGCTACTCTTAGGATTCTCTTTTTGTGTTTATTTTTTGCCATTTTAATTATAATGTGTTTTGGTGTGGGCCTCTTGGGATTCATCTTGTTTGAACCTCGGTTTGTATGTCTATTTCTCTTTCCAGATTAGAAAAGTTTTCAGTCATTATTTTTTCAAATATGTTCTCAATCCCTTGCTTTCTCTCTTCTCCTGCAAATAATGCAAATGTTGTTATGCTTGATGTTGTCTCAGAGGTCTCTCAAATTATTCTAATTTTTTAAAGTTGTTTTTTTTCTCTTTCACTGTTCCAATCGGTGGTTTCTGCTACCTTGTCTTCCAAACCGCTGATTCAGTCCTCTGCTTCATCTAGTCTGCTGGTGATTCCTTCTGATGCATTCTTCATTTCAGGTATTGTATTCCTCACTTCTGACTGGCTATTTTTTATGGTTTCTATATCCCTTTTTTATGCTTGCTATCTCTGTGTTGAAGTTCTCACTAAGTTCCTTGAGCATCCTTATAACCATTGTTTTGAATTCTGTCTCTGGCAGATTGATTGCCTCCACTCCATTTAGTGCTTTTTTGGGAGTTTTTTCCTGTTCTTTCATTTGGGATGTATTTCTTTGTTTTCTTCATTTTGGCTGCCTTTCTGTTTCTATGTATAAGGTAGATCTACTATGTCTCTCAGTCTTGGCCAGATGGCCTTATGTAATGGGTGCCCTGTGGGGCCCTGGCACAGTTTCCCTGCTCACCTGCTCTAGGTGCTTCAGGAGTGTCCTTATGTGGGTTATGTGTGCCCTTCTGTTTTGGTTCAGCCTTGATTGCTTTTGGCACATCAGTGGGCGGCACTGGCCCTAAGGCTGATTTGCTGTGAGGTTTGGCCACAGCCACTGCTTATGGGCTGCTGTGCAGAGGGCTTACCCCACTGAGTGAAATATGCCACAGCAGTCTCTTGTGCCTGCTGAGACTGCCCTTTGTGTGTGCCGCTGTGGGGAAAATTGTGTGGTGCTCTGTTGTGGTCTGAAGCCAACTTCCAAGTATGTTGGTTCTGGGGCTTCTTGGGAAGGGCTTCAGTGCAGGCCCAGGTCACCCACTGCCTGTGACTGGTCAGGGACTCCCTAGTACGAGCTACAAAGTGATCCATGGTTTTTGGCTGCCTGTGCTAAAGTTAGAGGCATGTGGGAGAGACCATGCTATGAACCAAGGATGGCTGCCACCAGTACTGGGTCTGGGGAAGCTCTGAAAAAAGCTGACACCCTAAGGCCTGCTGCCACCTGCTGGCTCCCTTATGGTTCAGCCATCGATAGACTTGTGTGGTATGTGTGTTGAATGAGGCAGGGTCTCAGGGAGTCACAATAGTGGGAAGAGTTGTGATCATCAGTTTAATGTAGACTCTGGTTTGGTGCCAGTGCTGAGCCTGGAGCTACTCAGCAAAAGTCTCAGAGCACACTGAGGCCAGTCGCCACCTGTTTGGGGCCCGTGGACTTTAATAGATTTCCAAGAAAGAGTGCAATTGGGTGGGGCTGGCTGCTCTCAGGAAAGTGCCTCTGGCATTAGTGGAGTTGGGTGGGACAGAGTTCCAGCAGAGCTCACCAGACCAATTCAAACTAAGATTTGGCCATTGGTGTGGGGGAAGGGCTCACCACAGGAAAGATGGTGCTCAACTGCTGGCTGCATGGGAGGCGGACTCCACATAGCAAAAATGGTGACTGTCCTCCAGCCCTTGCCCTGAAGCCACACACCTTAGTCTGTGACCTTGTATGACTGCAACACCCTTGAGACACTGTCCCTCTGCTGGAACACATGGTGAATGTCTGGGAATGAAAGAGTCTGTGTGCGGGCCACTTAAGTAAAGGACATCTGGATTTTTTGCAGCTTTCCATCCCATCCAGATGGTCGGAATCACCACTGTGTTTCACAGCCAGATATAGTGGGGGCTGCTCTTCCCATCACTAGTACTCTGGGCTGTGGAGCCTGGTATGGGGCTCATTCCTCCTGGGGAACCTCCACGGTTGAGATATACCTCCTGATTCTCAACTGCCACATGGAGGTTTGGGGCCAGTCTGTTTCACATCTCTGCCCCTCCTACCAGTCTCGACGTGCCTTCCTCTTTATATCCTTAGTTATAAAAATTTGTTCAGCTAGACTTCAGATGATTCTCCAGGTAGATTATTCTGTAATTTAGTTGTAATTTTAATGTGTTCATGGAAGGAAGCATGCACAGTGTTTATCTACTCTGCCATCTTTGATCTCTGAACAGTAAACTTTCACATTGCTTCTCTCAACATTTTTTTTAATATAAATCCCCAAGCAAGGGAAACAAAAGAAAACAAATAAACAAATGGGACTACATCAAATGGAAACTTTTTGCACAGCAAAGGAAAGCATCAGCAAAATGAAAAGACAACCTATTCAATGGGAGAAGATATTTGCTAATGATATATCCAATAAGGGGTTAATATCCGAAATATATAAGGAACTTATATAAGTTAACACCAAAAAACAAACAAACAAAATAACCCCCCCAAAAAAACCCCATGAACAATCAAATTAAAAAATGAGCAGAGGAACTAAATATGATATTTCTTCAATGAGGACAGACAGATGGACAATAGACATATGAAAAGATGCTCAACATCACTAATCATAAGGAAAATAAAAATGAAAAACCACAGTGAGATATCACCTTATGCATGTCATATGGCTATCATCAAAAAATCCACAAACAAGTGTTGGTGAGGATGTGGAGAAAAGGCAAACCTTGTACACTGTTGGTAAGATTGTAAATTGGTGCAGCGACTATGGAAAAACAGTATGGAGGTTCCTCAAAAAATTAAAAACAGAACTACCATATGACCCAGCAATTCCACTTTTGGGCATTTATCTGACGAAATCTGAAACACTAATTCAAAAACATATATGGAACCCTATGTTCATTGCAGCATTATTTACAATAGCCAAGATATGGAAGCATCCTAAGTGTCCATCAATAGATGAATGGATACAGAAGATGTGGTACATATACACAACGGAATATTACTCAGCCATAAAAAAGAATGAAATATGGGGCCGGCTCGGTGGCTCAGGTGGTTAGAGCTCCATGCTCCTAACTCTGAAGGCTGCCGGTTCGATTCCCACATGGGCCAGTGGGCTCTCAACCACAAGGTTGCCAGTTTGATTCCTCGAGTCCCGCAAGGGATGGTGGGCTCTGCCCCCTGCAACTAAGATTGACACAGCACCTTGAGCTGAGCTGCCGCTGAGCACCCGGATGGCTCAGTTGGTTGGAGCACAGGCTCTCAACCACAAGGTTGCCAGTTCAATTCCTTGAGTCCCGCAAGGGATGGTGGGCTGTGCCCCCTGCAACTAGAAATGGCAACTGGACCTGGAGCTGAGCTGTGCCCTCCACAACTAAGACTGAAAGGACAACAACTTGAAGCTGAACGGCACCCTCCACAACTAAGATTGAAAGGACAACAGCTTGACTTGGAAAAAAGGCCTGGAAGTACACACTGTTCCCCAATAAAGTCCTGTTCCCCTTCCCCAATAAAATCTTTAAAAAAATAAATAAAAAATAAAAAAAGAAAGAAAAATTACCATTTGTGACAACCTGGATGGACCGAGAGGGCGTTATGCTAATTGAAATAAATCAGACAGAGAAAGACAAATCCCATATGATTTTGCTTATATGTGGAATCTGAAAGATAAAACAAAAGAACAAAACAGAAACAAGCTCATTGTTACAGAGAACAAATTGGTGATTGCCAGATGGGAGAGGGGGTTGAGGGGCTGGGTGAAATAGGTGAAGGGTTAAGAAATACAAATCGGCAGTTAAAAAATAGTCATGGGGATGTAAAGTATAGCATAGGGAATACAATCAATAATATTGCAATAGCTATGTATAGTATCAGATGGGTGTAGGTTTATTGGGGTGATCACTTTGTAAGGTACATAAATGTCTAATCATTATGTTGCACAACTGAAACATTACATTTTATATCAAATTTAGAGAAGGATAGATGTAAATTTTTCCTTTCTAAGTTTATGGACTCTCTTAATGCTATCCTCAGACCCTTGGGTGTGCATTGATCCCAGGAAAAGAACCTATAGAGATTTACAAATTTACTGACAATAATTCCTTACCATAGCTCAGCAGGCATTGTGTGATATGGCAGTGTCCTGCTACCCACTTACCACACTCTAGCCTCACTGGCCTTTGTTGTGCTTCTCAAACACGAGTTCATTTTCACCTTGGGATCTTCACACATACTCTTTCCTCTCACTGCAATGTTCTGCCCTGGCCTTGGATAGGCCGTCTTCTTCACACTATTCAGATCTCAGTGTGACCTTCCCCAAGTGCCCATCTACAGGATTCCTCTCCCTGACACTCTACGTCTTATTATCCTGTTTTGTGTTCTTCACAGCAAAAATCACAATCTAAAATTGTCCTGTTTATTCATTTAGTTGTTTATTGTCTGTGCAGAACGTAAGCTCCAAGAGACAAGTTCTTATTTGCTGTATCCACATGTATCTCCAGAGACTAGAAAAATGCCTGCACACGGTGGGCACAAAATTAACATTTGTTGAATGAATGCATAATCAAATGAATGAATACATGAATCAAAGAAAGTAGGAGTTCAGTTCATGCTATTCTCTTACCTAGACTCTGAGCTGGGGTACCAATTTTCTAGTAGAGTATTTCAACTAAGAGCACACATTCTAGGGTTAGTCTTGCCACTTGCCAGCATGTAATCTTAGGCGAATTACCTAACCTCTCCATATATCAGTTCCATCATAAGGAAAATGAGGATTGTAATAATACATGCTTCATAGATATGTTGTGAAGACTAAATGAATTAATAGATGAAAAGGACTTAGAATAGTACTTGGAATAGGAAATGGTACAGAAGTATAAGCTATTATTTTTTAGTTGCAATTTAAAGAAGCTACTTCAATCTTATTTTAATATTTTATTGTTTCAAAAACATCAATTTATGTTTAGAAGAGAATGCAAAGAAATCCCATGACTTTCCAGTGTGGGATTTTATCAACGTGTGCAAATATGTTATACAGGATTTATGTAGTTGGGATGTGAAAAAGATACAGCACGAGAGTATGGGTTTCAGCAGGTTACACGAATGCAGTGAAGCCCTGAGAAGCTTGAGCTCTGCTCCCTCGCATTGCATCAGCACTACCATCACCATTGTCATCTCACCTGATTTTCTGAAGACCAACAATTTACATGTCAAATAAAAAAAGAAATAGAAGCTATATAACATTTTAGGATGCTAGCCTCATTTCTAATCCAAATGCTCTCTTTTTTCCCAATCAAATTGATAAAACTTCCAGTTCATACGACAATGAAGTCATCAATAGACCATGTGATAAGAGACCTGAATTTCCACTGGGGAGTTCTCACATTTCTGCCAGTCTCCCATCCCTGATGGCTCCCAAAAACGTTGGGTAAGGTCTGGGACACAGTGTGGGGGTCTGACATTGAGCAAAGCTAACTGGACCACGTGGGGAATCAAACTTGCAGCCCTGACCTTACAAGCAGAGAGCTTGCACTGATCAAGCCGCTGCACACCTATGAGGGGCCTATAGGTCCCAAGCCTGTGTGGGAGGCTGTGTAAAGTGCACTCAGGCAGACTTAGACAAGCGGGTTCTGTGGTTGGAGGAATCTGACAGCACCACTAAGCTCACAGTGCTGTCTTTCTTTTATTTGTCTTCTAACTTGTCCGCCCTGCAATTAGGAATGGTATGATTCCCAGGCCTGTTATTAGAACTGTTTCTGTTGGGTGAAATAAAGTAGCACCATTGTTGGGAACATTGCTGACAGCCATAGAGAACTTTCATGGCCTTTCCCCTTTTCCCCTCTCAACTCCATGCCTATGACTCCCTCTACTGCTTACCCACCCCTTACTTTCCTGCTGGACAGAAGGGAGGTCTCAGAGACCAGCCTCAGAGATCAGTCCGTGAGCTGCCCAGAAAGCGTGAGCAGCGATCTCAACAATTAAATCCATGAATTAGAGAGAATCTAGCCTTTTCCTCATTTCTTATAAGTATATACACAAGTTAAAACCACTGCAAAGGGCAGTAGGGCATTTTCCCAGAGATCCCTGCAGATTTTTGAGGAGGAGAGCTAGAAATGTTGCTGTAAACCTTTGGCCACTCTTCCTGGACGATGAAGTACATCTGGTCTACTTCAGAGAGATGTCCCATCTTGTTGACATGGTCCATGGGCCCAACAATAATAACATCCCCAAAGTTCTTTTTCAGACTTCATTTGAGCCCCACAACAACTCAAGATCAGCAGCAGCCAATTTAGAGATGGCAGAATGGTGCTCAGCAAAGCTATGTGGTGTTAAATTCAGGAGAATGGTTACTTTTGAGGAAGAGCGGGGGCATGTAGAGAGTGAAAAGGGGCATGGTGGGGGGATGGGGACCAGGGGTCTTTAGGGTGCTGGCAAGGGTGTATTTGACCTGGATGTCGATTACATGGGTATATCCCCTTTGTAATAATTCATCAAACTGACATGATTATAGGTGAGCATTTCAATAAAATGATGTTTAAAAGGTTAAGTGATTTGCCCAAGTAGAAGAGAAAATGGCCACCTTGAACTCCTTGGGGTAAGAAAGCCTAGAAGATACACAACAGGCTGCAGGGGCTGCATTAATTGGGCCATGGTTTGGTCATTTTGCATATGAAAGAAATGTAAGCTCAGGCATAGACAGCCCTGTGTATCTCTGTTTAAATATCTAGGTGGCTTTTAACTTAAGAAGGGCTAAAAGGAACATCTGGATGTTTTGACTAGATTTGCATTTGTATCTGGTTAGAGAAAAGTCCAGATCCCTCCTCTGGTCCAAACAGCTGAACAGATTGTGAAACTCCCCGAGGAGCCAACAGCCCGTCTGCAGCAAATACCAGGCAAAGCCCTAGGGGGAGCCTGGCTTTACTGCTGGGAGTTGCCATCATCCTCCAGTACTTGCCAGCCTCCACCTTAGATAGATCTTAAAACCCAGAGAAGAGGGAGAAGAGACTGTCCCAGGTTCAACAGAGATGCTCTCAGTGTTTTGTGATAGAGAGCTGTCAGAGGGCCTCGGGTCTGCCTCTTGTTAGCTGTGTGACCTTGGGAAAGTTGCTTAGCCTCTCTGAAGTTGTTTTCTCATGAGTAAAGTATAGATGGTAACAGTTTCTACTTCATAGGGTTGTAAGGATTTAGTGAGTTAATGTAAACACCTGGCACAGAGTCAGTGTTCACTGCCTCAACATATTATGTTGTTCCTGATTTTGGCATCCTGCTTCTATCCACTGTCTATCCCCTCGAAGCCCTTGAGACCTGGCCTCTGCTTTGGGCTGCACCATTCAGTCTGGTGGGGTTTTCTGAAGGCTGAACCCCTCTACTTGATGTGCTCCTACTGTCTTGTCTCCTCCTTCACTGTTGGCCAGACTGACACCAGATTACCCATTTGCTGTGCTTACTGACCACACCTATCCTCTGTTTTGATTTCCTTCCTGTATCTCACTGTTTACCACTTCCTGGCAGCTAGCGAGGCCCCCAGTCCACCGTTCTTCTAACATCCAGGACATGGCAATTCTGCTCAGGCTGTGTATTGGATTTAGATAAAGGATCCATTTGGCAAAGGTTGACAGTACCTTTCTAAGCAGTTCAAATTCATTGAATGGACCACATGCTGACATTTAGAAGGATCTAGGCTTTTGTTTTGTTGCCTAAATTGCAAATGTAGATACAGCTGGAGCAGGAGTTTGTCATCAAACAAGGGAGCACATCTGAGGGCTATAGGAGACAAAGAATAATTCCATAGGTTCTGGAAAGGGCGGAGCAGAACAGAGCTCCCAGATGGCTGTGTCTGTGGCTGCTAGCACTGGCACTGGCATGACTGAGCAAGGCCTGGCTCTTGTGCTTGGAAATGGTGGGATGGCAGTTGATTCTGACAAGCTATAGGATGTCAAGAAAAATGGTTTGTGGATAAGCCACTGAAAGCATATATTGATTCTGTCCAGGAACTGTGAAACAGTACGGCCAAGCCATGGCAACAATCAATTTAAACACCATAAGACCTTCTGGAGCAAATTCATTTCTGTGAGTGAGGGATGGCCAGAAGAAAGAAGAAATTATCACATCTGGATTCTTTGAAGCAGGGCTATTTCTTCATCTGAAGGCAAGGATGTACAAGGCCTACCTGCTGGGCCAGGGTAGGAAACCAAAGCAGCAGGATTTGATGACTGAGGTATTGCTAGGAAAGCAAAGCATGGTATGTGTTCAGGACATTTCTGCATAGTAACTAAGATAACACATTGTAGATCCATCTGAGTTTGGAGCCTGATTCTGCCATTTCTCAGCCACATGACCTTGGACAATTTAACTTAATCTCAGAGCCTCAGTTTGCTGATCTACAAAATAGGGGTAATAATACTTTTCCTTGTAAGGTTCTTCAAAGATTAAATGAGATAATATTTGCAAAGCAATTATTAGAACTATGTCTGGCATGTAGTAAGCGCTCAAGAAATGGTTCCCATTACTATCTTTAGAACAATTTCCAGCCAAGACAGGCAAAAGGTCAGCACAGGGAGCCACAAGGGGTTGAGCACAATGGGAGTCTAGTCTCAGGTGAGGTGACTCAGAAGTTCAGATACCATGTTTCCCCGAAAATAAGACCTAGCCACACAATCAGCGCTAATGTGTCTTTTGAAGCAAAAATTAATATAAGTCTTGGTCTTATTTTACTATAAGACTGGGTATAATATAGTATAGTAAGACTATAGTATAATATAAGACCAGGTTTTACATTAATTTTTGCTCAAAAAGATGCATTAGAGTTGATTGTCCAGTTAGGTCTTATTTTTGGGGAAACACGGTAGGTGATTTGTGTACCTGCTTCATGATGTTCAGGCTGCTCTTACCCCTCCCCACCAACACACATACTAAAGGAAATAAAGCCAGCAAACACAATGGGAGAAGGTTTATTCCAAAGGCATTTGGAGAATAAATGTATGCGTGGTGGGGGCTGAGCAGATACCCAGTTAGGCAACTAACTTAAAGAGTGAAGAGAGGTGGAGCTGTGACTTGGGAACAAATTAGAAGACTGGGGGTCAATTTTAGAGACAGACAACTAATCCTGGACATTCCCAACCCATGAGGAGAGAAAAGAGGGATGAGGTTGCTTAAGTTCTTTCTCAAGACAATATTGGCATGGGAAGTGGGGTGAGGTTGAGCATACAGTGGGGTGAGCTGAAGGCCCAGCTATGGGGGAACTGGGGAAGGCAGAGCCCAGGAAGGGGACGCAATAATTTACAGGAAACATGTGCAGTCCCCATGGTTGCAGTGGGAGGGCAGCCCAAGAGAAAACATCTCTTGCACCTCCAACCTGCTAAATGCACCAGGACATCTGGGCCACTGGTGTACTTTCCCTCTTACCAGTCAAAGTGATTATCTGAATACCTACAACTGATTCTCAGCATTGGGTTGTTTTGTCCAGGCTGTGAGATCCTTGGGGTTAAGGGCTCTAATGCTTAGCTTTTTTACATGTGCCTTTACAGCATCCCATCCATCCATCACATCCATCCATCAATCCATCCATCCATCCATCCATCCATCCATCCATCCATCCATCCATCCATCCATTGCATCCATCCATCCATCCATCCATCCATCCATTGCATCCATCCATCCATCCATCCATCCATCCATCCATCCATTGCATCCATCCATCCATCCATCCATCCATCCATCCATCCATCCATCCATCCATTCATCCATCCATCCATCCATCCATTGCATCCATCCATCCATCCATCCATCCATCCATCCATCCATCCATCCATCCATTGCATCCATCCATCCATCCATCCATCCATCCATCCATCCATCCATCCATTGCATCCATCCATCCATCCATCCATCCATCCATCCATCCATCCATCTATCCATTGCATCCATCCATCCATCCATCCATCCATCCATCCATCCATCCATCCATTGCATCCATCCATCCATCCATCCATCCATCCATCCATCCATCCATCCATTGCATCCATCCATCCATCCATCCATCCATCCATCCATCCATCCATCCATTGCATCCATCCATCCATCCATCCATCCATCCATCCATCCATCCATCCATTGCATCCATCCATCCATCCATCCATCCATCCATCCATCCATCCATCCATTGCATCCATCCATCCATCCATCCATCCATCCATCCATCCATTGCATCCATCCATCCATCCATCCATCCATCCATCCATCCATCCATTGCATCCATCCATCCATCCATCCATCCATCCATCCATCCATCCATTGCATCCATCCATCCATTGCATCCATCCATCCATCCATCCATCCATCCATCCATCCATCCATCCATCCATTCCGTAATAACTGAGTGCTGTTGTATGCTGGGACCTGTTCCAGGTGATGTTGTATGACGGGGCCAGTATAGGGATGAATAAGACAGACGTAGTTCCTGATCTCAAAGAGCTTATATTCTAGTAAAGGGAGAGAGGCAATGAACAAATAGTCCCATAATAAAAAAAATGATTACAGATGGTGATAATTTCTTTGAAGACAATACAACAAAGTAATATGGTAAAGTGAGTAGGAGCAACTGCAGGTCCCTTAGGGTGTCAGAGAAAGAATGATTTCAGAAGAGGTGATATCTGGCTTATATCTAGATAACGAAATGGATTTGGGGGAATAGGTTTTTGACAGAAGGAAAAACAACTGTAGTGGCCCTAGGCTGGAGTCGAGCATGCTATGTTCAAGGCACCAAGGAAGGCCAGTAGGTATAAGCACAGAGAGTGAGGGTCAAGAGATGGGAGATGCAGGGCTTTGTGGGCTCTTGATTAGTTCTTCAGATCTAATTTTCCTGCAGAGGGCAGGAAGAGATGGGGTTAGGGCAGCACATTAGGCTAACACCATTGCATATAACCTTTGGAAGGCTGATGACCTCCCCACTATAGAAGCACAACTGGACATGTGGTGCTTCAGTTTTGCGTTGGTCAGTCATGCTTTTGTAGTCTCCCAACACAATGTAGCAAGAATAAATTGACCCACGGAAGCCTGGGAGAGGGAAGGACCTCGACCCGGAGGAGCATATCTTACGGGATCAGGTGGACATGTGTGCACGTGTATGTGTGTTTGGGAACAGATGGTGGGAAGGCTGAGGACTTGAGCTTTAGTACCCGAGAGGAAATGCAAGTGGGGCCTTAAGTGGAGAGGTGGGTAACGGACAACAGGAGAGGAGAGGAGAGGGCAACACTCACTGAGAGCTACTGCATGCCAGGCACACTTCAGAGACTACTACAGTTCATTGATCTCTCTCACAATAACTTGGGGATGGTTGCTATCATTTCCATTTTGAGGATGAAGACATGGGGGTCAGAAACACTGGGTGATCAGTCCAAGCCTACACAGCTGATATCCAGCAGAGCAGGCATCTGCACCTGGGTGGCCAGCAGGGAGGGAAAGGGTGTGAGGACAGACGGGGGAACACAGTCCGTCCTTCTGTTTCACTAGTACCTGTGTGCTGGCAACCTCCAAACAGAGCTCAGGCCCCGCTCTGCCCTTTTGCTGGCCTTCCTTACCCATGGCTTACTGGACTTCTTTCCACCTCAAAGTCCTGTCGGCACTTCCGGTCCGTGCCGTGTATGCCTCATCTCTGCCATCTAAAGTAACTTTTTTCCGTGTACTCTTTCTCAGTTCATGAGTTTACCAGCAAACTGTCACCAAAACCAAGACCAGGAGATAGCCTGGAGCCTTCCCTCTCCCTCCCTGTTCAGCACCTCCCCATTTAATAAGCAAGCCCCATCGAAGAAATGCCTGTTTAATCCATTACTGCCACTCGAATCTTAATACTGCTACCATCCTTCCAGTCTTCATTTGCATTATTCAGGAGTCCCTGCCCTGGTCTTGCTGCTTCCAGTTCCTCCCCACTCCATCTGTCCATTAAACTGCACCAGTGGTTCTCAAATTTAAACACGCATCAGAATCACCTTGGTGGGGGGAGCTGTTAACATGCAAATTGCAGGGCCCCACTCCAGAGTTTCTAATTCATTAGGTGTGGCTGTGACCCCAGAAGGTGGATTTCTGATAGCTCCTAGGAATTGCTGCTGCTGCTGGCTCAAGCACCACACTTTGAGAACCACTGCTCTAGAGTCTATTTCTACACCAAAGATCTAATCATATCATACCCTTGCTTCAGAACTCCAGCAACTCCCTACTATCTTTAAAATACAATCCAAACTCCTTACAATGATCGTCACAACCTAGCCTAATCTTGCCTTCCAGCGTCACCTCAAACTACTGATTTTCCTTCAACCTATATGTGACCACAGGGCACTATTCGTGTTCCTTAAATCTGTCATACATCTCAGACTCTGTGTCTTTACCTACACAGTTCTCTCTGCCTGTATGCTTTCCCCCTTGGTGCTTGTCAAATTCCTACTTCTCTGTCAAGGTCCAACATGACTGTTACTTCCCTTAGAGGCATCACAGTGGGTTAGAACGACCATGGGCTTTAATGTCAGGCAGGCTTGGCTTCGAATTTCAGGTCAATCACTTAGTCATGTGACCCTGAGTTAGCCTCGCTGTTAAGCTAGAGTTAACCTTAGCTTCATTATACAAAGTGAATAGTAATGTTTCTCTCGTAAGATTGTTGTTGAAGAAGAAATGATGCAGGATAAGCCTAGCAGGTAGTAGATACTCAATAAACAATAGCTATTAGTACCATTAGTTCTGCTTTAAAGCCGTGACTGTCTCCTTGGAGCTGAACTATTTCCATTTTTCTCTGTGTTCCCATAAAGTTTTGTATATGATTCCATTTTGCATATATCACAAGCTATGGTCTCATTATTTTTATACACTGGGCCTCATTCCAAGCATAGTTGGGGTCATTGTATGAATTATAAAAATTGATCCTCACAGCACACTTTGTAGGAAGCAAATCTACACGTGGATACAGCCCCACACCAGAGCACATGCTTGGTGAGCAGTGTGAGGGCTAGTTTCAGCTCCCATTCACTCCTTGTACAATATAGAAGCTAGATAACTGTACTTAGAGATTCTATGTATATAGAATGTGAGCTCAGTGAAAGTAAGAACTGTATATTATCAAACAAGCCGCAGCTGACGCTGAATCAATGCATTGATGGGGCAGGTAATATTGGCTGAGGACAGAAAATGTATCAGCAGGGTTAGTAGGGACCTAGACTCAGGTTCAGGAACAGGATCCTTACTCCTGGGGAGGAGGGGAGTGCAAGGACCAAGGTTAGCAACATCAGAGATGCAGGCTTGGGGAATAATCAGGTGCTGAATAACTAAAACTGAGTGGTGAATGGGAACGTGCTTTGGGGAACAAGGCAGAGGTTAAGTCCCTGCATGCTGAACTGGAGTTCCTGAAAGCACTGCTAACCTCAGATTAGAGCCTGGTACATGGCTGAGCCTGCAGGTAATGTCTCACCTCTGCCACATGGGGTGGGCAATCAGGACTAGAATATTCTTAGAAGATATTAAGACACCACTTTCCATAGCTTGCTTTTCCACCCCTTCCCCAAATCAACTTCCTACTGCCCGTCTCTTCTGTTTAACAGCAAGAAAACCTCTTAGAAGGCTTTCAGATGTCTTAATTAATATATTTTCATTTCCTCTGCAGGTTCCTCACTTCCCTTAGTTGCTGGCACTCACTGGGGAACGTGGAAACAATTCCCAAAAAATGAGCCTTCTGACAAATTTCCCAGGCTACTTCTAGATGCGCATGGAGTTTGGAGGGGTACCCAGTCTCAAGAGGCTGAAGTAGCACTGAACATAACTGAACTCTGCCCCTAAGACCTCTGAGATTCTCATATCAACACCTTCACTGGAAAAGAAGCATCACAGGTATCTAAGGATGAGCAGGCAAAGCCCTGAGGTCTTTTCCTGAACCAGGAGCTGACTTCTGCACCTCATGTTCTATGATCGTGGGGAGAGAACAGGTTTGAGACGGCTTCATGGGAGATAGGGATTGTAGCTGTGCACCTTCACAGATGATACATTAATACAATGTCATTCCTTGACCCTGCCCTGCTCAGTGCTCCCGGAGCAAAGCACTCGTATCTCTCGCAGCCACACTAAAGCAAACAGTTCTTTTACACATCTGTACTTCCTTTACTTCCATACCACCTGGTCTACAGACTTTCAAAGACAGAACCAAATCCAATCTGTTCTTTTAACCCAAACCTCTAGCACAGTGACCAACACATAATAGGTCTTAAATTACCATCCATTGATTGCTTTATTAGTCAATTGCCTGGGTTTCTAAGCCTTGGGTTGACAGCTGGGTTGACACAAACCTGCTGAGGGATGAGCTCCCTAAGTTTATGCAAGGAATACTTATCATCGGGTGTCTTGTTCTGCATGATTTAAAGGAACAATTTATTAACACTTGACTGTGTTCTAGGCACTGCGTTAAGTGCATAAGGGTGTCAAGATGAATAAGACACCATGCTTGCCCTCAAGCAGCTGGCAGTCTTACTGCCACTAAGACTCCATTCCAGCAGGCCTCACTCAGAAGTAATCTCTGCCTCCTACTCAGCTATTCAAGTACTAGGTTTGTATTTCTAATACAGCACTTATCCCATACAACCGTGTGTTAAGTAATTTCTGCTTCTGTTTGCCCTTCTAGCGGGAGTGCTCCTAACAGAAGGGGCCTGGTTCCAAATCTCAGCACTTCCAGGTGTTAGCCTCTCTGGGGCTGAGTGCTCTTAGTCTATAAAAAGGAAGTAGTTATAATAACACACACCTCCTGGATTGAATATATAAGTGTCATCCAAGTGTCCTTCTCAGGCTGGCCACTCAGAGCCACCTACATTATTGCTATATTCCTGGACCAGCCTATTCCTTCCTCACCATTCCTCTAGCAAAAAGACCCAGAGGACAGGAAGACTGGACCCAAATCATTCTCTGTTCCAGCCATCGGTTCTCACGTGTCCCGTGTAATGCAGTGAGAAGAGCATAAGATTAGGGTCTGGATATGGTATGAGTCTGGGCTCTGACCACTCTGTATATCTGAGCATGTATTAGTTACTGAATTCTCTGAGCCTCCATGTCCTCATCTGTGGAATGGAGTACTAATTACTGCCTCTCGGGCCATGTAAGGATTAAATAAAATACTATGTGTAGAGCTCCTACGTAGTGTCTGGCCCTTATCAGGTGCTATCAGCCCCCTTCCCTGTTATTCCCTTTCTCTCTGGGGGGCTCAGCTTTGAACTAAGAAGAGTTGACCAAGTGTCTGGAGCAGGGGAGACTCTCATTCTGATTCTCCATTAAGTCAAAGGAAGCAAAAGGAAGGAGAAAACCTAAAGGTTTTGGCAGAACCCTCCACTGTACGTGGGGCTCATACTTGTCATAGGCTGAGGCTTCAGGAGAGAGTACACCTCACCCTGGAGTGAGGAGAAGAGAAGCAGTCAGAGACGGAGACAGAAGAGCCCAGTTGTATTGGTGGCAGCCTATAGTCATCTCAGAAGGAAGGGGGAGTGGTTGCAGTCTGTAAACTCCTTTTTCTGGCTTTTTATCAGGGGGTATAGGACTGGCGTGACAGGAAAGATCCTCTGAGAACCCAAAATGAGACAGAGTGGTGGAAAACGAGGGAATGATGAGAGAGGAGGAGGGAAGATGGGTGTGGCCTAAGATGCAGTCCAGGGCTGTGGCCCTTTTATTCTCAAGGACAACATTCTGTGAATAATGAACAGATAAGATAGACTTCCTCCCTTCTCAGATCTCGGGGGTTTGTGCATCTCTCAAGAAGCTATTCCAGAATGGACCTTTCCCAGAGTTCAATAGCTATTCCTCTGCCCCTCAAGAGGCAAGGCTACCTGAACCCATGCTTAAAGCCTAAGTGACAGGGAAGCTCACCCCATTCAATAGGCCCTAGAATTAAATGCTGAAACCCTCACACAGTGACCATCTTCTACTGGGCATCCTCACCGCCACTACCTTAATTCAGACCCCATCCCATCCACCTAGATCATTGCGCAGCTGTCTAATGAATATGCCTCCATCTATTTTTCCCATCTTCAGTCCATCCCCTTCTCATCTGCCAGAGTAACCTTTGGGAAGCAAAGCTAATCATGTCACTCACCTCTTTGAATAAAACAATCAGACCACCTTGGTCTTCAATAGCTCCCCATTAGCACTCTGGACATAGCGTATATATCCAAACACATATCCTGTCACACTGGCCCCTACCTACAGCCTTACTTTCCCCTCTTCCCTTTGAAGCCTGATTCCAGCCACATAGAACCATGGCTCGGTATCCAATCTGCATTCGGTGCACCTAGAATATCCTTTTCTACCAAGATGTTCCTTCCCCACCCTAGATATTCCACTCAATTGTCCTTTCCTTGGTGAGCCCTTCCCTGCTCACATCTGTACCATTCCTTCTCCATACGTTTACCAGACCTACCCTTGCCACTCACTACCCATGTGACCTTGAAGAGGTTTCTTAACTGCTTTGCAACTCACTTTCCTCATCTGCACCATTGGGTTATTTTGAGGACTAAATGAGTCAACACAGTCAAGTGTTTAGAACAATGCCTGGCCCACAGGAAACAATGTGTCAGCCATTATTACTATCATTATTAATACTATTAATATAGTATGTATCACACTATACAATAACTCTTGATTTACTTGTCTTTTTGGGTAGATCCTGAACTCCTTACTGGCATTCCCCACATCCAAATAGTGCTTGTCAAACTATATGGATGGACCTAGAGAACATTATGCTGAGTGAAATAAGACAGATGGAGAAAGACAAATATCATATGATCTGACTTACATGTGGAATCTAACGAATAGAATAAATGAGCAAACTAATCAGAAACAGTCTCAGAGACATAGAGAAAAAACTGAGGGTTGCTAGATGGGAAGGGGGGTGGGGATAAGGGGGAAGGTGAGGGGATTAGAAAGCACAAATTGGTAACCACAAGATTGCTACAGGGATACAAAAGACAGTTTGGGGAGTACAATCAATAATGTTGTAAAGATTTGATAGGGTATCTGATGGACACTTGTCTTATTAGGGAGTCCACAATGGATGACCATTGCAGTGTACACTTGAAGCTGAATAATAATGAACATCAACTCTAATTTAATATACATATATAGTCACAGGATGTGGAGTACAGTCTAGGTAATAGAGTCAATGGAACTGTAACAGCTGTGTACAATGTCAGAGGGGTAGTAGATTGGAAGAGGGGGGTTATCACTTTGTGAGGGGTGTAAATCTCTATTACATTGTTTTGCACACCTGAAACTAAAAAAAAAAAAAAAAACAATAAAAAAAGCAAAACAAAGTGCTTGTCAGATAGTGGGCACTTTGATAAATGAATGAATGAATGAATCATTTAATTATCATCAAAACCTATCTCTTCCTGATTTGGTAAAGCCCTCCCTGAGCTTGGCTATCACATGGGGAAAGACTTGAACACTCCATTTTAGTCCCAGGATTGGTATCCCTATTTTAAATAATAGAATTCTATGACTTATTTGCAATAAAATAGTCTCTGGCTTCCAGGTGAAAAGTAATCCCAGGGGACTAGTTGTGGTATTTTTTTAGTTCAGCAAAATGTCTCTGGACAACCTTCTCAGTGTATTGAGGTCATGTTCAGCCCACCCCACAAATTCTCTGGTGAACTCCTCCATAATCCTTTTTCATAAGGGCCCAGGAGGGAAAAATGGAATGAGGCATTTCAGCTTCATCTACACTTAATTCATCAACATGTCACTGGTAAGACCTATTTGATGTCAAGGCTTATGAGCCTTGAATCTAAGCCTTCCCAAGCCCCTTCCTTTGAAACTAAATGTACCATTCTGCCTACATGGTGTTGAATGCCAAGAGTGTACTTGTTTCTGAACTTTGAAGCTGGAACGGGCTCTGTCTCTTCCCCGATGTGCTTTACTCTCTCCCAAGTTGCTCTCTGAGGATGTGACATGCAGTCTTTCCCCTTCAGGATAGGCAGTGCTCAGAGCTGAACTGACAAGAATGCCTCATCCACACTGGATGAGAGTGGAAGGGGTCAAGAGATCATCTGCTCAGCTCTTCCAATGCACAGATTTAGTGCAATCCCTCTATAGGCCAGAGTCAGATCTGGGTACCAAGTTCTGCATACCTTCCAAATCCTCTGCTTAGAAGGACATCTCAGAAGTAAATGCTAATTGTGGCTGGAGGGAGATGAGGCGGTAATTCCATCAGGAAGAGACTATGTGCTATCGCAGACTCAGAAGCCCAAGTTCAACCTCACCTCTGCCACTCAATGGCTATGGTACATTGGGTCAATCATAAGCCTCAGGTTGCCTATCTATAAAATGGGGGCAATAATATTTATTTCACAGAGTTGTTGTGAATAATAAAAAGCTAATGCTTGTGAGAGTAGTTTCAAACATGAAACCAGTGCACAAATGTAAAGGATGAATAAGACAGTACCCAGGACAGATACGAGGTGTGATAAAAAAATACGGTGAATGTTAAAAGAAAAAAGTTATTTCCCAACCGCTCCAGTCCATAATGATTACTTTTTATTCTAAAGTCCTTTAGCTTGTACAATGAAGTGTTTATGCCATTTGTTCACATAGTTTTTTTTTTTAACATTTTTTTAATTAGTTTCAGGTGCACAAAACAATGTAATAGACATTTATCATTTATATCCCTCACACAGTGACAACCTCCCTCCCACCATCCACTATCCCTCTGACATCGCACACAGCCATTACATTTCCACTGTCTCTATTCCTAATGCTGTACTCCGCTTCTTATAACTATATATATATATATATATATATATATATATATATATATATATATATATATACACACACATATATATATATATACGTACATACATATATATAGCTAATTGCAGTTGACATTCATTATTGTTCATCTTCAGCTTCAGATGTACAGTGCAGTGATCAGGCATCTACATCATCCCTGAGGTGGTCTCCCAAATGAGACAAGTGTCCATCGGATACCCTACAAAATCTTTACATTATTGATTACATTCCCCAAATTGACTTTCATATCCCCGTGGCAATCTTGTGGTTACTGACTGTGCTTTCTAATCCCCTCACCTTCCCCCGTATCCCCACCCCCTCTCCCATCTAGCAACCCTCAGTTTTTCCTCTATGTCTCCAAAACTGTTTCTGATTAGTTCATTCATTTATTCTTTTCTTTAGATTCCACATATAAATGAGATCATATGGTAGTTGTCTTTTTCTGTCTGACTTATTTCACTTAACATAATGTTCTCTAGGTCCATCCATGTTGCTGCAAATGGTAAGATTTCTTTCTTCTTTATGGCTGCGTAATACTCCATTGTATAAATGTACCACAGTTTCTTAATCCAGTCATCTACTGATGGGCATTTCGGTTGTTTCCATGTCTTGGCTGTTGTGTATAATGCTGCAATAAACATAGGAGTGCATACATTTTTTTGAATTAGAGTTTTGGATTCCTCTGGATTAGATACCTAGGAGTGGAATTGCTGGGTCATAAGGTAGTTCCATTTTCAGATTTTTGAGATACCTCCACACTGTTTTCCATAGTGGTTGCACCAATCTGCAAACCCACCAACAGTGCACAAGAGTTCCCTTTTCTCCACATCCTTGCCAGCACTGTTTGTTTGTTGATTTATTGATGATAGCCATTCTGACAGGCGTGAGGTGGTATCTCATTGTGGTTTTTATTTGCATTTCTCTAATGATCAGTGAGGTTGAGCATTTTTTCATATGTCTGTTTGCCATCTGTATGTCCTTTTAAAAAAATGTCTCTTCACGACCTCTGCCCATTTTTCAATTGGGTTGTTTGTTTTTTGGAGTTGAATTGAGTGAGTTTTTAATAAATTTGGGATATTAACCCCTTATCGGATATGTCATTGGCAAATATCTTCTCCCATTCAGTAGGATCCCTTTTTGTTTTATTGATGGTTTCCTTTGCTGTGAAAAAAAACTTTTTAGTTTGATGTAATCCCACATGTTTATTTTTTCTCTTACTTCCCTCGTGCGAGGGGATATATCAGCAAAAATCTTACTCCGGGTAATGTCTGTGAAATTTCTTCCTATATTTTCTCATAGGAATTTTATGGTTTCAGATCTTACATTTAAGTCTTTAATCCATTTTGAATTTATTATTGTTTATGGTGTAAGGAGGTGTTCCACCTTCATTTTTTTGCATGTGTCTGTCCAGGTTTCCCAGCACCATTTATTGAATAGACTGTCTTCACCCCACCATACATTCTTGCTTTCATTGTCGTAGATTAAATGACCACATATGCATGGATTTATTTCCGGGCTCTCTATTCTGTGCCATTGATCTATATGTCTGTTTTTATGCCAGTACCATGCTGTTTTGAATACTGTAGCCTTGTAGTGTAATTCACATCGGGTTTTAAATTGTCATATAATTACTGCTTATGTGAATCTTTCGTCTCCCCAACTAAATCATAAATTTCTGTAAAACAGACACTGTAAATAATTTGCCCTACTATGCTCTCTGAGGTATTCATTAAATGATTTGCTGAATGAAAAAATTTGAATCACTAGGCTTACCAAGACACTTGCACCTAAATATTGATTTTGGAAGACGTTCTTGTCAACCTGCACTGCAACTGAGCTCACAGGCAGTAAAGTGAATAACTTCCATAGGTCCCAATCAGGTTACTTAAAAAGTTGGACCAAGAAGGTGGTGTGTAAACTGTAAGAAAAAGAAAAGTCTAAGCAGTCCTGAAATCTGTAACCATAGATAAAACAGTAAACATTTTATTCAGGAAGTCTAGGGATAAATATTTTCTCTACTATCTTACAAATTTTACATATTAATTTAAACAAATAGCATAATAGCAAATAGGTTCTCTCTTGTATGCCATTTCCCGTCAATACCTAGTGACTGTCTTGGGCTCTAACCTAAAGAAAGAGTCTAATTCCATATCTATGTTTATGAAAAAAAAAACCTCTCTCTCTCTCTCTCTCTCTCTCTCTCTCTCTCTCTGTCTCTCTCTGTCTCTCTCTCTGTCTCTCTGTCTCTCTCTCTATATATATATATATGCATACACAGAAACCTACATATCTTTAATATTTTGTATATTGTATGCATTATTGCATACATATAATATACACACATGTGTCTGTCTGTACATGCATCAGGTCATATTCTGTATAACTGCCTATTCTAAACAATTATAAATGTATATAAAATTAACTTCATGAAGTAAAAAAAATATTACAGTAAAAGACACATCGTCATTAATCCCCATCAAAATACTCTCCCTCGCTTTGGACTTATCTCATCGTTGTTGGCACTTTCTGAAGCAGTTCTGGAAGTCCTCTTTCATGAAAGTCTTTGGTTGCACTTTCATGGCTGCCTCGATGTCCTGAATTGATTCAAAACATTTACCTTTCATGGTCATTTTGACTTTGGGGAAGAGCCAGAAGTCACACAGTGTCCGATCCAGTAAATAAGGTGGATGAGGACACACTGTAATGTTTCTATTTGACAGAAATTGCCATACCAAAAGCGAAGTGTGACATGGAGCCTTTCCATTGTGATCTAAAAATATGGTGAATGCTGCTGCCGAGTGCTATCCAATGGAAAGGCAGGGATCTTTAATATGGGAAGTGTCACGTGGAACCTTAGTAACAGTGGGTGACAAGTTTCAACTTGTTCAATGTAGTCAGTTGGGTGTGAGCTGCAGTTGAGAGAATGTGTGTTTTAAAGTGTGCTGTAAATCATCCTCCATCATGACAATGCTCCGAGTCATACATTGCTTTTGGTACAGCAATTTCTTCAAATAAAAACATTGATCAAAGTGGCGGGTGAAGTGAGCCTCTGGAAATCTCCCCTGGAATTTAAAACAAATCTAACAATTATAACTCCACAAAGGACTCCCTGCACAGCAGACAGGCAAGAAGAAGAGGCCCACTACTAAATTCACCTAAAGGTGGGCCAAATGCGCGAGCAGGGGAGGTGGGAAAGGAGAAGTGCAGAGACATGGCCACGCCGGCACAGGACTCAGACCTATCTCAGTGCTCCGAGCTCGCTGCATCCCGGAACTACTGCAGCTGTGGGAGAGGGAAGAACTCGGACTGCTAGTGCTCCGTTTATGGCCCAGAGGGCTGATGGGACAGCATATAACACGGCTCAACTCAATGCTCACGGCAGAGACCTCAGAGAAAAGGCTGAAGGAAGAATGCTGAAAATGGTGGTTTAAGCCCTCACTGCTACAGAGAACGGAAGGCTTGGCTTCGGCACTGAGACTAACGCCCCCTCCCTACTCTCCCAGAGCTCGCCCTGCCCCCACCTGTCCAGTGTTAGAAGAGAAACAGTAGCACAGTCAGACCAAAAGAACAGAATATTTGCAGTTCTGAGAACTGTGCTCCACAGACACACATTCACAGCCCAACTAATTCTGGCAAAAGGGCTGGACCTGTGGAAGCAGGACAGACTGTGGTGGTGGTCGCCGCCATTGCTCTGGGCCACCTATCACTCCACCCCTGTCCCCACCTTTCTGGGCGGATCCCTGCAGGAGTAAACAGAACAGCTGAAACACACGGGCTCTGAATCTGGTGCAGGAAGAGCTTTGGAACTTCAAAAGCTCTTTGCATACCCACATGGACACGGCGCCCTATGACCCAGGTGAACTGTTAACAGAGGAGAAGCCCACCTACCAGGGAATTCCCCCATTGTGTGAGAAGCTGGAATAGTGCAGGGAAAACATAACACTACTGTGTGAGAGAGAAAAAAAGGCTGCAGTCGGAGAGAAAACAAAACATGCTACCAACACCTACTGGAAAACAAAAGAAAGACCTCTTCCTATCAACCTGTTACAGAACCCACTCCTATAGATGTCTAGGAAGAGAAATAGTAAATAATTAATTGCCATGAATAACCAAGGCAACAAGACAGCTCAGAAAGACAATGAAAGTCTCCAGAAATGAACTTAAAGATATGGAAATATGTAACTTAAATTACAGAGAATTCAAGATTGCAGTTCTGAAAAAACTCAATGAGATGCAAGAAAACACAGAAAGGCAGCTTAATGAACTCAGAAACACAATCAAAGAAAAACATGAACATTTTACCAAAGAGATTGAAATTTTAAAAAAGAACCAAATAGAATTTCTGGAGATTAAGAACTCAATAGAAGAAACGAAGAATGAAATAGCCAGCTTAGGTAGAAGAGTTGACCAGATGGAGGAAAGAATCAGTGACATCAAAGATAGAAACATGCAAATTACACGGATGGAAGAAGAAAGAGACTTGAGACGTAAAAGAAATGAAAGAACTCTACAAGAACTTTAGGACTCCTTCAGAAAGAGTAATATAAGAATAATGGGAACACAGGAAGGGGAAGAAAGGGAGAAGGGAACAGAGAGTATATTCAAACAAATAGTCGATGAGAACTTCCCAAAGTTGTGAAAAAAAATAGATTCTCTAATCCAAGAAGCAAATAGAATACCTAATTACGTCAACTCCAACAGGCCTTCTCCAAGGCACATTGTATTGAAGCTCTTAAAAATCAATGACAAAGAAACAATCCTCAAGGCAGCCAGAGAAAAGAAGACGGTAGCCTACAAAGGAAAGCCCATTAGATTATCATCAGATTTTTCAGCAGAAATTCTACAAGCCAGGAGGGAGTGGAACCAAATATTCAAACTATTGAAAGAGAGAAATCATGAGCCAAGAATAATATATCCAGCAAAGATATCCTTTAGATATGAAGGAGGAATAAAGACCTTTCCAGACATACAGAAGCTGAGGGAATTTTCTAATACACGACCTGCACTACAAGAAATACTAAAGGAGGATATTCGACAACCATCAACAGGCACAATTTGTGGCAACCAAAAAGGGGGAGAGTAAAGGCCTGAACCGGAACATGGAAATGGAGAAAGTAAGCGTGCTGAAGAAAATGGAATACCCTAGATATGAAACATTCTTCTACATAAACTTAATGGTAACTGTCAAAAAAAAATCCAGAAGTGAAATATATACTATAATAAAAGAAGAAACAGAGGGAAAAATCATAGAATACCAACACACAGAAATAGTAGACAACAAGAAAAATGCAAAGAAACAATGGAGACACAGTCTTACCAGAAAACTAAAGATAGAATGATAGGAAATCCTCACATATCAATAATCACCCTAAATGTAAATGGACTCAACTCACCAATAAAAAGGAACAGAGTAACAGACTGGATCAAAAAACTAAGCCCAACAATATGCTGTCTCCAAGAGACGCACCTCAGCTACAAGGACAAGCATACACAAAGTGAAAGGGTGGAAATAGACATGCCAAGCAAATGGTATCCAGAGGAAATCAGGTGTAGCCATAACGATATCAGATGAAACAGACCTCGGGGTGAAAAAAGTAACAGGAGACAAAAGTGGACACTTCATAATGGTAAAGGGGACTATACAAGAAGAAGACATAACAGTCATCAATATTTATGCCCCCAATCAGGGAACACCGAAATATACCAAGCAAACTACTAACAGAACTAAAGGGAGAAATTGACCAAAACACAATTATACTAGGGGACTTAAATACATCATTGACAGCTATGGATAGATCATCCAAACAGAAAGTAAATAATGAAATAGCAGTCCTAAATGACACATTAGAGGAAATGGACATAATAGACATTTAAAGAGCACTTCATCCTAAAACATCAGACTATACATTTTTTTCTAGTGTACATGGAACATTCTCAAGGATAGACCATATATTGGGACATAAAATCAGTCTCAACAAATTTAAGAAGATTGAAATCATACCAAGCATATTCTCTGATCACAAGGCTTTGACATTGGATATCAACTGCAAAAAGAAAGCGGGGAAAAACACAAATACATGGAGATTAAACAACATACTCTTAAAGAACAATAGGGCCAAAGAAAAAATTAGAGGAGAGATAAAAAAATAAATAGAAACAAATGACAATGAAAATACATCCTACCAAAATTCTTGGGATGCAGCAAAAGCAGTTTTAAGAGGGAAATTGATATCATTACAGGCATATCTCAACAAAAAAGAAAAATGCCAATTAAATAAATTACAGGCCTATCTCAAGAAACAAGAAAAATCCCAGATAAATAACCTCATGTTATACCTTAAAGAACTAGAAAAAGAAGAACAAGTGAAACCCAAAGTCAGCAGAAAAAAGGAAATAACAAAAATCAGAGCAGAATTAAATGAAATAGAGAACAAAAAGACAATAGAAAACATTAATGTGACAAAGAGCTGGTTCTTTGAAAAGATTAATGAAATTGACAAACCCTTGGCTAGACTCACTAAGATAAAAAGAGAGAAGACACTAATTAACAAAATCAGAAATAAAAAGGGGGAAGTTATTACGGACACCACAGAATTACAAAGGATCATCCAAGAATACTATGAAGGACTATATGCCACCTACTTCAATAACCTAGAAGAAACGGACAAGTTCTTAGAAACACATAGCCTTTCAAGGCTGAACCACGAAGAACTGGAAAATCTAAGCAGACCGATCACCAGTAACGAAATTGAATCAGTCATCCAAAACCTTACCAAAAGCAAAAGTCCTGGACCAGATGGCTTCACTAGTGAATTCTACCAAACCTTCAAAGAGGATCTAATACCAATTGTGGTTAAACTCTTTCAAAAAATTGAAGGAGAGACAGTACTTCCTAACTCAATTTATGAGGCCAACATTACCCTGATACCAAAACCTGGTAAGGACAGCACAGAAAAAGAAAACTGCACACCAATATCTCTGATGAATACCGATGCAAAAATCCTAAACAAAATTCTAGCAAATCGAATACAGCAATGCATTAAAAAGATTATTCATCACGACCACGTGTGGTTCATCCCCAGGGCACAAGGATGGTTCAACATACGCAAATCCATCAATGTGATACATCACATAAACAAAATAAAGGACAAAAATCACATGATTATATCAATTGATGCAGAAAAAGCATTTGACAAGATACAACATCCATTTATGATTAAAACACTTAATAAAATAGGTATAGAAGGAAAATACCTTACCATAATAAAGGCCATATATAACAAGCCCTCAGTTAATCTCATAATTAATGAAGAAAAACTGAAGCCCTTTGCTCTACGTTCAGGAACACGACAGGGATGTCCCCTATCACCTTTGCTTTTCAACATAGTGTTGGAAGTCCTTGCCAGAGCAATCAGGCAAGAGAAAGAAATAAAAGGCATCCAAATTGGGAATAAAGAAGTTAAATTATCACTCTGCAGATGACATGATGCTATATATAGAAAACCCTAAAGACTCCACCAAAAAGCTATTAGAAACAATCAACGAATACAGTTAAGTTGCTGGCTACAAAAGCAACTTACAAGAGTCCATTGCATTCCTATATACTAACAATGAAATCTCAGAAAAAGAAATACAAAAAACAATTCCTTTTGCAATTGCAGCAAAAAGAATAAAATACCTAGAAGTAAACTTAACCAAGGACGTGAAGGACCTATATGCTGAAAACTATAAGACATTTTTAAAAGAAATTGAAGAAGACACAAAGAAATGGAAAGACATTCATGCTCATGGATTGGAAGAATCAACATAGCTAAAATGACCATATTACCCGAAGGAATATACAGATTCAATGCAATCCCCATCAAAATCCCAATGGCATTTTTTAAAGCAATAGAACAAAAAATCATCAGATTTGTTTGGAACCACAAAATACCTCTAATAGGCAAAGCAATCTTAAGAAAAAAGAACAATAATGGAGGTATCACACTTCCTGACTTTGGCTTGTACTACAGGGCTACAATAATCAAAACAGCATGGTATTGGACGAAAAACAGACAAATAGACCAATGGAATAGAATTGAGAACCTAGAAATAAAACCACATAAATATGGACAGATAATTTTTGACAAAGAAGCTAAAAACATACAATGGAGGAAAGACAGCCTCTTCAATAAATGGTGCTGGGAGAATTGGATAGCCACATGCAAAAGAATGAAACTGGACTGCTATCTGTCACCATGTACCAAAATTAATTCAAAATGGATCAAAGACTTAAGCGTAAGACCTGACACAATAAACTGCATAGAAGAAAACATAGGTACTAAACTTATGGACCTTGGATTCAAAGAGCATTTTATTAATTTGACTCCAAAGGCAAGGGAAGTAAAAGCTAAAGTAAACGAATGGGACTATATCAAACTTAAAAGCTTCTGCGCAGCAAAAGAAACCATCAAAAAATTAAAGAGGCAACCAACTGAATGGGAGAAGATTTTTGCAAACGGTGCCTCCGATAAAGGGCTAATATCCAAAATATATAAGGAAGTCATGAAACTCAACAACAATAAAAGAAACAACCCAATTAATAAATGGGCAGAGGACCTGAAGAGACATTTCTCCAAAAGGACATACAAATGGCCAATAGGCATATGAAAAAATGCTCTGCATCATTAATCATCAGAGAAATGCAAATAGAAACCACAATGAGATATCACCTCACCCTAGCCAGAATGGCTATCATCAACAAGACAAGTAGTAACAAGTGTTGGAGAGGCTGTGGAGAAAAAGGAACCCTCATACACTGTTGGTGGGAATGCAGACTGGTGCAGCCGTTATGGAAGGCAGTGTGGAGGTTCCTCAAAAAATTACGAATAGAATTGCCATATGACCCAGCAATCTCTCTCCTGGGTATCTACCCAAAAAATCTGAAAACATTTATACATAAAGACACGTGTCCTTCAATGTTCATTGCAGCTTTATTTACGGTGGCCAAGACATGGAAACAACCAAAATGTCCTTCGATAGATGAATGGATAAAGAAGTTGTGGTATATATACACAATTGAATACTATTTGGCAGTAAGAAAAGATGAAAAAGGAGCATTTGTGACAACATGGATGGCTCTTGAGTATATTATGTTAAGCTAAATAAGTCAGACAGAAAAAGCAGAGAACCATAGGATTTCACTGATATGTGGTATATAAATCAAAAACTACAAAGAACAAGACAAACAAATGAGAAACAAAAACTCATAGACACAGACAATAATGTAGTGGTTACTAGAGAGGGTAAGGGGGGTGGGGGGTGGTAGATGAGGGTAAAGGGGATCAAATATATGGTGATGGAAGGAGAATTGACTCTGGTTCGCGAACACACAATGTGATTTTTAGGTGACATGGTACATAATTGTACACCTGAAATTCATGTCAGTTTACTAACAATTGTCACCCCAATAAACTTTAATTAAGAAAAAAACACATTATGGTGTGTCCTCATCCACCTTATTCACCGGACCTGGCACCGTGTGACTTCTGGCTTTTCCTCAAAGTCAAAATAATTCAGGACATCCAGGCAGCCATAATAGCGTAATTAGACATTCAAGAAAGAGGACTTCCAGAACTGCTTCAGAAAGTGGCAAGAACGATGGGATAAGTGTGTTCGAAGCGAGGGGGTGTATTTTGATGGGGATTAATGGCTATGTATCTTTTACTGTAAGAATTTTTTTCATTTTCACGTTCACCATGTTGTTTGATCATTGCCTCATATATCCCTGACTGCAGTAGTTCCCAGTTATCTGTTGTGGGAAGAAGCACTGTGTCTTGGCAAGAACTCCAAAACCTTTTCATGAATGCTTCATTCCTTCACCCTCTATTCTGCTTACTTGACATTGTTCCAACCATGTGAATGTCCCTGCATTTCCCAGTAAGGTGCATATTCTCATCTCAGAGCAGCCACTTCTATATACTATAGTAGTTCCCTTTATCCACCATTTTGCTTTCTGTGTTTTTTTGTTACCTTTGGTCAGCAGTGTACCAAAAATGTCAAATGGAAAATTTCAGAAATAAACAATTCATAATTTTAAACTGTGTGCCATTCTGAGATGAAATCTCACACTGTCCCGCTCTGTCCCACCCCGGGCGTGAATTGTCCCTTTGTCCAGCATATCCATGCTATACACTACCTACCCTATTAGTCGCATGATAGCTGTCTTGGTTATCGGATTGACTGTCAGTAGTATCACAGCACTTGTGATCAAGTAACACTTATTTTACTTAACAATGGCCCTAAAGCACAAGATTAGTGATACTGGCCATTTGGATATGCCAAAGAAAAGCTGTAAACTTGATCATAGTTAGGAATGCATAGAAAAAAACATAGTATATATACGGTTTGTTACTATCTGTGGTTTCAGGCATGCACTGGGGGTCTTGGAACGTATCCCCCATGGATAAGGAGGGACTACTGTATTTCATTTTAAACAACAGCTAACCTCTCAGCTCCACAGCTCTCTCTATCCACAACCCTTTATCTTGTTTTACCCTAAAAACTAAACTTCTTTAAAGAGTGTTCCACAGGATTCAACCACTGCAATGAGATCTCAACCAAGCCACCTACTGAAACTGCTGTTGCCAGTGACTTCTGTATTGCTAAATCTGATGAATGCTTTTCTGTGCTTCCTTGCAAGAGAAAAAAACTTCTTTACCGGTTCTCTTTCAGCAATCTTCACAGGCTGTCCTCCTCTACCTCCCTCTTGAACATGTGTTTTTCTCTCTGGGTGATTCCTGTCCTGCTCATAGATTCAGTAGCCACCTACTATTCACCGTTCACTCTAGCACATCTATAGCTTCAGTCTGCTGAGCCCGCTTTAGACAACATTTTTACCTGGATGTCCAAAAGGCATTTCAAAAGCTAAAATCTTCCTTCTCTTTCCTCTGAGATCCATTTGTTCCTGAATTTTTCGGCTCAATGACTGGTACCACCATCTACCCAGATGTCCAAGTCAGAAACCTGGGAATCATCTTACTGTACTTCTTCTTTCTCATGGCCCACATCCATTTGGTCCTTGAGTCCTGATGATTTATCTATTAGTTTTCAACAGGTTATAAAATATTATATCTACTTTGGTCCCATTTTACAAAAAAAACCCTCATATAAAATACAGGTATATTCATTAAGGAGTCAGAAAGGATGACACTGAAATGTTAACTATGGGTATTAATGGATGGTGGAATTAGGAGTATTTTTTTAAAACATATATATTTTTAAAACATTGTATTCCTTTATGTAAAACTATCTTTAAGATATCCTTTGAATGTGTGCCTGCCTCTAAGTCCCAAGTTACTTTAGATTCTTATCAGCTCTTGCAGCAACATGAACCTTGTATCTGGTTCCCCTGCCGCTAACCTTGTCTCCCCCTCCCCCCACCCATCCATGTCCCATACTGTAGAAGGCTATACAGGCCGTTCATCAATAACCATTGCCCACTTCCTGGCCTCATTTTCCACCATGCTCTGTTTCATGCACCTTCATGCCTTGGATCTTGTGTTCCCTCCCTCCTGGCATGCTATTTTTGTCTCCATGTTCTTCCTGTATCTGACCCCCTTCTTCTCATCCTTAAAGATTCAGGTTGAGCATCCCCTCCTGCGGGTGTCTTTCCTAGATGTCACACGTGGAGTTAGGAGCCCTTCCTCCTGACCCCTGCACTGTACTTACTTATCATAGCCTTTCTTACTCTGATTTTACCCAACTAGTCTCCCATCAAAGAATGACCGAAGGACTATCCTACTCATCTTCGTATCTGAACACCTTGAACAATTTCCATTAAAAACTCAGTTTAAATCAATTTATTGGGGTGACACAGGAGTACCCTTGAGAGTGTTACTGAGCCATTTCTTTCATCAAGTTATTCCAGGCTATCTCCTCCTGTCTTCCAAGTACCCCTCCACCAAGACACACCATCACTGCTGCACAGGCCTGCTGTGGGCTCAGCTGTGAAGGATGTGACTCGGGTAAAACCAATCCCAACTCCAGAGTCTCTCAGTCATCCTTCTCCTCTTCACTGATCAGACACAGCACTGGGGGTCAAAGGCCACGGTTTAGGTGAATCTACTTGTTTTCACCACAACCACATCACCACATTTAGTGGGATTTACACCAAAAGCCATGTTCTAATGATTTCCAAACATGCAGAAAACATGCCTGAATGGTCCTCCACAAGTAATCTGCTATGCGTCGAAGCCCAACAGTCTTGGGTGATAATGGCAGGTGAAATGGACGTGAAAAGACTGAGGCTCTAACGCCCACAGGAGATAACTCAGGCCTCTATTCTTTACTCCATGTCATTCAGACATCGAAGAAGTTACTACACTCTTCAAACTCTAAAGAAAGAGATTCTGTAGTCAGCCACCAGCACCTTGGTAGTAGGGTTCTCCTTACACAAAGCCTTTGTTTCTCCTGCTGCAGTTTCAGCTGCACTAGCTTTGTCCATTGTCCAGGTGAAGCTGGTGGGCAGCTCTGAACACACACATTCTGGGGGCACCTCGTCCTTGTGCAAGTTCTCTTTCTTCCCCCGAGTGCCACATGTGTTGCACTAGTGAGCAGTACCAAAGAGCCACACATGCCAGCAGGATGACTGCTGAGTCCTAGCACGGAGGCACTGACTCAGGACCTCTGGACCCCCATGCAGTGATCTCTGGCTTGCCCCAGCATGATGCGAACAATGGTTTTCAGTCTTCACTGTTAACATGTGATTGGCTTAATTTTATTTTTGTACTGGGGAATACATATTACTTGAACAAAAAGAGGGGCATTGAGAATACCTAAAGGCGCCTAATAATAACCACTCATGGGCCAAATCGCCTAATGCTGGCTCGGGGTTCACTCAGTCATGAGGATTTCACTCAGTGTCACCAATAATCCTGCAGGCAGATGGCCTGGCACCAACTGCAGTCTAGTGATCCACAAAGGGAAGTTTCAATATCCACCGGAGGAAGGCTCAGCAGGTTCTCTCACTTCCTTAGTGGCTGGAGCCACATCATCATGGTGTCTCACCCTCTTCGCTGGCCCGGCCCACTGTGTCTGCTCTTCCTGACCCTTCCTGTTGCCTCACACCACTTCATGCTCCACGTTCTTCTAGCCTCCAGCCCTGAGGCTTTCTTAGGCTGCTGAGATGTGAGGATATGCAGGATCTCTTGGTAACCAGGCAGGCACTGGCTCCTCCAGCTGCAGGCAAGGCTGCAGGCTGGGAGGGGGGCCCCGGCTCACACCTGCTCACTGGACCAGCACACCTGATGTGGCTAGTGCTGACAGTACTGTCACTGTTACCTTGGGATCTGACTTCTTTGAAGGTGGCCAGAGGTGCACAACCCAGTATGGGGCAGGGGACGCCCTATGGAGTGAACTGCAACCAATGAGAGACAGGACTCAGCAGATAAATTCCCCTCCCGCCCGCGATGGACTGTTTAGTGAGGCAGTAATTTCACAGGACCTCTCTGTGGACTGACAATCAGCCGTGCTTGGTGTAAAGCCCTGGCCAGCACAGTGACAAACTCCTGAGATGTGCTCTTCCTCCTGGCCTGCCTCCTTCCCTTTTCCTCACTTCTAATGTCTTGAAATTGCACTCCCTGAGTTAGCATGTAAGCATTTTCCCTGGGCTCTGTTTTCTAGGGAGTCCGGCCTAAGACAACTCTTATACTTCCTGTATGTCAAACACTCCGTATGTGAGCACATGTATGTTCATGCTTGCACGCATGTGCATGTGTGAGTGTTATTTTAAATCCTTACAAAAATTCTTTCCCGATGAACACTGAACCCTTGGGGAACGGTTGGAAAGGATAAAATAAACTGCCCAAGAACACACAGCTACTAAGTGGATAAATGGAAACTTAAGCTTAGGTCCGTCTAACATCAAGATTTCTGCTCTCTCAGATCATGAGCACTGAAGTCACAGACCAGGGCTTAAATGCTGGCTATAAACATACTAGCTGTGTGATCTCTGGTAGGTTACTTAACCTCTCGAGCCTCCCTTTATTTCCTCATCTGTTTAAATGACAGCTGTAGGTGCCGTGACTCTAAGGTTTCTTCCAGTTGGGACATTCAGTAACCCCAAGGCTCTGCTATTACAGCCTCTGAAATGTTCATGTGCAACTTGGGGAAGGGGTTATGCAGGATGGATCCAGGCCTTAGGACTATTGTAATTCCAGAGGAACATCTTGGCAGACATATGAAAGCATTGAGCCTGGGGAGGGAGGGATCCTGGAGTCACCCACTCCTGCGCAGGATCAGTCCCAGTGGCATTCAGACACCCTACTGACTGGGACACTCTTCCTATTTGTCAGAAGTCAATTGGCTGCAACATCATTTCCCAAGGGAAGCCACCCCCCTCCACCCTATGTCTCTCGAGACTGGACCCTGCTCCCTCTCATTGCTCTCATAGCTCTTTCTACTGCATCTCCCTTGCACTTAACACAGTCTGAAATTATACATTAATGTGATCATTCATTAATATCCGTCTCTCACTGGTAAGATTCACGAGGGCAGTGAATCAAGTTTATTTTGTCCCCTATTGTATCTCCAATATTTAGAATCATGGAAGGTGTTCAATAAATGTTAAACGAATGGGTTTAATTAATTAATTAACACTATGCAGCCAAGTCTTGATGAGACCGAAGCAGCATTTTGGCTGGAAAGCCGATCTGGGGTAAATGGTAAGATTCTTGTCTGATTGTCCAAGTCAGTCAGTATGTAGCTGCATGTCCTTGAGTCCCAGACTTCTCTCCTCCTCCTGCCAGTCTGTGTCACAGCTCATTAGGGGGCTGATAAGAGGATGGCTGTATGCTGACTGTGGCATCCCTAAAGTCACCCTACCAGTCACCAGGCAGCCCAAAGTGGCTGAAGCACCGGACTCAAGGTTACTGAGTACACTGATGAGAGGGGCAGGAAAAGGCCTGGTGTTTCAGCTTTCTGTGTTTACACACCGCTGGGCTGCACCTCCACTGTGGGATCCAAGCAGGAAGACTAACTGTTACACGAGAGGTCTGGGGCTGTAGAGAAAAACAGCACATCCTTTTCTGCTGAAGCAAGGTATCATAAGCAGGGTGGGTTTGAGTCTCAAAGACAGCAGACAGCTCCCCGAAGAAGTCTTCAGTCCCCACCCCTGCCCTTGTGAGATGCTTCCAGGGCTCCCCCCTAGGCCTTCTGCACCCTTCTGTTGATTGGTCAGTCCTTTACTTGCAAGCCTCTCCCTGGGAGCAATGCCTCACTTCTGAACCAGCCCATTTTGGATTCCAGAGCATCGGACAATTCACAGTTCCCTGAACAAGCCTTGCTATTTATCCCGCTGCCATCATTGCAAATGCTGTCTGCACTGCCAGACAAGCTCCTAAGCACCCTCCTCCTCAGCTTTGAAATGCCCTTTCCATGCTGGTCTGCACAGAACTTTTCACAATGCTTTGTCAAGGATAGTTTATTTAAGACCCTAACTAACATTTGAACCTTGGAGACTGGGATTAAAAATATTATCTTATATCCCAAGTTTGATTCAGTTAAGGGTTAAAATCATATTAATTCAATATAAAGGGAAGGGAGACAAGAAAAAAGAAAAAGAAGAAAGCAAGGGTGGAAGGGAGGGAGATGTGGAGTAAGGGAGGAGAAAAAGGCAGGATGGAAGGAAGGACCTGGATTTATGTGTACCTTTCGTGGTGACATCAAAATTCAGCTGAGGTAGTATGCTGTGGTGGGAAGAATCTGGGCTCTGGAGTGAGACAGATAGGGGTTCAAATTCCAGCCTTGTTTCATACTAACTGTATGGCTTCTGACAAGTCATTCAAGCTCTCTGAGCTCCAGGTGGCTCATTTGTAAAGTGGGGATAACAAGTAGCTAAAAGGTACGTTTAAAGAGGATTAGAGATAATGCATGTAAAGCACCTCGCACATTGGCTTTGCTGGGAGGCTGCAGGAGATCTCCCTTCAGGGCTCCATACTTTGACTCAGGTTGGATTACAGAGAAGGAAAAGGGTTGGTCCAAGGTCACAGTAAGAACCCAGGTCTGTGCTCTCTGCATTGGGTACCCATTACTTATCTTAACCACAAAAACTCAGTTATGGAAATATGGACAGTGAATGAATAATGATTTAATTAATTTTTAGAGATGGTAATAGTGTGTACCAAGTAAACAAGAGATTTCCCTCTGGAAGAACTTCCTATGTCCTTGCTCTAACCTAACAGATGACTGACATTCTATGATGGTCACCTGCATTTTAATCAAGTCTCTACATTCACCCTGAAAATCTACAGCCTGTCCAAGTGCACCTTGGTCCTGGTAAAAGCACATTGACAATAGCAGAAAAATAATACAAGTAACAAAATAACCATAACTGTGACCAACTCCTCTGCAATTGATCTCTTCCTCCTGTTATTTAACCATATTTCCCCTGATAGCACCTCTCAAGTATCAAAGTCAACTAATGTCGCTGTGTTCCATTCTCTCAGGGCCTGTCCAAGCCCTGCCAGGGGATGCTAATGAGTAACAAAATAATCAGAACAAACAAAAAGCACCTGGATAATCCAAACATGGAATCCAAACCCTCTAATTCGTGTTAATTGGTCAAAGCCTTCCTTACCTGTTACAGGTGCTGGACTGGGAAAGCCACAGGGCAGGCATCATGGTGTTAAATATTCACCAGTGTATGTCGCCAGTGCCAGCTTAGTAAAGATTTGTGCAATGAATGGGAAAATAAATGAAAAATATATAAATGATTGAATAAATGGAAGGCTCATAAGCATACAGCGCAACTTGAAGTCCTTCCACCTCCTCCCCAGCCCACCAATGAGTCCACATCACTTGTTCTGTGCTTACCCTAGTGATCAGCTCCCCGACCATTCCTGTCCAGGTGCCATTGGCCTCGGGAACGCCGTACACGCCGTCCCCAACCAGGTGGATCTTGTAGTTGAACCGGAGAATCTCTGCCAGCTCCTTGAGCATGTCCACACAGAAGCCTTCGTAGCGGTCATTGCCTTCCATCTCCTGGTGGTTCCCCTTCAGCATTAAATACGGGTTTTCCTGCAGCAAAACTGGGCAGCTGTCATTCTCATCTTAGCCCTGGTGTCTCAGCCACATGTGACGGGGGGGGGCACAGGAGGAGATAGGTTAGAAGGAGATAAGTGGCTTAGGTACTGGGTTACTTGGAGGTGGTGACTAGCTCGCCTCTGACGACTTCAAGGCACTTCTCTTACCAGGAACGCACAAGGGTCCCATTTCATAGTGTCAAGCCAAAGCCCCTCTACTTATTTAAGGTCATTATCTGACCCTACCACCATCCCATCCCTTCCTTTTGTTTATTCCACACAGACCTATCACTGGACATTATGAGCTACAAAGATGCTGAGAATATAGCAGGGCACCATGGGCAAGGGAAAAGCATGATCAAGGGCATTATCCCGAGTGAGATGGAGCGTGGCCTATTCAGGGCATGATATGTCCTCCATTTAGTGGAGTGTGGATTGTGTGGACAGTTGGGGTAGGAGGATAAATTTAGAGACAAATTACGGTTCATGTGGCCCTGGAGGCCCGACATCATACATATATGTGTACATCATACATATATAGCAGGGGGCACTGAGAGTCTTAAAGACTTAGGATGCGAGTAAAGAATATTCAGCAGCAAGAGAGAACATCTGGGGGTGAGGACAGACACCCCCCACCCAAATATGAGGTACTGACTCCTGAGCCGTAGTTTGACTCAGGGTGGGTTACAGAGAGCTGGAAGGATACAGAGAGGGCAGGCTTGATGACAGGTTGAGGGTGTGGCAGTTTGGTAGGGGTCCTCAGACCCTTGGCCAAGGACGGTGTCATCAATACCATGGATGATTTGGAAGGGAAATGGATTTGAAACGTGTTGAATTTGAGGTGCTGTAGGTTATCCAGGAGGAAATGTCTGACTGAGTCTTTAAAATGTGGAGTGAGGAAAAGACTGGGGGCGGAGATTGGGAGGCTTTTGTATAGAGGTGATGGCTGAAGCTGCAGGATATGTGAGGCCATTGAGGGGGAAGAGCTGAGGGAGGACAGAGAGGGATAAGAAGAGGCCCGTGGGGCGACCATAATCTTAGAGAGTGGGAAAATGAATAGCAGCTATAAAAGAAGATAAAGCAGAAGTAGCCAGAAAAGCTGAAAATCAGGAAAATAAGGTCATGAAAGTCCAGGAGGAAGCAGTTGCAAGAAGGAGAATGCAGACATCCCCATACAGAGATGAAGTAGGGCTGTGACAGGGCATCTGGGTCAGGTGCCACTCGTGACCTTTCAGGGAAGGTTCAGTGGGCGGTGGAGGAATTCTGCAAGTATTGGGGAGGGAATGAAATGTGCACAAATGAGAGTGGAGCAGCATTTTGAAAAGTTAGGAGACAAAGGAAGGCAGGCAGACCATCTTTCCACCCAACTGCTACAAGTAATGTCTCTCTCCAAGCTTCATTTCATCATCTATTATGATGGTGCAAAAGTAATTGCGGTTTAAAAGGTTAAAAATAATTGCAAAAACTGCAATTACTTTTGCAGCAACCTAATACAAACAACAGGGCTGAATGATGTCCAAGGGCTCACCAATCCCATGATTCATTTATGATTCCCTAAACTGGAGGGTAGCTGACAGGGCAGCAGGGTGTAGATAAGGTAGTGGTTATGGCATCTTAGGATGGGAGGGACCAGAGTACGTTTGTAGGTAGAAAGGGAGGAATCCTTCAAAAAGGAGAGATTATAGAGAAGAAGAAAGAGATGTGCTAGTGCTAGTTGGTGCAGCAAAGACGCAGGATTTGGTGGGAGGAGACAGAGTGAAGGTGAGTGTGAGGCTGAGAAGTTGGCCTGGAGGTACGGTAGAGAGCATGGATGTGGATACAGTGAGAAGTGAGGAGGCCAGAAGTGAGGGAACTCATGCCAGCCTCCAGAGTTGTGTGGGAGGCAGGTAGTATTGAAAGCGTGGTACGTGAAAAGGTTTGGCAGAACTGCTGAGGGGATATGATAGGGAGTGAGAGAGATGAGCACAGGGATTGCCGAGGCTCAGCTGAAGTCAGAAGGCTGAGTGCAGATTGGCAACTGGGAACAGTGATTGCAAGGGCAACTGGACTTAAGGACCAGCATGAGATGACTGAGCATCATGGCGGAGACAATATTAGAAGCTAAGAGAGGGAAGTGCTGAAATGCTGGTTTGCTGAGCTCAAGCTGGAAGGAACATCTGGGATGGAAAAGATGGAGAACCAGACAGACCAGAGGTCATGAGTGGAGGATGGAGAGAGCAATTTTGTGAGTATGATAAATTCAGAGAAAGGAAGGTAGAAGGTTGTGTGTCAGAGAGGGGAGGCTCCAAGTTGAAGATTATGATACATGATCAAGTCCATTGTTATATCAGTGAGATGGGGCCAGTCTCCCTGTCTTCCACAAATGCTGTCCTCGGCTCAAAGGCTTCTCTCTGTCCCCTCTGCCCCAACTGCTCTCTCTCCCCTTCTTCTGTATAACCCATTTATCTCTGTCCTTGGGTTCCCATTACCTCTTCTGATGCCAACTCACTTCTCAGAACTCCTGTGCTTACAGCTAGGGTCCCACACAACCATCCTCCAGTTTTCCTTTTTGTGCCTGCTCCCAAGTATAATGTAAGAGGGGCATAGGACTAACTCTTTCCCTTCTTTGGTACACCACCTGGTTCCAACATTGAGCACTGGTGGATTGTGTAAGTGAAAATCTCTGAAATGGCCTGATGAACAGGGCTTGGCTGGGGCTTTCCACCTCTGGGATAGCAACACCCTGCGTATCTTATGTTATCCCCAGGACTGTCACAAGCTTATTCTCCCCAAACAGTCTCTACCTGAAATTAATTTAAAATTCACTGACGTATTCAAAGTAAATATACAAAAGATCAATCTTGGAGGGAGGAGCTATATGGGAAAGCTAAAATGTGAGAAAATTGGGGGCTCACGGCACGTTGGAAAACGTGGAGGTCAAGTGCTAGCCTGGAGCAGGAGCCCTGTCCTGGCAGGAGTGTTGGGAGAACGGAAGGCAGGGATGCGAGCAAAATGCTTAACTCAGGGCCTGACACAGGCAGGTGTTGAAGGAGTGGGAGGGAGCTGCGGCTAATTCTGTGTCTGCTGGTACTAACCAGCACATCGTTCACATATCCCAAGTGCACCTGGCAGGAGTGGGAAACAGTAAGGACATGTGCCGAGTTTTAAGGGAGAGATCATACGGGATGACCATTTACAAAGAATAACCCACAAATAGTCGCCAAGGGCTGAACTAACATAGTCATTCTTGGTAAGAGTTACTCACTTGTGTCAGCTATCTTAGACATACATGCACAAGAAAACATTTTTGCTTCAATTGTACTTACTATGTTATTAAATGTCATCTGACACAAAAGTGTCCTGTCCTCACCCCTCATGAACACACGTGTGCATATGTAAACAACTGTGTATGCGTGTGTGTGTGTGCATGTGCACACACATGCAAACACAGTCAGCTAGACATTTCCAGTCTAGAAACACGGCCCTGTGGTCTGTGTCACTGTGGGTCTGACTCAAAGCTCTGAGCACTGTCCAATTCCAGACCCTGAGAGGCAGGAAGTAAAACTCAGTAATGTTCCCATCTTCTTCCCAAACACTTGTTGGCTTTTAAGGAATACCCTTTACCCTGTAGGAAGGAATTCCTTCATTCAAATTCTGAAGTTCCCACTTTGTGTCAGGCACCCCTCTCTTTGAGGAGATCTCGTTCTAAAAGGAGAGGTAGAGCTATAAACAACAACCTCTAATAGAAGTGACACAACAGGGGTGTGTACAAAACACTAGAGAGAGGGAGAAGCAGGAGTCAGATTAGGGAAGACTTCATGGGCAGAGCTTTGAAGGATGTATAGGCATCTCTAGTTGGAAATAGGAATTAGGGGAAAGGGTATTCTGGGCATGTGCAGAGGCAAGGAATGGCATGACACAGTGAGGAAACGTTGGGCAGTACAGTACTGCTAGACCCCAAGTGGCATGGAGAGGAAGCAGGTACGGCAGGCTGGGCATGATTACGACGGCTGTACAGTCCAAGCTCAGGTGTGGTGGGTCCTGGGTAGTACTGGAAGATTGTAAGTAAAGAAATGATGGGACGATTCTGAGTTCAGAATGATTGTACTGGCAGGTGAGAACGGAGCCTGTGAGGAGGCAATGCTGCGGCCCAGGTGAAAGGGACAGGCAGGCCTAAATTAGAGCATGGGCTTTGAGGATAGCTAGCAGGGGACAGATTAGAGAAGTACTTCAGAGGTAGAGAAGACAGTGGGAAGGAGGTCCCAGCAATCACACTGTGTGCCACCTACCCCCAGTGGGCCAGGATCAAGCTTAGTGTTGCCCCAGCTCAGCCAGGCTTTCCACATCAAAGCTGGAGCAGTGACAGCATCACCCTCTAATCTTTCTGACCTTTTCACCCTTGGTTCAGATAAGCTCAAGTTGTAGATGAGATGGGAAGTGACTGGGAGCTAGAGTTGCTCTCTCTGCCCTTTGCCTCGACCCTTCCCTTTGCCCAGAATAATCCTTTCCATATGGCCACATGGCTTTCATCTCACGCTGTCAGGTCTCTGCTCAGATCTCCCCTTCTCTATGGGGCTCTGACCACCGGGTGTTCATATCGTTTGCACTCTCAGTCCCCTCCCAACTCCCCTTTCTCAATTCTATTTATTCCTGATTTCCCAGAACAGTGTCCAGAACATAGTAGTACCCAATAATTATTCCTTCAATACTGAATGAAAATATTGAGCAACCCCTGCTCCTACCCAGTAAAGGGGAGACTCAACAGCCTGACATTCGAGTTCCTAACAGAGCACTACGGACCAAACCCACTCTTATGACCTCACGGCTCACTTCTACCAATGCTCATTTCCTGGGAAAACCTGCACTTTTCAGCATTTCCTGACATCTGACAATGCTCTCCTTGATTCACTTCTCCCTCCTTACTTCTCCCTGTCTTTTGGAGCTCATCTTCCATGTCCCTTCTCTCCAAAGGCTTTGCTGACCTCCCTGATGGGATGGGCCCATCTCTCCTTCAATCCCTAGGCATTCAGTATGTAGCTTTCTCCCCTGGCTTTTATCCTACTCTGCTTACAGTAGATCGATTCCAGTCTAGGGTCCTGGGCCCCAGGAGTTCATGATGGTAGTGATGGAGGTCCCTGAGCTCTTTTTATAATCTCAAAAAGCCAAAAACAAAACAAAACAAAACAAAAAAACTGACACATTTGCAAACCTTGCACATTTAGCAAGGATAAGGCTTAGCAGGTTAATGAATACATCAAGTCCTTGCTTTGGGTCAGAATTATATCAGTGAGGCAGCACTGGTTATCTCCAGCTGATAAGATGTTGTACCAGGCAGGGAAGTATGCTTTTGATTAGTTAAAGGGGTGGGGTGGGCTGGGGGAGAGGAACAAACTAATTATTGCTTAATACATGCAGTTGATTTAATTGACAAATCTTTTAAAACATGAGATCTTCAGGAAGGAAGAATATCCTGGCTATGAATACACCTGGCTGATATCATCTACTGACTTATAACCTCTTTGAGGATAGAGACTGAGTCTTATTCATTTTGGTGTCTCCAGGAATGAGCACAGTGCCTGGCAGATGGGGAGAAGGGCTTGGCAATTGTTGAAGAAAACTAAATCAAATAGGAAAGGCAGATTGGTCCCTGGCTCTATGGATTGAGAACTCTTTGCTCACCAGCTGGAAATGAAGAAATAGGCCATGAAAACCCACCGAAAGTCAGAGGTCTACTGCAGGGGACCACTTTATATTGTAGGCACCAAGCAAGGTAGGCTGTTGGGGAAGAGGAGGGGGCCATCCTGGTGGACTTCTCCCACCTGTGTCATAAGGTCCCCTTCCACTGGCCATGCACAGCTTCCCTGTCAGGGTGCCCCTGGAAGAGGCACCCACAAACTGTGGTGTCTCTTCACCCCATCCCAATTCCCCAGCTGCTTTGGAACTCATCGAATGTCATTTCCATATGAAACAGCAACTTGATTTTAATTACATTGCTATATATTGGCCTCAGTGCTGTGATTACAGCTCCCATCTTCTGTTCACTGGGAAGCCTATGAGTAGCCTGGAACTGGGGGAGGCACCCGGGGGAGCTACAGCTGGGAGGCCAGGAAGCACCCTGCTTACCAGGATAGTGGTGACAACCAGGGTGGTATTGAAGAGACTGTCGGATATGTTGGAGGCGTAGAGGCGGCTGTCCATGCTGAGGCCGTCCGCCACGTGCCACTGGCCAATCTGAGGAGACCAAGGAGAAAGGACTGGGAAGAAATGGAGGAAGGAGGAGTCTGGGGAGCTGGGCTGCTGAAATCGTGCCGTTTTCCAGGGCTGGAAGGAGCTGCCTCTGGTTGGACTGCACGTCAGCCATAGAAGCAGGGAGGGGTAAGGCCTATGGAGCAAAGAGGCTGACCTGGGGCAGGGGTACTGTCACATAGGGTTAGGGGGGCTTCAGGCAATGTGGGCAGACCTGTGAGAGGAAGGCAAGAAAGGGGTAAAGACTTAGGAGAGGTGGAAGAGAAAAATGGAAAAATAAATCAGGAATGGAATGGAGTTCAGGGCGTTCTCTCCCACAAAAGGGGATGGAACGCGTGGAATCACATTATCTTGAGTCAGGAATGAGCCACAAAGTTCTTCTGCTTTAGCCTGCCTTCATTCAGTCTGATTATCTAAATAAAAATCAGGATAGTATGCTAGAGAGGACTGGTATATATTATGCCCTTAATAAATGTTTGACTGGGTCAATGAATGCATAAACCAGAAGAAGGAAAAGACCCAGGTTCTAGTCCTGGTTGATTAGCTTACTAGCTGTGAGAACTCAGGTAAGTGACTTAAGTCTTTGTGAGTCTCAGTTTCTCTGTCTATAAATGGGGATGGTAATGTTTTCCCTGCCTTCTTCTCAGAGCCAACTGAGATCATGGATGTGCCACTTTGGGGTTACATTATTCAGCCAGACTCAGGAGCATGGATCTCAATTGCCTTAACCCCAGAAAAGTTACTGCACCTCTGTGAGCATGTTTCCTCATCTATAAAATGGGAATAACGAGAGAAACTTCATTAGGTGGTAGTGAGACTGTATTTGACCTGACATTCAATAAATGTTATTTTCCTTCCTCTTCCCCATTGTCTTAACTTCTAGGGGAAAAAAATAATTCTACAACTTAATTCCCCATTCTAGAAAATCACCTAAACCTAAACTCAACAGCATTAGGTTTTTAGATGGTTTGTTTTCCCAGTGGAACCCTTTTTATAAATGTGTGTGTGTGTGTGTGTGTGTGTGTGTGTGTGTGTGTGTGAGAGAGAGAGAGAGAGAGAGAGAGAGAGAGAGAGAGAGAGAGAGAGAGAGACCAATATATTTCTACTAGCTGGAGCCTCTGGCAAACCATTTCTGTTGCTGAGTGTTTGAGGTGGGCAGCCAAGGAAGACGGCTGACAGCTGGCTAGAAACCCAATGAAATACACACATTTCTGGGCATCAGCAGCAGCTTTCCTGAAAAACCCTCTTAAGTTCCATGGGTGCCATGTGGCTCTAGTCACCAGAGTTGGGCTCTGGGTCCCTCTTGTGGAAGCGCCAACATTAATAAAGACATGTCTCACCCTTGGCCCCCACCTCCACCCCATGGGGTCAGTGGGTTGAGGGTTATAGGGAGCCGGAACCATCTCCCTGATGTCATGGTCTGGAGCTTGAAGAGGGGAGGGCCAAGCTAGGACCACCTTGGGCCATCAGCTGGGACCTCTTGCAGGCCACCAGTTCCAGGCAGTTTCTATAGTGCTACTTTCATCTGCCAAAGAGGAAATGGCCAAAAACTCCTTTCCAAGCCTCTGTGAGGATGCCACCTGGAGAATGGTGGGCAGCTTTCCCCATCTCTGCAAGAGTCCTGTACATGCTCATGTTCTGATTTTAGTTTACAAACAGTATTTCACACATCCACAAAGGAAGCCCCATTTTTCAGATAAAGAAAATGACACCAAAATAAAAGAGCCCACCCAACTTTCCCAAGGTCACCTTGCCCATTGTTGAAAGGCTTGAGCTTTAACCCTTGTGCTCTTTGTCCCAGATGACTCTTCCTAAGGAAGCCTTCATGGCCATCCTGTCTGGCTCCTCCAATGTTCTACTGCATGTTTTTGTTTACATATCTCCCCACTAGCCTGTATGAGGCTGGCCTATTTATTCTTGCACCCAGCACCTTGTTGAGGGACTGGTACTTGGAAGAAGGGGGAAGTCATCATTTCACACTGGCAGATTGCTGCTGTCAGTGGGCCTGGGACAGAAGGCAGGTGAGCCTTTCTCTGGCTCTCTGGAGTGTCTATTGTCTCTCAAAGAGGTCAGCCAGGTCAGGTTATGGTTGAGCTTTCCCCATCTCCTCTCTCTTTGCAGGGGAAAGGGGTGGGGAGGATGAGGGATGAGCTGCTAGATTTTTCAACTGAAAGGGGAAAGGAGAACAATAGTTACTGGACACCTGTTGTGCTAGTTGTGCCTCAGTTCAATCATCTCTGAATTCTCCCATCAACCTTATAGAATTATGATGGGTTTTTTGTTGTTGTTGTTGTTGTTTTTAGTAATTTTTTTAAGCTTGGGAACTCAGTGTGATCTTTCATTGTCCTGCATCACGTGGTGCATTGCAATTGAGGTGTTAGAGGGAATTCTGTTTACTCAGAAGTTGTGGCCGTATATCTTTTTTTAATTTAATTTTTTAAAAAAATTTATATTGGGGAACAATATATTGGCCCATCAGCTCCAAGTCAAGTCATTGTCCTTTAATCTAGTTGTGGAGGGCGCAGCTCAGCTCCAAGTCCAGTCACCGTTTTCAGTCTTTGATTGCAGGGGGCGCAGCCCACCATCCCATGCGGGAATTGAACTGGCAACCTTATTGTTGAGAGTTCATGCTCTAACCAACTGAGCCACATGGCCCTTCAGCGACAGCTTGTTGTCTTCAACATAGTTATGGAGGGTACAGCTCACTGACCCATGTGGGAATCTAACTGGCAATCCTGTTGTTAAGAGCTTGGACTCTAACCAACTGAGCCATCCAGCTGCCCCAGTTATGGTGTTTTTATTTTATTTATGAGGCTCACAGAGGTTTAATGGTTTGCGTAAGGTCACCTAGTTAGTAGGTATGGCATGAGTTTGAACCCAGAGCTGTCTGACTCCTAAATCCAAGGTCTTTCCTATCTTTGTTGCTGTCTCTTGGGTGGGGACACACATGTGCCCCTCCATGGAAGCAAGCCTGGCTAACCAGAGAAAGGCCTGAAGGGGCCTCAGCCATCCAGCAGGATGAAATGATTGTCTACAAAGTCAGGTGAAATGACTGTCCTTTCAGAGGCTCAGTTTCCTTGTCTTCAAAATGGCAAGAATTGGCTCCCAATGGTCTCCTAAGGTGGGAAGAGCCAGATTTGGATAGAAGGCATAAAGAGCAATTGGGCTGGATGTCAGCATTTGGATATTTGGGATAGGATTGAACTTCTTAGGGCACCATCTATCACCCTAAATTTGTATTTCACACCAACAAGGCCAGCAAGACCTCAGCCGCATCCCAAACCACTTCCCACTTCACTGTTCTCAGGGGACTCAATCCTCACTAATTGCCTGCCGCAGCCCCACACTACATGTTTTTACCTGAGCCATGAGATAGCCTCCTACAGAAGCCAGGAATAAAAATGATTTACCCAGAGCCAGATCCAATAGCCTGAGCAATTCACCTCCCGCCCTAATACCTCTGGGGACATAGCAAAGAGACTAATTAGCCCCTAAGCTTCAACCAGGAAATGAATTTCCCACCCACCCTCCCATTAGCCCCCAAGAAATTAATAAACTCATCAGATCCAACAAAGTGGCTTGGCAGTTATCACCCAGTACAATCTAATTGCTGAAAGGCAGTAGGAGGGAAAGTGAGAGACAGAGCCAGTCACCCTGTGGTACAAGATAATTGCCCCACTCACTGGGCACTTACCATGCCACACACATGCCAGGGGTGGGCAGGAGATATGTCATCACTGACAATATGTGGCTCTGCCCCAGCCAAATTCCCTTGCTCCACCCTATTGACATCTACCCCCCAAACCTCCTGCAGGAACAGCTGTTTTATAAGCCACTTCTACACGCCCATATGTGTGGGCTTGATAATGCTTCAAGTGATGTCTTCCCTTGGCCCTTTCCCTGTACTTCCTGTCTCTCCCACTAGCTCTGCCTTTCCATCCTTGTCCCAGAGGCCCTAGGGATTGCAGTGAAGGGAGAAGAGGGTATGGATTTAGACACCACCACTGCTAGAATATATAGCACCTTAACGCAGACAAGAAAAAGGCTGATGTGGCCCTGTGGGTGCATGCAGAATACAGGCTGGATTTCAGCCTCTATTCGCCCTTTAGCATTGCACAATTTGTACCATGAATGTAATAGTCCCAGAATTTGACAGAAGGTATAAAGAGCAATTGGGCTGGATATCGCTTTTGGATATTTGGGATAGGGTTGAACTTCTTAGGGCTCTATTTATCACCCTTAACGTGCATTTCACACCAACAAGGCCAGCAAGATCTCAGCCCCATCGCAACCCACTTCCCAGGAGGACCTGGGTATGACCTGGTTTCTCTGCTTATGAGCTATTTGACCTTGGGTAAATTACTTAATCCCTCTGAGCTTCAGTTTCCCTCCATCTATAAAATGGGGGTTAAAATTGTAGTTATTACCTCAGAAGATTAAACAAGATGGTATACATGGAAAGTACTACTATGTAAGTACTTGTTAATTTAATTTTCAATGCCATTGTCTGATGCAGAAGATGGGATCTCTTCTGTGCCTCACAAAGGGCTTTGCACTGTAGACTTTAACTTATTAGACAGATTAGACCAGTGCCTCAAAACTTGGTTTCCGGATCAGCAGTATCAGTGTTAGAAATGCAAATTCTCAGATCCCATTCCAGAATGACTAAATCAGAAACTCTAGGAGTAGGGCTCAGCAACATGTGTTGTAGCAAGAACTCCAGAGGATCCTGATACATGATGGGTTAGAGCATAGCAGGAAGAGCAACTCTGACAACAAAACATGCTGACACAGAAAGGCAAGGGTATAGAGATTAACAGTGTTTAGGTGCCTACCTGTGGTGAGTCAGGAAATGTTTAAAAACTGGCTCTCCAAGAAAAAAGGCCCTGATTCACAGCATCTGCCAATTTCTATGGTGTAACACTCTCCTCTGTGGCTGATTTCAAGCTACCAACCTGATGTGACCAAACAGAGGTGGGGAATAAAGTGTCCAATGGGCTCTCACCACCTGGGCAATGTGGCTCCAGCACACCACTGGCACCAGCCCTGTTCACACAGGCTCTGTGCTGGAGTTTATGCACCCAAATCTCACTGCCAATCCTCTCAATTAGTAAGGAAAAACGAGGTCCGGTCAGTTCATCATTTACGCTAGTAACAGAGCTGGTAAGTAGAAAAAATAGGATTCAAAACAAGGCCTATGTGCTCCCTACTGGGATCACAATATTTAAAACAAGTGTATTCTCCTCACTACAGATTTCTTAGAATAAACTACTGATGATACCAGTGCTTAGTCAAATATAAAAATTTACGTAGGCGACGTCATCAAAATGGCGGCGTGAGGTGAGCCTCTGTAAAGCTCCCCTGGAATTTACAACTAATCGAACAACAATAACTCCACAAAGGACTCCCTGCACAGCAGACAGGCAAGAAGAAGAGGCCCACTACTACTGAATTCACCTAAAGGTGGGCGAATCGCGCTAGCGGGGGAGGAGGGAAGGGAAAAGTGCGGAGACGGAGCCGCATGGGCGCAGGACATAGACCTAGCTCAGTGCTCCGAGCTCGCTGCTTCCCGGAACTACCGCAGCTGTGGGAGAGGGAAGAACTCGGATTGCTAGGGCTCCGCATATGGCCCACAGGGCTGAGGGGGCAGCATATAACATGGCTAAACCCAACGCTCACAGCAGAGACCTCGGAGAAAAGACTGAGGGAAGAAGCCTGAAAACGATGGTTTACCCATCACTGCCGAGCAGAGAACGGAAGCCTTAGGCACTGAGTCTAGCTGGCCATTCACTACCCTCCCAGAGCTCACTCCGCCCCCACCTACCCTGAGCTAGAAGCGGAACAGTAGCAGTGTCAGATCAAAAGAACACAATATTTGCTGTTCTGAGAACTGTAACGCAGACACAGGTTCACAGCCCAACTAGTTCTGGCAAAGGGGAGGGAGCTGTGGAAGAAGGACCAGCTGTGGTGGTGGTCGCCACCATTGCTCTGCACCTCTCACAACTCACCCCGTCCCTGTCCCCACCTATCTGGGCGGATCCATGCAGGAGTAAACAGAACTGCTGAAACATACCGGCTCTGAATCTGGTGCAGGAAGAACTTTAGAACTTCAAAAGCTCTCTGCATACCCACACGGACACTGGGCCCTGTGACCAGCCGAACTATTAACAGAGGAGAAGTCTATCTCCCAGGGAATCCTCCCATTGTGTGAGAAGCCGGAATAGTGCAGGGAAAACATAGCACTACTGTGTGTGAGAGAAGAAAAGACTGCAGTCAGAGAGAAAATTAAACATTCTACCAACAATTACTGGAAAACAAAAGAAAGACATTTTCCTATCAACCTGTTGCAGAAGCCACTCCTGCAGATGTCTAGAAAGAGAAATAATAAATCAGTAATTGCCATGAATAACCAAGGCAACAAGACAGCTCAGAAAGAAAGTGAAAAATCTCTAGAAAAGGAACTTAAAGATATGGAAATATGTGACTTAATGACAGAGAATTCAAGATTGCAGTTCTGACAATACTCAACGAGATGCAAGAAAACACAGAAAGGCAGTTTAATGAACTCAGAAACACAATTAAAGAACAACATGAGCATTTTATGAAAGAGATTGAAATTTTAAAAAAGAACCAAATAGAATTTCTGGAGATTAAGAACTAAATAAAGGAAATTAAGAATGAAATACCAGCTTAGGTAGTAGAGTTGACCAGATGGAGGAAAGAATCAGTGACATCGAAGATAGAAACCTGGAAATGACACAGAGAGAAGAAGAAAGAGACTTGAGACTTAAAAGAAATGAAAGAACTCTACAAGAACTTTCGGACTCCGTCAGAAGAGCAATATAAGAATAATGGGCATACCACAAGGAGAAGAAAGAGAGAAGGGAACAGAGAATATATTCAAACAAATCGTCGATGAGAACTTCCAAAAAATGTAGATAGAACTGGATCCTCGAATCCCAGAAGCAAATAGACACCTAATTACCTCAATCCCAACAGGCCTTCTCCAAGGCACATTGTATTAAGCTGTCTAAAATCAATGACAAAGAAAGAATCCTCAAGGCAGCCACGGAAAAGAAGACGGTAACATACAAAGGAAAGCCCATTAGATTATCATCAGATTTTTCAGCAGAAACTCTACAAGCCAGGAGGGAGTGGAACCAAATATTCAAACTATTGAAAGAGAGAAACCATGAGCCAAGAATAATATATCCAGCAAAGATATCCTTTAGATATGAAGGAGGAATAAAGACCTTCCCAGACATACAAAAGCTGAGGGAATTTTTTGTTACTTGACCTGTACTACAAGAAATACTAAAGGAGGCTGTTCGACCACCATCAACAGGGACAATTTGTGGCAACCAACATAAAAAGGGGGAGAGTAAAGGCCTGACCCGGAATATGGGAATGGAGAAAGTAAGCGTGCTGAAGAAAATGGAATACTCTAAATATCAAACTTTCTTTTACATAAACTTAAGGGTAACCACTCAAAAAAAAATTCCAGGACTGAAATACATACTGAAATAAAAGAAGAAACAGAGGGAAACATCACAGGATACCACCACACAGAAATAATAGACAACAACAAAAAGGCAAAGAAACAAAGGGGACAAAGCCTTACCAGAAAACTAAAGATAGAATGATTGGAAATCCTCACATATCAATAATCACCCTAACTGTAAATGGACTGAACTCACCAATAAAAAGGCACAGAGTAGCAGATTGGACCAAAAAACTAAACCCAACCATATGCTGTCTCCAAGAGACACATCTCAGCTACAAGGACAAATATAGACTCAAAGTGAAAGGGTGGAAATTGACACCTCAAGCAAATGGTACCCAGAGAAAATCAGGTGTAGCCATAATGATATCAGATGAAACAGACTTCAAGGTGAAAAAGATAACAAGAGATAAAGATGGACATTTCATAATGGTGAAGGGGACTGTACAACAAGAAGACATAACAGTCATCAATATTTATGCCCCCAATCAGGGAGCACCGAAATACACCAAGCAACTACTAACAGAACTAAAGGGAGAAATTGACCAAAACACAATTATACTAGGGGACTTAAATACATCATTGACAGCTATGGATAGATCATCCAAACAGAAAATAAATAACGAAATGGTAGCCCTAAATGACACATTAGACATAATTGACATTTATAGAGCACTTCATCCTAAAACATCAGACTATACATTCTTTTCTGGTGTACACGGAACATTCTCAAGGATAGACCATATATTGGGACATAAAATCAGTCTCAACAAATTTAAGAAGATTGAAATCATACCATGCATGTTCTCTGATCACAAGGCTTTGAAATTGGATATCAACTGTAAAAAGAAAGCGGGAAAAAACACAAATACATGGAGATTAAACAACATACTTTTAAAGAAGGACTGGGTCAAAGAAGAAATTAGAGGAGAGATCAAAAGATACATAGAAACAAATGACAATGAAAATACATCCTACCAAAATTTCTGGGATGCAGCGAAAGCAATTTTAAGAGGGAAATTTATCTCATTACAGGCCTATCTCAAGAAACAAGAAAACTCCCAAATAAATAACCTCATGTTACACCTTAAAGAACTAGAAAAAGAAGAACAAGTAAAACCCAAGGTCAGCAGAAGAAAGGAAATAATAAAAATTAAAGCAGAAATAAATGAAATAGAGAACAAAAAGACAATAGAAAAAATTAATGTGACAAAGAGCTGGTTCTTTGAAAAGATTAACAAAAGTGACAAACCCTTGGCTAGACTTACTAAGATAAAAAGAGAGAAGACACTGATTAACAAAATCAGAAACGTAAAAGGGGAAGTTATCACGGACACCACAGAAATACAAAGGATCATCCAAGAATACTATGAAGGACTATATGCCACCAAATTCAACAACCTAGAAGAAATGGACAAGTTCTTAGAAACATATAGCCTTCCAAGGCTGAACCATGAAGAACTGGAAAATCTAAACAGACCGATCACCAGTAACGAAATTGAATCCGTCATCCAAAACCTTCCCAAAAGCAAAAGTCCGGGACCAGATGGCTTCACTAGTGAATTCTACCAAACCTTCAAAGAGGATCTAATACCAATTCTGCACAAACTCTTCCAAAAAATTGAAGAAGAGACAGTACTCCCTAACTCATTTTATGAGGCCAACATTACCCTGATACCAAAACCTGGTAAGGACAGCACAAAAAAAGAAAACTACAGACCAATATCTCTAATGAATACCGATGCAAAAATCCTAAATAAAATTCTAGCAAATCGAATACAACAATGCATTAAAAAGATTATTCATCACGACCAAGTGGGGTTCATCCCCGGGGCACAAGGATGGTTCAACATCCGCAAATCCATCAATGTGATACATCACATAAACAAAATAAAGGACAAAAATCATATGATTATATCAATTGATGCAGAAAAAGCATTTGACAAGATACAACATCCATTTATGATTAAAACTCTTAATAAAATGGGTACAGAAGGAAAATACCTTAACATAATAAAGGCCATATATGACAAGCCCTCTGCTAATCTCATAATTAATGGAGAAAAGCTGAAGCCCTTTGCTCTACGTTCAGGAACACGACAGGGATGTCCCCTATCACCTCTGCTTTTCAACATAGTGTTGGAAGTCCTTGCCAGAGCAATCAGGCAAGAGAAAGAAATAAAAGGAATCCAAATTGGGAATGAAGAAGTTAAATTATCACTCTTTGCAGATGACATAATGCTATATATAGAAAACCCTAAAGACTCCACCAAAAAGCTATTAGAAACAATCAACGAATACAGTAAAGTTGCCGGCTACAAAATCAACGCACAAAAGTCCATTACCTTCCTATATACTAACAATGAAATCTCAGAAAAAGAAATACAAAAAACAATTCCTTTTGCAATTGCAGCAAAAAGAATAAAATACCTAGGAATAAACTTAACCAAAGATGTGAAAGACCTATATGCTGAAAAGTATAAGACATTTTTGAAAGAAATTGAAGAAGACACAAAGAAATGGAAAGACATTCCGTGCTCATGGATTGGAAGAATCAACATAGTTAAAATGGCCATATTACCCAAAGCAATATACAGATTCAATGCAATCCCCATCAAAATCCCAATGGCATATTTTAAAGAAATAGAACAAAAAATCATCAGATTTGTTTGGAACCACAAAAGACCCCGAATAGCTAAAGCAATCTTAAGAAAAAAAAACTATAATGGAGGTATCACACTTCCTGACTTTGGCCTGTACTACAGGGCCACAATAATCAAAACAGCATGGTATTGGCAGAAAAACAGACACATAGACCAATGGAATAGAATTGAGAACCCAGAAATAAAACCACATAAATATGGACAGATAATTTTTGACAAAGAAGCTAAAAACATACAATGGAGCAAAGACAGCCTCTTCAATAAATGGTGCTGGGAGAATTGGATAGCCACATGCAAAAGAATGAAACTGGACTGCTATTTGTCACCATGTACCAAAGTTAATTCAAAATGGATCAAAGACTTAAGCATAAGAGCTGACACAATAAACTGCATAGAAGAAAACATAGGTACTAAACTTATGGACCTTGGGTTCAAAGAGCATTTTATGAACTTGACTCCAAAGGCAATGGAAGTAAAAGCTAAAATAAACGAATGGGACTATATGAAACTTAAAAGCTTCTGCACAGCAAAAGAAACCATTGACAAAATAAAGAGGCCACCAACTGAATGGGAGAAGATTTTTGCTAACAGTGCCTCCGATAAGGGGCTAGTATCCAGAATATACAAGGAACTCGTGCAACTCAACAACAAAAAAACAAACAACCCAATTGAAAAATGGGCAGAGGACTTGAAGAGACATTTCTCCAAAGAGGACATACAAATGGCAAATAAACATATGAAAAAATGCTCAACATCACTAATCATCAGAGAAATGCAAATCAAAACCACAATGAGATATCACCTCACCCCAGTCAGAATGGCTATCATCAACAAGACAAATAGTAACAAATGTTGGAGAGGTTGTGGAGAAAAAGGAACCCTCATACACTGTGGGTGGGAATGCAGACTGGTGCAGCCGCTATGGAAGGCAGTGTGGAGGTTCCTCAAAAAATTACGAATAGAATTGCCGTATGACCCAGCAATCCCTCTCCTGGGTATCTACCCAAAAAATCTGAAAACATTTAGAGAGAAAGACACGTGTGCTCCAATGTTCATTGCAGCTTTGTTTACGGTGGCCAAGACATGGAAACAACCAAAATGTCCTTCGATAGATGAATGGATAAAGAAGTTGTGGTACATATGCACAATGGAATACTATTCGGCAGTGAGAAAAGATGATATAGGAACATTTGTGACAACATGGATGGATCTTGAGAGAGTAATGCTGAGCGAAACAAGTCAGACAGAAAAAGCAGAGAACCATGTGATTTCACTGATATGTGGTATATAAACCAAAAACAACAAAAGAACAAGAGAAACAAATGAGAAACAGAAACTCATAGACACGGACAATAGTTTAGTGGTTGCCAGAGGGTAACGGGGGCGGGGGGTGGGGGGATGGGAGATGAGGGTAAGGGGGGTGGGGGGGGAGGTGAGGGTAAGGGGGATCGAATATATGGTGATGGAATAACTGACTCTGGGTGATGAACATACAATGGGATTTATAGATGATGTAATACAGAATTGTACACCTGAAATCTATGTAATTTTACTAACAATTGTCACCGCAATAAATTTAATTAAAAAAATAATTAAAAAAAAAAATAAAGCATGAGGAAGAGGATAGTGGGGTACAGTGGAAAAAGTTAAGCATCGGGAGTTCTAGTTTCTGTATCTGGCTCTGCTATCAACCAGCTCTGGTCTGAGTCCCACATCAGACCCATCATGCTCCCATTCACCCAGGGATGCACAGCCATCCATTAAGCTATGGTCAGAATGTCACCCTGTGGGGAGGCCCTTCCCAACCCTCCTGTCTCACTTAAATACCCCATCACAGGAACTTAAGCGTAATGCCTTAGAACTGCCCCTTTGTAGCACTCATCACACTTGTAATCATATAGTTATTTAGGTAATTATTTGTTTCAAGCCCATCTCCTCCACTGGACAATACATTCCACAAGTGGTAAGATTCTGTCTTGTTCCGCATCATATACCCAATGCCTAGAACAGCATCGGTGCTTAGTCATATTTAGTGATTACATTAATGCATTCTCCTTATGGAGCACCCATTATAGGCCAGGCACTGTACTGGGTGGCTCCAGCTCTCAGTACAGTGCCTGGCCTGCAATAGGTGCTCCATAAATGTCTGCTGAATTGCATTATGAAATTCTTTTAGGCAAGTAACTTCTTTTTAGTCTTCAGCTAGCTTACCTATAAAAGAGGGTATAGTCTAGCCCCTTCCGGCTCAAACATGAATTCCTAAAAATGCAGGGTATATTTATAATGTGATATGGTTTTTCAAAGTGCCTTAGGGCAGAGACTGGGAGAGATAGGCCCGAGAGGGGCAACATCAGGAGGCCTCAGACAGGTGACTGTAGGGACAGGAAAGAGAGCACTGGAAGCATGGCTACCCAGACATGGAGATGAAGCAAGTGGTTTCTCGTGAGAGAGATTCGACAAGGGCTCTCTCCCACTTGCCACGAAACAGTTTTCTCTGAGTCTTATGGTTGATGTCTGGCATTCTTCCACTAGAGAACCTGGTTTTGGAGCTAAGACATTGTGCTTGGTTAATGTGGAAATAAATCTAAAAGTGTTAACACATTGTAGTCTTCTTAGTTGCACACAACCATTTACAAAGGCATGACAGTTTCAGTGCAAGGAAAGAGACTGTCTCCTACTCAGACCACACCGGAAATAGTGCATATTGCTCCAAGCCCCACTCTTTAAGTGGAGCATCAATAAACTAAAGTGTGTTCCAACAATACTGATCAGGAAGGTAGAGATTGAAATTACATTATAGAAGGAAAAAGTACAGGCAGTCATGGGAAGGATGGAAAAATGAGTGAACCTAAGAAACAGAACTAAGGACAAAAGGCAGATGCTTCAAAAAGAAAGAATTGTGCCCAATATAGATGGGAAAGCTTTCCAAGATGAAATATTCTGTCCCCATATGTAGTGAGGTCCCCAACACTGGAGGTATTTACAAACAGACTTTATTTCAGAGAAAGTAGTATTTGCAAGAATCCAAGCATTTGAGTTGAGCAGTGGTCTAGAGGGCCTTTATCATCCCTTTTGGCCCCAGGAGTGTAGGATCTAGATTCTACTTTGACATCAGGGGAACCAAGAGGAAGTCCAGGGCATCAAGGGCAGATGAGCTCCCTGGACATTGAAAGAAAACAAGAGAGGAGGGGTAGCGAATGCAGAGAGAAAATGCCACTTTTCAGCTATTGAAGAAAATGTCCGCTACTCATAACTTTGTTCATTCCTGGTCTTCTCTCCTGGCCGAATCTCATTACAGTTGATTCTCATCTTTCACAGTAGTTCTGGTCTACAAAGTTCCCACAAATACTGAATTAGGAAATACTGAACCATTTCTCCTAAGGGAAATGCAGGGTTACGTTTCTATGAGGACTCTGCTCACACTTTCGTGAACAAATCAATATATAACCTCATTGTCTGTGTTGCTGCTTACAGACACACCTTATTTAATCTATTTTGTTGATTCACTAATATTGAACAACAGCACTATAACTCATGCCTTGAATGCTGCTTTTCTAACATCTGTATTTTCTCTATAAGGCATATCACAGCTGTCTTGCACTTAGGAACAATAGACAGCACTTCAGCCTAAGCTTGGGGGTCATTTTAAACAGCAAAATCACCAAGAAAAAGCAAAAAAAAAAAAAGACATGACACTAAATAGACCATGAAAAAGACACTTCTTGGCAGTATGAGAGCTGAGAGAAGAAGGCAGAATGTCACCTTGCTCCACCTTGGCTGGGAACGCACCCTCTGCAGACTCAATTTTTTCACTGCTCTGCACATGTCTAAGAAAGTGCCATGAGTACTGATTTGGGGGTTATAAAAGAGATTTTAGTGAATAGACAAATTTTCAAGTATGGAACCCACAGATAATAAGGATCAATTGTACTCTGTGTTGAATGTTTGGCTTTGCAAAGATGTGCCCGGACTTCCATCCTGAATCCCCAACCTCTGGGATGTGAGGTGGAATTCGGTGTAGCCTTCACCACACCCCTTGCCAAAGAGAACAAACCTATGGTGGCTATTTCCAGGGATTCTAGTGACAGGTAAATACTATCTAGGGCAGGACTGCTGCCAGTTCACCCCAGTCAGCTCTGATTACATATGCCACCCCCAGTGGTGCTCTCAGGGATTTAATGGACTCTCCAACTAGCTCAGGGTTTCAGAAGTTAAATTTCCCTGAGTGAAGATGCTCATATCACCTCTGTTTTTTAACAGAAATACTGATTTCAATAATTTCTTTTACCTGTATCTCAACTTTCTGTTTTTTATATGTTTGGTCAAAAATCGCACAGACTCTCTTCTAAATATTTTGGGGGTTGATCAAACTGGTGGGGTGAGTTCACGGCAGAGTCTGTAAGTATAAAGACTCAGCTGCACACCTCTCTCACCTCCCAGAAGATATTTCGAATTAGCTGCTGAGGAGAAAATTTATCAGAGATCTCAGACATGCTGGAGATTTTTCATCATACAAGAAAATTACTGCCAATGAATGTGACACAGTCAGCAAGGACATACAGAGTGCCGGGCTTCAGTTGTTAAACTCGCCAGTAAAGGAGTATATTGGGAAAGCTGTTGTACTAATAACACAACTTTGAGCTTTGAGCAGCAGATGCCAATTAAATTAATGGTTCTGATGAAGCATCTGGGCTGAGGGAAGCTGGTCACTCACTGTCCTTTAGGGAACAGCAGAATGCTGGAGGGCCAGGCAAGATGTACAGCTGGGCTTTTGGGGATGGTCTGAGAATGGTCCATCACTGCCCTTAGATGGATGCCTGCTTGCAGGTGAGAGACAGTGTGTGGTTGAGCCTCACTGTCCTCAGGGAAAATGGGGAGTTTTTAGTTTTGGGGTCTCAGCCACTCTTGTCTGAGTCAGGCAAAGCCTAGATGGGCTTTAGACTTTCCAGGAGTAGCCATGACTTCTGGTTCTTGTCTTAACACCTGTCCAGAGCCATTGCAAAGTGCAACTGGTGACACTACCATGTTAGGGATGGAGGAAGAAGAGAGGCAGGGGAGGGAGAAGGCCGTAAGGAACCCGTCCTGAAGCAGGGAGGGGCTGGCTGAGAGAATTTATGTCCAGCAAGCAAGGGTGGTCTTTGTAGGCCTCTTGCAGATGTCTCAGCCCTGCTTTGTCTTTCTCCATGCCCTGAACCAGCATTCCTATTCCAGGAATACTGCATGCAAAGATAGAGAAATACCTATATAGATAAACATCTCCATGAAAGATGACAGAACTAAATTTTGCATAATATAGTAGAATCCTCAAATCACATCTACAAACAATATTTCACTTTGTTCTCACAATGATCTTATGATGCACATAAAACAGATATTATAACTATCATCCCGATTTTATTGAAGAAGCAATTGAGGAACAGAATGCTAGGAACTGTGAGAGCTGGGCCTTGGCCCTGCATCTTCCCACTCTCCTCTAGTGCATGACTGCACACCGCCCCTCTCACCTCCCTGGATTTTCCTCTCCCCTTGGGCCGCCTGCCTTCTCTCCCCACACCTCTGGCCCGTAGCCTGCCCATGTCTCATCACAGCTAACTGATGCAGGCTGCTTCAAGAGACCAAATTAGCAGCTCAGCCTCTTCCAGCTCTCCCAGGCATGAGCTGGCTGAAGAGGCACGGAAAGGATTCCCTGAGAACTGGCAAACTTCCCCTGGCTGAGCTCAGGCATGCATCAGGCATATTACAAGAAATACATTTAAAACACAGCACTTTAAACCTTGCTCCTCTGCCCCCAAACAGCCCTGTTTGAAAATTTAAGTAGCTCTAACTTGTTTGCAGGCTGATGTGTGAATCAGCTTCTGTAGTCGGAGAATTTTCCATCAAAGCTGATAAGCAGGAAGTCCCTGTGCTTTGGGAGAAAGAATCCAATATACATAGTCCAGGGAGGCAGCAGGAGAGAAGGCCCTCACGTTACACCCTTCCAAAGCCAACTCATCTGTCCCTTGTCTGTTGTCCTGGGGGTGGCCAGGTGAACCAGATGCTCTCACAGGAGGAGGTCCTTACTAGACTTTTAATTAACTAGAAGAGTAATGCTCTTAGAGAAAGGAAAGAAAATGGAAAGGGAAAAATGAATCAATGATTTGAGGGGCCTTCCACTCTAATTTTCAGATTCCTGTTGTCAGTGGGTAGGCTTGTCATGTGAAATCTCCCTTGAACAAACTGGGGAACAGTGACTTTTGAGAACTCTCATGACAAAAATCCGAGGTCCTAGGGCTCTGGTGTCCTTGCCGGATGTGAGCTCATTAGGGCCAGAAAAGCCAGCTGGTCCTGTGCACTTCCTGCACACTCCCCAGGCTCTGGTTATCTGGCCCATCCTTTCTCCAGGCCTATGCTGAGCCGCACTCTGTACTCAAGGAGTCCCCATCCCTGGAGTGATGACAGTGTGAGAACACTACAGTACAGGCAGGCACAGGGAACATATACACAGAACATCTGAAGACTTCCTGAGGAGAGGCTCTCTGAGCTGAGTTCTGGAGATGTGAGCATGAATTGTCAGGGGAGAAATGGGGGTGCACAAGGAGACCTGTGCATTGGGGCACTGGCATGGGGAATGAGACCACCTGGTGTGTCCTGTTCAAGGTCAACTTCATTTACTGTCACTGGGGCAGAGCGGCTGAGAGTGTATAAAGTGGAGGCGGCTCAAAGGCAGAGTAGGCCCAGCACAGGACAGCTATGCTGTAGAACTGCCACTTCACCCTGAAAGCAAACCGGGGCCACCATGAGGTTTTAAGCCCATTAATGACACAGTCCCTTCTCTGGTGGGAAAGTTGGTCTAGGTGACCTCTCCTCCAACTCTAATAATTTATGATATTCTATGAGACTTAGTCAACTATTTTAAACTCATGCCAATTCCCCTTCTCCCGGCTCCTTAATTAAAAGGAATAAATAAGTGACTTCTCAGTAACCTTCAAAGCTCCCACCCGCCAAACCACCCATCTCTTTCTCCCCTCCCTCCACCCAAGAATCCGCTGTCTCAGAATTTTCTCATCAAAGGCAAATTCACTCCCATGACTCTCCCGAGGAATGGCCCACCAAGCAGCCTCCCCAGCCTGCCCACTCTAGTCCGGTCTGTCCCCCAGCCTGGGAGATGGCACTTGAGGCTCCTGATTTCCAGCAATTAGCTTCCCCACACCCCCCCGCGCACCCCAGCACTCTGAGACAGGTCCCGCAAAGGCAGCTTCAAAGAAAGGATCTGAATATTTATGGTAAACTCCTTCCTCAAATTGAAAATGTATGACAACAGCAATCATGGCACTCTCAAAGCAGCTTCCCCCACTGGCAGCTTCCCCACTATCGGGGCCTTAATGGCTGTTTGCCTTAGTGCAGGTGGGACCTGAGTTGTCACAGAGGGTGTTAGTAAGAGGGGCTGGAGAAGAGGGCATGGATGCAGGGTGGGACCTCTCCATACAGAGAGGGATACCCTCCTCGCTGTTCTCTAATGCCACATGCAGGCAGGCAATGGAAGCACAATCTCTCATCTGACGTGGTGTTTTCAGGGTTTTGTATTGTTCTTTGTTTTCTTTTGAAGGTATCTAGAGATGGGAATAGGAGGCGGTACCACCAGCAGGTCTGCTAAAATTGCCATCCAAGCAACAGAAGATGTTTCCTGGTGCTCCCAGCTGTAGAGGGCCATGAAAAGAAAAGTAGCTGTCTTTATGTCACTCAGGGGTGCTGCCAAAGCAAGCTCTGTCAGCCAAGATGTCTGGAGAGGAGATTAAAGAGAGCCAACCTATCCTCCCAGCAACTGGTGGAACCCGCAGGAACTGCAGGAAATTGGATCTGGATTCCCCAAAGCTTCTTAGAGGATACCAGATCCCTGAGATCTTGGTTTGCAAGGGGGACTCACAAAAGCCATCTCTCCCGTCCTCCTGCCTCTGGTTAGAACTCCGTATCCCAGAAAACCAGCCCCTTGGAAAGCTGAGTTATCAGCTTTGGAAAAAGAAATATACCTACCAGTTCATAATCCATTTGGCCAGCTCTGCCAATCTCTCCATCTCCATAGGAACAGAGTTAAATGGATCAGAGGTCCAAGGAAAAGGTGACTCAGGGCTGGTTTCTATGAAAAATTCATGTGAAAATAACCCTGTGTATTTGGAGAGGGGAGCAAGTGGAGAAATTAATTGACTCTAAGGCCCAAAGTTCAGAATGAATAAAAAATCTGGAGACTAACTCCCGGAAGCAAGTTAATGTGGCAAATAGAAATTTAGTGTTTGGAGTGAGGAAGGTGACAGTCCCACAGTACTCTCTCAGCTCTGTGCCATTTGCACCATCATGGCAAAATGGTTTCCAATTTGGACTCATGTTTTAACAGAGACCTAGACAAACCAAAAGGCATTAGTGGGGGAGAGATTGGAAGCTGTGTTGTTGTGCTGGGAAAAGCTATGGGGAAGAAAACAATTGGAGGGAAAAAAAGCTGAGCACTGCACAGTAACTGTTGGCTGCAATTGTTGCCTTTCCCGAAAGATGATGAGCTCTTAAAGGGACCATGATTCATTTACCTTGAATTCCCAGCCCTTGAAAGAGAGAAGGTACTCAAGATTTTCATGCTAAATTTCAGGAAGTTAAATCAAACTATTTTTAAATATTTGAAGAGCTGGTAAAAAAACAGAAAGCAGAGTATTCTGGGTTGCTTCACAGGAGAGGATTAGGAGGCAGATTCTGACCCAGTGCCTAGAAGATTTTGGAATGTGTCCCTTGGGAGGTGGTGAATTCCCCAGTCCAGGAAATACTCAAGGAGAGGTCGGATGGCTGTTTCTCTCAGGGACACTGTGGAGAACATTCTTGCATTGGGTGGAAAATTTAGACTAGAGGCCTCAGTGGTCTCCTCCAGCATGTTCTAGGGCCATGTCACAAAATGGCAAGACCACAGATTTTGAAAAACTTGATGCAGACTCACTTTGTAAGTCTGGAACTAACTAGCTGTGTGGATGTAGACACATTACTTTATCTCTCTGTGTTTCAGTTTGTTTACCTTCAAGAATAGCTTTTATGCATGTTTCATAAAAGATGAGACATTTTAAATACACATGCATACCACCCAGCACAGTGCCTTATGTAGGAGACACCTAATATATATTAACTGTTCTTATTATTATGTAAGTAGAGCCAGTTTTCTATCTAACCACCGGCAAGCAGAAGGGAGTAACATGCAAATCTAGTTTCAATAATCCTTGGGTTTAGAAAGGCCAAATGTTGCAAGGTTCCCGTTTTCATTGCACAGAGAAGGCACACCGAGGTGCCCCTTTGTGATATACAGCGCCCAGTGGAAAACTCGCGATCTGCATCATTAGCCACGGATGTTGAACCCCCTTCCTCAGCCTTCCCTCTCCCACAGGCTGACGTAGAGCTTGTTAAGCCATTTCAGATCCTCAGATGAAAGGTGTACTCCTCTTATTACAGCCCTAACAGAGTCGCTTGAGGTTTGCTCAGAATCTCTGATCTTTAGGCTCAGTTAAATGAAGGAAATTAAGGGCTCTCTAATGCTGTGCTTCTTTTCCCCCCCTTGCCTCTTTTAAATGTGATTTCTCCCAAATTAGGAAGGGAGATTATACTATTCCAGTACCACCCAGGATATCCTCTGGGGGACGGGAAGGGAGAACATAGGATGGGGATGGGAGATCTCAAACGGGCAAAACCGAGGGGATGGAGCTAGAGAGGCTGGAAGCAACACTACTGACTTCTACATCCATAAATGAGCAATTGGGAGAGGATGCAGGTTCAGAAATGTCACTTCCAGGACACTAGGGAATATCTTCCCCTAAACCGGCTTCAGTGGAAGCTCCACAGAATTCCAAGATGGAAAACTGTCTCCAAACCAAATCAAAATGGTAAGTTTCTAAGTGGTAAAACACAACTCTAAATTTTAAAGACTATTTTTAAAACGGTAACAATCCCTTAATCAACCACTGGCAGGGAATGTGTCATTTGGTTCAGACATTTTACCAGTTACAACCCGCTGGGTCCCTACATGATGCTTTCTACATAATCAAAACCAGTTCTTAATAGTCACTCTTCCAAACAGGAAGAGAACAAACAGAACCAAATCCAAATGAGAAGGTGCCATCACTAGAGACAGCTCAGCCCAGCAGGTCCCTGGGAGTCAGGAGCCCTCCTGGTTTGCAGCAGGTGGCAGCAAAGCAACAGAACTGAGTAAAAGGGTTTGATTTGTGGGGCTCAGGGATTCCAGGAAAATGAGGAAAGGCCGAGAGTGGGAGACCCAAGAGCATGGGCTTCGGTGTTGGACAAACTCGAGCATGAGTTCTAGTTCTGCCCAAAGTCCTTGCTAACAGGTCCCCTCCCTGAGCTTCAGTTTCCTCATTTGTGAAATGGGGGGTTTATCCACCTTGAAGGGACATTATGCAGATCAGACGTGCCCTGCAGAGTACCCATGTGATGTCTGGTACACAGCAGGTACTCAAGAGATGTCATTTCCCCCTGCTCCTTGTCACTCTCCTTTCCCCTGCCATCATCGCCTTGGATGGAATTGGGAGAATATTAGAGCAGAGATACTGACATTTCTCCCATCCTGGAAAAGAAGCAGAATTAATTATCACCTCTCAAACCATTTATTCATCCTGTATTCAGCAGGGGAAAGACACCTGTCAGAAGGCAAAGATTGGGCCAGTGATTGGCATGGGATCTGGGGACCAGTGCTGTGAAGCTATATCTGTGTCCATATACATCTTGCAAAGTTTTCACTGATACTTACAGAACCTGAGCCAGACAGTAAAGCAGCAGGACAGTCACCAGATTTGTTGAAGAAAAATGGTAATAAAGAGGATTATCATAATCTACTTTATAATTCCAATCAGGACTATGTGTCTCTTAGGGTGGCTGAAGGTCAAAAGCATCATCCTCTTTCATGGTTACTTCTGCAGCAGATTCTGTTCAACATTCGCTCAAAAAGATGGGGGTAGGATGTGGGGAGGTCAAGAAGGAATTCTATGTATAGAAGCTGCAGTTGACTAACATTCTTCTACTAGGACAGCACCTGTCAAAGAGTAATCTGTGGGCCACCTGCACTATAATCATCTATCTAGGTGTCAGTTAAGAATATGCAGATTCCTGGAACGCACTCAGTTTTACTAACTGAGAATTGCGGGGCCTGGGAATGTGCACTTTAAGACAAGCATCATTGGTGTAGGATAGGGCTGGCTGCTCAATCCCAGGGGTGTGTGGTCATTCTTACATACCTCTGGGATTGAGCAGTCAGCCCTACCCTACATCAATGATGTGTGCTGCTGAAGAAGGAGCAGCAGCTGCCGTTTTGGATGCCTCAGAGCAGAAGACCTTGCTGGGCTGGGGTGGGGGCTGAGGGAAAGGTGCTGGTGGCTGGAGATGGTGTGTCTTAATGACTTAATCTTGCAGCCCGGCAGCTGGGAAAAGCCAGCCTGTGTAGCAGATGCTGGAGAAGCAGTTAAGGTGAAAAGGGACTTTGAGCTTAATCAGCTCTCGTTCAAGTGGGGGGTGGGATCAGGGGCACCAGGCAACTCTACCAGCACAGGTGTTGCCTGATGGAAGGGGTGCTAGACGTGGGCTCTTCCAGGGGAGCACTCAGAAAGCAGGGGTGAGCAAGAGAAGTTTTTCAAAGCCTTGGATTAGGCTTTCCATGGAGGGGGTCTGGAGCTCGGCGTGAGCATTATGTTCTCCTAACTATTGCTTCTCCACCATGACTATCTCCACACACTCCATTTCCTTACCCTGTTTTATTTTCCCTATAACACTAATCACTACTGACATTACATTATATATGTTTTGTTTGCTTATTGTCTGACCCTAGAATATAAGTTCTACATTTTTTTTAACCTGTGTCTAGAAGACAGCCTGGCACATAGGAGGCACTCAACAGATATTTATTGAAAGAATGAATGAATATTCTTCACTTTATACCCCGCAAGCACAGGGAAAAGATTGCCTGACAATTTCCCTGTAGGCTGGCTGCTTCATTTGTTCAGGCAAGTATGAGCCCGAGGGCACGATTTGAGTTTAATAACCACAAATTTCACTTATTTTTTTTTCTATGTCAGTCTCCCTCCCACACTGTGAGCTCTCTTTCAGGCAGGGACAATTTTTCAGCTTTGTTTCCACGAGCCTGACCCATAGTACAGGCTTAAATGATTGTTAGGTAAACCAATTGACCACTTTGTGAGACTCCATACTATAGTATTAGGCCACCTACTTCAACCCTGGTCCCATCTGGGAAGTTATGAAGAATAGTAGCAGTTTTCGTTGCTTAAAGACCATATAGCTCTGGCCCAGAGCTGTGAGGAGCTATTTATAGAGCTGGCACCAGGACTCAGGGCTCTTCTCTCTTGGGCTGGGACTCATTCCTTTTACATTTTTTCATCTAAGATGGGTGATCAGGCCTCATGGCCCCTTGTAATCAATGTCCTCCTAGAAGGAACTCGAAGGGACCTTGTGAGAAGTGGTAAAACAGAACCTCTCAGACATGGTGATAGGATGTTAACATGACAGGCCTGCAAAATGTTTGCCCAGGGTGCCATCAGAATCACCTTGGGTGTTTGACTGCATGGGTTCCTGGGTCCTAGGGCTACCTAATCAGACTCTTATGGGGTAGAGTCTAAAAAAAAATCTGTGTTTTTACCAAATTACCAAGGTAATTTTAATGCATGATTTATCATAATGGTCAACAACTTGGGCTTCAGAGTTAGAGGTATTTGGGTTCAAAACCAGTTGCTATTACTATGCATTCAAGGCCACATGAGTCAATCGCCTCAGTTTCCTCACTTGCAAAATGGGAATTAATAAAAAGTACCTACTTTGTAGGGTTACACGAGAAAATACACGACACACTTAATACAGTATATGGCCCATGTGAGAACTTACTAAATGAAAACTGTTGTGATGATGGTGTTAATTATGAAGGTGAAGACACGATTCTTAATAATCCGGAGAGGCAAACTTGCAATGGGATGTCCCCTTGTTCAGCAGCTCTGAGAGTCAGGAAGCTCTTCAATATGTCTGCTTCCTGCTATAATTAGTGCACCACTTCCTAATCCTCAGGTTATTTAAGGTTGGAGAAGGGCTAGGCTAAGGCTAGAGAATTAATTCTTAGAGTGATGGGAGGTTGGGAGATCTTCAGAGAGACACTTGGAGTGGCTGTCAGAACCCCTGTTTCCTCTGATGGAAGAGAATCGGAGAAAAGGAGAAGGTTAATGCAGGAGAATAAGAAAAAGAGTGGTGAGTTGAAAGGAGCTACAAAGAACAAAGCACCCCTAAGTTGATGGGAGAAGACAAGTAGCAGACAGGAGAGGAGGAGTGACATGATTGGCATGGTGGTGGTAGTGGGGAGCGTGGGTCAGAAAAGAGCTAAAAGGAGAGAACTGGCTGTTCATTCTAATGCCAAAGGAATTCCTCAGCCCCCATGGGACCTGACGGGTGTCTGACCAGCAAGCAACCTGGAGTCTGACACTGCTCAGGGTTAGGGCAAGATTCAGGGAGTACAGTAATTCAAAATAGTGGACAAGGCTTGGGAATTCCTTCCTTACCTGTCACCCCCTTGCCTCCCTTCTCCCCTTAATAAAGCATGGTTGCCCCTTTCTTGGTATTTTGCTGGGGAGGCAGCCCCTGATCCACATCAGCTGATCCTTGAGGCAGGAAGGGGGGAAGCCAGCACGTGCCAGAAGTCTTTCATAGGATGCAGCATGTTGTTCTTGGGGGTAACTGAGAGCAGGAGGCCATTCTGAGTGCCAAGGTGAAATAGGTTGGGGACAGAGAAAGGAACAAAGAGGAGGTCTGCCACCATGGCAGCATAGCTAGGCTTACCTGCTGAAAACCATTCCTTGTGAACTGTAAGATTTTCAAGGCATAGTTGGACCTCTGGCCTTTGCTGTTGAATTCAATGTGGCCGGTGAGACCTTCCAATTCTACCTGTCCAAGAGAGAGTGAGTTACAGCACCAAATAGGCCCCATGTTCCACTTGGCCCAAGCAAACATTCTGCACATGTGCTATTTAAGCATGCCCAAATAGCATACCCAAGGAACAAGTCATCAAGATCTGTTCTCCTGCCCACCTTTCAGCCATGGGATCTTGAGACTACAAATGTGATGTCTCTGAAACTGGTTCAGAATTGGCCGGGGCTGGAGGAGGGGAAGGATGGCTCATACCCAATGATCTCACAGCTGTTGCATAAACCAACACAAGGCCACGACGCTAACTTGAGCTCAGATCCCCCTGAGCTCCTCCTCTAGGCCCTTGGCTGTTAATAGCATTTATCCTATTTTGAAAAAAATCCAAGAGGTCACAAAATGGCTCACCCACCCCCAGACTACAAGAAGTGAGGATGAACGGACTGAAATGCAAAATCCAAGCCATTCTGCTCCAGACTCCTCTGACAGATGTCTTCTTTGTGGGCTAGAGATCCATGTCCGTCCACTGGAGAAGGCACGGCTGGGAGAACACGGGGCACCTGGTACCAAGTTAAGGGAGCTGGGCCTGCAACTCCCTGCGGGAACATGGGCTACAGCAACATCGTACGTTTTCATTTGTGTGGAATTTTTCTGGGACCACCTGTGAGCCAAGGGGTCAGGTTCCAAGCCTGGAATCTAGGGAGCCCTTAATAGTCTAAGGCTCTTGAGGGCAGTTGTCTTGTAAACAAACTTGCCATGGGTTCCTGGTGATTTTAGGGATTAGGGAACCAATGTGACCCATCATCCATTGAATGGTGTTGCCACAGATTGCTTTGTTATCTGGGGCTGTGATAAATTGCGGAGGCCTGGACATTCATGACCCTGAAGTGATTCTCCCACTGGCAGGTTGGGCATGGCCCACAGGGCCCCAGCCACCCCTTACCATGCGCAGGTAGTTCATGAGGCTGGTGCCGTGCTGCCAGATCTGCGCCGAGCCACAGGACAGGGGCTTCACACCAATTTCCTGGCTCCGGTTCAGTTCCTGCACCGCAGTCACCACAGCATAGACAGCGTCAAACAGCAGGGCTGAGGAGAGCTGGGCGAGGGCAGAGGGCAGTTCTCAGATAGAGGAGGCCATGTGGGTGGGCCAGGATGGAGGAGCAGAGCAAGGAAGTAATAGGTGTAAAAGAAGGGAAGGGAAAGGAGGAAGAAAAGGGAGAAACACATGGAGGAGGAAAACAGGAGAAAAGCAAAACAAAGAAGAAATAAGTGTGTGTCTTTGTTGCCGTTGGCCCACCTCCAGTCTCTGGACTAGCTCCACTTCCTCCACTAACAGTCCAGGGCTCCCCCAGGGCAGACAATGGTGGCAAAAGGATTGGACCAACAAACCAGCCTTTTGGGCCCCAAATGATTTCAAGGATATCCTTTTGTCTCTTTGCTGCAGGGCAGTACCAACTTCCATTGCTCTCAGAGATCCCCATGAAGGGGACAGAGTTGCCTGTCTCAGGAACCCAGTCACTGCCCTCAGATATGCCCATTCTACAGGGCTCAGTTGAAGATCACTTCCTCTGGGAAGGCTCCCATGATATTGTTTCTTCTTAGATGTACTGATTATTACAGTCCATGTTGTACTATTAATTTGATAGGTATGTATGAAGTACATGCTAAGTTCAAAGCTCAAAGATGAATAAGACCCTATTCTTGTGGTAGGTTATAGTGGAATAGGCGAAGGGGTACACAGAGACAGGACAAAATAAGGGTAACATGAAACTGAGTCAGATGAACACACAAAGGTCTGTGAGGCTCCAAATAGGAAGATAGCTTACCTGGCTGGGTGATCAAGAAAACGTTTCTTGGATGCAGCATTAGGACTGAGCACTAAAGGTTTTGGTAGAAAAATTACTGGATCTGGGAATGGGGAGCAGCAAAGGAAGGGAGAAAGGAATTCCAGATATGGAACTGTATGAGCAAAGATAAAGAGGTGGAAAGTATAGAGCACACCTGGAAGGGAGGATGGGAAGGGAAGAAGCAAGAAGCTAGAAATGAGGCAGGGGTCTTACTCTGGAAGGCTGGAAGGCCAGGGGGAAGAGACCAGTGCAGTTTTTGTCCATATTTTTATCTCCCTATTACATTGTAAGTTCTTAGGGCAGGAACATGCAGGGCCTTAATCTCTCCATCCTGTATAGTTTCTAGCACCAGGACCTGGCATGTGGTAGGCCTCCAAGACATATTTCTTGAATCAAATTAAATTTTGGGTAAAATCTGCCCACAAGACTCCGCCTGAACACTATATGAAGTTAAGTGGATGTTAGCATCCCTTGGGGAGGGAAAGGCTGAGAAGTGTTTGGATGGAGATGGTAGGAACAGAAGAACAGAAGACACTTGTTGTTGGGGAATGTGCCATGAAAGAAGGCGATGACACTATGCTGTGTACATAAGGTCCCTGACAAGAGAGCCCTACTGAGTGTAAACAACTATAGGGTCAACTCTGTCCAGGGGCCCTGAGGGGAGGCCCAGGAAGGCAGGAGAGGCCTTCTGAGAGGAGTGATGTCAGAGGTAGGAAGTCCACACACTACCCCATTACAAAGCAACTTCCTTCACTGAACTGTGACATTCTATCATGGGCAATGCAGTACCATCCCTTCCAAGACTCTTCTTTCAACATAGGCAATAGTTGAGATCATTCTCCATGTGACTTCTTCCAACCTTCCTTCTACCTGGCCAGGCCCTGAGCACTAGGTTGGAGGCAGGGAGGCCATTTTGTGACCTCTTGAATTTTTTTCGAGCTTTGCAGACAGAGTGTAAGCAGCTTGAGACAGTGATGTGCAGGAAAGAGAGCCTGAAACCAGGAGCGCTGAACCTGGAGTCCAGATCCCAGCCCTTGCTTATGTGCTGAGTGACCTCGGCAGGCTGCTGAACCTCGCTCAGAATGAGCGCCCTTATCTGCCTCACAGGTCTCTATGGCAGAGGTCACCATTCCTGAGGGTGTGGGCTATGAAGATGCAGACACAAGTCAGAAGGTGCTCAGGGAGTTGAATTAAGGCTCTGGAGAGTAGTAAGAACAGGGTGTGATAAAGCAGGAAACAGTTTGGGAAGAGTGACTTATTTCCTTCACAGTTTGGCTAGATGTGGGGCAAGGAGGCCTGTAATAGGAACTGGGTGGGCTGACGACTTTCGATAATCTTTCTAAAAGGCAATTACAGGGAAACCCAGCCGAATACAGTTCTATGCCCCAACCCAAGTTCACTTGCAAAACTGCCTGGCCAGTGCATTTCCCTTTTTCCCTCTCACCCACCCCTCCCTCCTTCTCTTGCTCCTTTTCTTCCTCCCCACGTTTATTCAGCCCCTATGATCTGGCAGGGACTGCAGATCTCCACATCCCCCATCATCTGCCAAGGTGCTCCAGCCTAGCATGACCACTGTGTCCCCTCTGCCTGCATTGGGTCTCCTACCCTCCCAGCTCCATCACCTCTCCTTTACCCAAAGCTTGGTCCTGAAGCCACCTGTGACCTGCAGACCAAGCCGGTCAGGGCACCTACACAGTGTGATCAAGATGGAAACCTCTGCAGTCCTGCTGAGCCGTGTTGACCAGCCAGGCTCCTCCAAGTCCCTCCCATCCATCATCCATCATCCTTCATTCCCTTCTTCACCCCACTGCCTTTTCTCCTTTGCAGCTCAGCTCCTTCTTCATTTGACTTGCGGCTCACCTGATTGATGCCTGATGCTTCTTGGTCAGCTTACAATTGTCCATGTCCTTTGCATATAATTCATTTTCTCCTGAGCACATGTGGCTCTTTTATTAATGGGCCTCTTACATTTCCTTGCCAAAAGGACATATGAAAATTATGAATGCTATAGACTCTCCAGCTTAGACAAACATCTACCTGATGGGATAGTTATCCCTACTGACATTGGCTTCTAGATCCTTCAGTTTGGCTATTTAAATGATCCTGTAAACTCATTTCTGTCCCACCTTCTCCCTTGCTTCCCAGTTAATCTTTCAATTCTGAGACCCTCAAAATTAATGAGTGTTAGAAGGGGAAAGGAGCCTAGAAATCAACTGGTCCAACTCTCTCATATTTACAAATGAAGAACCAAGTCTCAAAGAGTTCTCTTGCCTACTGTCACCAAGCAAGACAGTGGCAGAGCCAGGATTGGAGCCCCAGCACCGTTTTCCCTGGTCTGGTTTGTACCCTCTCTGCAGCAATGTCTTTCCACCTCACTTCCCAACCAGGCACCTCTCCAGAAGCTGGGAGTATGTCATTGCTCTATCAGATTGATTCTTGTGCTTAGTCTCCTGAGACAACATGGGCAACCTTTCTAGATGTGGTTACCTTCTCAATAGCAGACAGGAGCATGAGGCTCTTGGGTCAGAGCTGGGGGCAGGGAATGGTGGTGGTCAGAGGCCTCTCTGCTGCTCTGGATTTGGACATCATCCAGTTTGCCTCCTGAGCTGACTGATTGTTTGTCCTGATGTTAACCGCTTAGTTAACAGCCACTTGGAACTTCTGTTGGAACAGGACTTATAAGGGTAGAACAGAGGGGGCAGAAGAAGGGTACCACCAGTTGTTTACCTAGCACCCATTTTCCCCTTTTTTCTCCCTAACATAACCTCCATTTCATTCAGGCGTCCTCCCCTCCCCCAACCAGCCTTAGCTCCCAAGTGAGCCTGAGTGGTCCAAGAGTCATCTCATCCCTCTGTGTGATTCAGGACTGGGCAAATGGCCCAATTCTGACCACCGATACATGAACTGAGGCCTGGAGTGAGGGATGGCTTCTCAGAAGAGCTTCCTGTCTCTAAGAGAGGCACTCCTTCTGCCTTTGGGCATTCCTGTCCCTGGACATTATGCCTGGACCACTGGCAGTCATCCTTGCTCCAGCCTGAGGATGATGTTGGCACCAAGGGGGACACAGCTGAGTTGCAAGGAACATGGGTTTGCAACAAAATCCCTCTGGAATCTGCCCTACCTCTCAACTTGCGATGACACGGAATGATATATTTCCTTTTGTTTGCACGAGGCAGTTTAATTCAGGATTTCTGTTACTGGAAACTGAGAGTACCCTAACTGGTACCAAGGCCCTGGGGAACCCCTTTGCTCTTAGAGGTACTATTGACCCAGGCCCCTAAAGAGCCCTGGGCCTCATCTCCTCTCCAAAGGGCTCTTCTTCTCATGAGGCTGCACCCTGGTCCCAGAGATACCCTCCTCACGTCACTGAGGACTTGCAGACACAGCTCCCCACACCACTTCTCACATCCTCCCACCGGGCCCCAGTGCGTTTTTCATGGCTAATGCTCTTTTATTAGTAAAGGATCCACATGCTGGGAGAGGTGTGTGTGCCTGTTTGCAGTGTTCTCTGGCATCTCAAACTTCGTGGTTTCTGAGTGCGTCTATTAACTACAACCCCAACAAGGCATGCTGGGGAAGGGAGCAGATGGAAGGGACATCGTCGAGGTTCCTGTCTCCTCTCCATCTGTGTATTCAGAGAGGTGACCCAGTGACATAGGTGACATATCCCCAGTATGCTCTGGGCTTCACAGGCCCATCAGAGCTCAGTCTGTCAGCCTGGGCTGATCTGAACTGAAAACTCCTAAGCCCCAAACATCTTCTCCCCTCCCAGTCCTGTCTCCTCAGGGTCCTCCATATATAGCCAGACGTCTCTTTTCTTGAAGGCTCCTGGCAATCTGCCCAAGCCTCTCACCTGGACCTTCCACCTGCTTCTCTGAGACTTTGCCTTGCATCCTACTTTTCTCCAGCTTATCTGCCCTGCCATCACCAGTCTCCTCCCTCCCCTCACCCAGTTTTACCTCTGATGGTGTGAAAGCTTGTAATCTCTATCTCATCAATTTTCCATGTCCATCCTGAAAAACCTTTTTGCTCTCCTAATTGCTTTCTCTCTCTGATATTATTTACTAATTTAGCTCTGGAAAGCCTTTGGGACAGTCGGCGAAAAGCAGTTCTGGTACAAAACATTTCTCTCTCTTTCCATGTCTCCACTTCTAGGCCTAATGTTCCTGCCAGTTTTTCATCTCATTTCCCTTCCCTTTCACAAAGAACCTCCTCTGTCTTTCTGTGGTTTCTTTTCCCCATCTGCGTGTACCTGCCTCTTGGTCTAGTCTCTGCTTCTCCTGTCCCTGTCTCTTCTAAATATTCAATCCCCCAAATGCCTCAATCCTTATTTAAAATGCTCTATTCTTTCTTGGCACCAAAATGTTGCTTGGCAAGGAACCCTCAATTCTCTTGTTTTTATATTTTCATTTGGTTCCTCATTGTTATGTTCTTTTGAGCTATTTGTAAATCGTTCAGGGGAATGAAAGACTCCATATGAATTAAGATGAGTCAATCTGAATCAGGGAATCATGGCTCAGTTTCTTCCCCCAGCCCTCAAATTAAAACATCTTCTAAATACATACCTGTGACTTGCATCTTCCTGACATCCCCACCCCACAGATCACTGGATTCCCAGAGTCCTCTTGGATGCCCATTTGTCTTTGAACCTTTGTAACTTAAACTCTGCTCCCCAATATAATACCAGGGCAGGAAGCATTAAAATCTCATGGAATGGTTCTTGCAATCTGGGTTTTATTCAATTAAATAAACACTTATTTACAGACATCTGTTTTAACCTAAATTCTTTTTTTTTCATCTTTACTTATGTTTATTTGTTTGTTTATTTTTTTAACATAAATTCTAATTACTTAATCTAGCCCTCTATAATTTTAGTGATTTTCCACAATTTAGTGCTTTGCAGTGCGATTACTGGGAATGGTGCGTGAAACTAATGGGTACATGTCTCCATTCACAACACTCCTTCTGCTTGCATCATCTCAGGCGAAGCACGTTTGCAGTTTGGTGCCGGCCACCTGGGGGTTCAGCCTGGGTGGGGGGGGGGCACTGAACTTTCTTTCATGGTTACACCTCAGTTCAGCTACTCCCTCTCCATGCTCTTAGAACTGGGCCCCCTTTCCAGCAAGCTCCACCTGGAACACTGTTGGCCCGACTGAAAAGGTGAGGAAGAGAGTGAGGCTTGCACACCAGTAGGGAGGAAAAGAAACAGGAGAGAGAAAATGGCAAGAGTAGAGAGGGACCATAACGTGTAGGAAAGCAGGAAGAGAAAGAGAAAGGAGGTTATGCGACAGAGGAAGGAAAAAGGAAAGCATGACAAGAGGAGCTGAGAGAAGGAAAAGAAAGAGAATGGGACTGAGGCAGAGAGAGAAGGGGAGAGGAAAAGGGAAGAAGAAGAGGGCAGTGGAGTTGAAGAGGGAGAGGGAAGGAGAGCCGGTTCCCGCTGAGATGGGAGCTGGTGGTAGCCTGTTTCGAAAGCTGGATGGGGAGACAAAATCAGGCTGTGCTTTCCTGAACCTGATTATTTCTTGCCTTCCAGTTCCCCAACAAATTAAAGAGTTGGGTTATTTGTGCTGGGAATTTCAGCTCCCGAAGTGACAGGAAGAGAGATGCTGCTTTTTAAAAGGTAGTTGCTAAAGTGAGAAGCCTTGAGAAAGATTTGTTGCTGTTTGAAGCTGTGAGCCTCCTTTCCGTTCCACATTCTTCAAGGTGAGGAGTTTCTGTAACACCTTCCATTCTGTCTCAGAGGCCACAGCGACTATGGCTGGAAGGTGCTTCGTCACCGAGAGGCACATTTGGGCTCTTGTCCAGTCTGCATTGAAATACCAACCCCTGGGGACCCTCAGTGTGCCACATAGATCTTCTGTGCCTCAGCTTCCTCATTTGTCAAAAAGGGGTGCATGACCACTTTTATCTGTTATTAGGATGCCATAGGAGAAAAAGGAGGTCAAGGTAGGACAATTTCATGGGGAGTGCTACAGTATTGTTCGGCTCTCTGCCGAGATGAAAGCAAATGGATGAGCGTCCTGGTCTCCTCAGCTAGAAACAACACGTCCCAATTTTACTGGCAAAAAAACCAAAGGGGCTTGGCCAAAAGAAAGCTGACAAGTAGAACCGGAATCTGTGGCCCAGGACTGGTTATCCCCTCCCAGTGGCCAGTTCTGGGTGTAAGGCTCACACTTGTTCTTCTCACACCGTCCCTCTGAAGCACTGGAGCGGGCGTGACACAGGCTAATTCTTTTTCTCCACGCCCAGCAGGAGCGTCTCCAGAGAACCCACCCATTCCCCACATGCCCCCAAGTATTCTCAGGTAGCACAAGATGCTGAGATCTTGGGAGAACTGAGACTGGATTGGGAAGAAGAATGAGGTCAGGGTGTTACATCTTTTAAACTGCCTGCGGTTACTTTCATGTGACAGGGCACCATACCCAGGAGCAAGTCAGTGTTTGGATGCCTCTATGCCCTGCACAGTGTCCTTCACACAATAAATGAGCATCAGCAAGGCATTTGCTCCCCCTCCTCTAGAAAGCCTTCCCTGGATTCTCCAGGCAGAATAGAGGAGCTTCCCTCTGCTTCCCCAGGAGCAGCCTACCCCTCAGAACCATTTTCCTAGAGGTGGAGGCAGGTCTTGCTTGCTCCTCATGTTGCAGAGCTGGACGACAAGGAATTGGGCCTTCTCTGTGGAGGATCACATGATGAGCCCCAATCCTTCACCTGCTCTGTACTTAGACCCTTTGCCATGTGACTTCACATTTTTTTTTTTTCCTCTGCAAGGTGAAGTATGTTTCCTCATCCCCTGACTTTGAGTTTGTGTGCATGGCTTTCTTTGGCCAACAAAATGAGATGGACGTTACCATGTGAACGTTTGGGGAGCCTAGGCCTAAGAGGTCTTGTGTGTTTCCACTTGCTTTGCCATCTTTCTGCCACCACCATGAGAAAATGCCAGGCCAACCTGCTTGGTCAAGGCAAGGATGGGATGTATGTGGAACAGAGCTGCCCCAGTCAGGCCCAGCCTAGATCAGCCGACCCCTATCATTGAGTTTGCTCAGTCAGATCTGCAGAGCTGCCCAGCTGAACCAGCTTAGGTGAGACAATCCCTAGCTGACTCTCAGATCCTGGAGCTACATAAATGCTTATTGTTGGATGCTAGTGAGATTTTGAGGGTTGGTGTTTACACAACATTTCTGTTGCAAAAGCTACCTGACACATTTACTAATGTGTATCCCAGTGACTGGCATATAGAATGTTAAATGAACTCATTTGATGAATAGCTGTGCATCGAAGATAGAACCATATCCCATTTTATCTTCATGACAATCCTCAAAGATGGTCAAGCATAATTAGCTCAAAATCACAGAGAAAAAGGCTGAGGTCCAGAAGGGTTACACAGTGACCTAAGATCACACCACAAGACAATGACAAGGCCAGTACCTGAATCCAGGTCCTGTGCCGCCGAGGCCAGTGTTCTTCCCAGCACTTGTGAGCACAGCAAGAGCTGGCCCCACAGCCTGTGGAAGGTACTGCTTGGACTTTGTGTCGGGTCCTTACAAACCATCCTCCCAGGTACCAAGGGCCTCTCACCTGCCTTCTTGTGGTCCATGTGAGCACTAATAGAAGGGCTGAAACCCTCCAACAGAAACTGGAAATGTGATGCGGGGACATTTCATTGCAGTCGGCCAGATGCCAGCTGTGGAATGGTTTGAGTTGGAGAGGAGGCAGCAGGTTTCCTTCCCTAATGTTGTGCTGTGAGCCTCTCAAGTCCATTCGCAGCTCATTAGAACACTGGAGAGACTATGAGAATGGCAGACAAGACCAAGGGGACAGGGCTTGTTATCCTGCTGGGAGGGATGAGCCTGGTCCTATCCATGACGCTGTGCTTCCGGACGTTCCTTACTGTCCCTTAAGTCATCTAATGGGAGTGAGGACCCCTTTCCTTCAGACGTTTCATCCTCAACAAATCCTCCCTATGGATTCTTACCTCTTTTAGGTCTAAAATACCTTGTTGTAATGTGCTCCATAACCTTCCATAAAACTTAGTTCTCAAGCCCCTTTCTCCTGTCTGGTTCTTCCTGAGCTTTGCATGAGTTCTGACCCCTCAGCCACTTCTTCCTTCCGAAGCTTTCCACCAGGATACACAATCAGAAAGGCACAGAGTTTGGTAAAACCACTTTGCCTATGGCCCTGCCTTCAGCAGACCCAGCACTACTAGATCACCACCTTGGACAACTACTAATTAGGTGCCAGTGTCCAGAAATGGCCTTGCCTCTGAACATGTCTTATCAAAAACAGGTAGGTATTGCTTCTATTTCAAAAACCCACTGGAGAATGTCTCACTCCAGGAAGGTACCCGATTCCATTGCCATCTCCTAAACCTAATTCTTTTCCATTTCGAAGTCATTATTCCACCTGCCTCACTTATTCATTCATTCATTTGACAAATACCCATTGATTACTTTCGTTTTGCCAGACCAATTTATAGTACAGTGTGGCAAGGGAATCATGGTCCTAGAGAAAGGCAACAATGGCATAGTGTTTAAAACTGTGAACTGTAAACCCACATCGTCTGGATTCTGATCCTAGTTCCTCTGCTCATTAGCTGTGTGATCCTAGGCTGCTTACTTAACCTTTCTGTTCCATCATCTCTAAAGTGGAGATACTGATAGTAGTTACCTCAGAAAGTTGTTGCGAGCATCACATGAGCTGCTTTATGGGGTTTTTGGAGGTCTAACTGTAACATGGCTAGGATAGGACCTAGAAAGCCATGCAATCCCTATCTTCTGAGAACCTGTCTTTTAACAAATGGACACAAGCAGACATACCTGACCTGCTCCACAGAGTAAAGACTTCAAACCTAAGGGAGAATGGCAGGGAAACCTTTGCTTCCATCATATACACAGCAGGGGAAGGAAGTCCAAGGAGGAAGAATATAGGTGAGGGCACAAAAGAAGCCTCTCTGGACGAACTTCTACTTGGGACAGTGGTCCAGTGTGATGGACCAGGAGTCAGGAGTCTCAGAATCTAGTTTCAGCCTGCAAAAGGCTTGGTGTTTGCCCTTGAAAAAGACCCCCATACCGCCCAGTCCCAGTCTGGGCTTCAGTGTCCCCACCTGAAAAATGAGGGAGTAGGTCAGCTAAAGACCCTTCCAATAGTAAGATTCTTGGATTCTAAAATCAGGTAGCTCTCAGCAACAGTATCATCAGGAGTCTGGCCCCAGGATGCTTACAGACATCACTAAATGACAACTCGGTGCCTCCACACAACTCTCTCCCTGCTGTCTCCTCCACCAACCTTCCTGTTTACAGCTCACTATGTCCCAAATCTTTTCCCTTGTAACCACTTCCAAACACTTGTATGCACCTCTTTTTGAGCTGGGCCTGGAGAAGTCTGGACTCCAGGAGGGTTTGTGCCCCCCCATGTCTGGCCCAGTGGGGGATGTATGTGGAGGCAAAGGGGTACCACAGAGGGGCTATGGTAGGTACTTACCGCAGGCCCAGGAAAGGGCACATGGTCACAGTTCTCCTGCCAGGACTGGTTGAGGCTTTGGGCAAACTCTTGGAAGAAAGCATGTGATTGGTTGAAAATGGAAAATCCCAGGATGTTGACACGATCATCCACAAGGCTGTCCATTCTCTGGAGCGAGAACTCCTGGAAAGACCCAGCAGTCAGATACAGAACAGAGTTAGGAAGGGAAGAAGTGGGGGGACTTTGCTGACTCACATCGGGGTTTCATTCTAGTCAAATGAACACTTACTGCCAGGTACTCTGCTAGGCACTAAGGGCCAAGAGATAACTAAGAGTTGCCCTTCTGAGAGCACACAGTGTTGGGAGAGGGGAGAGAGAAAAAGAGAAATAAGCAGAATAATCTCTAAGAAATGTATATGTCAGATGCCATAGATGGAGAGAGAAAGAAAACACGGATGTGCCTGGTAGGGGCAGAACTGCATTCACAGGTGTGACCATTGAGCTGTCTTGAAGGATGCATAGGCATTTTCTGGGTGAAAAAATGTGGATGAACAAAGACTATTCCAGACAGAAGTCACCATGGATACAGACGCACAGAAGGAAGAAAGTGTGTGGCCCTTTCATTCAGCTGCCTGCAGAAGCATTGCTCCTCAAAGTGTGATCCACAGAACACCTGCCATCAGATTCACCCAGGTACACTTAAAAAAAGGGATGATTCCTGCACCTCACCTAACACCAAATGAATCTGAGGCTTTGTGACTGAAGCGCCAGGAGTCTGCATTTTCAGCAGATGCCAAGGTCTTATGCACACCAAAGTTTGAGATTTCCAGGTTAGCACGTAGGATGTATGAGGGTGGGTAATGGTGGGAAATGAAGCTGGAGAGGTGGGCAGGGGCCGAGCTTAAGGGGCCTGGATGCCAGGCTAAGGGGCTTGCACTTTATCCTGTATGAGATGGGACCTGAGGCGACTGGAAGTAGATAAGTGACAAGATCAAGACTGCTTTTGAAGAATCTCCATCTGAAGGTCTGCAGATAGAGCTTTTCATTCATTTCACAAATATTCAAGCACTTACTGTGTACCAGACATAGGCACCAAAGATGTTCTAGGCACAGAAGATATGAACTACAGAGAGTTTCTGTTCTCAAGGAGCTTGCAGGTTACCATAAGAGAAAATTGTAAGTAAACAAATAAATACATATAATTCCAGATATCTATGGAGGGGAAGAGTGGGGGACTGCTACTTCAGATGAGGCAGTCAGAGAAACCCCATCTAGGGCAGTGACATTTCAGAGCTCAGGGGAACTCTCTCAGAACACATGGCCCTCATCCAATAACATGGTACCACCCAGGTGTTAGCTCAGCAAGCTAAACCCTGCAGGTGTGAGTCCCACTGAAGCCAGTCAGTGTCATAAGGAGAAGACTCTCTCTCCTCAGGCGGGGTAGACCTCCAAGGCCATCCTTGGGCATCCACAAGGAAACCAGGCAGGGAGGTGTGGATTATTTGGCTCCCCAATCCCGGCTCCTGGGAAAATGCCTTCAAATATGAGTCAGGTCATCTTCGTGCACTGAAGTCACATCCATCACACGTTCATTGCAAGCGCCTCACACACAGCTCTGCACTGCGTGGGCACATGGTAGTTAAGACATCAGGACTAACCCATCCACCACCCCCCGACATGACAGATGGAAGGTTCCTTGAGCTTCCTTCCTGGCTAGGCAGAGACATTGCTTTCTTTCAGGTGGTCTCTTTTCTTAAGACTTCATGCCTCCAGGCCCCTGGCACACCCCCTGCACCCTCCTTCGCACCTGCAGTCAGCCACGGCCAAGGCCTCAGGCTACAGGCCTGAGCTCCCCTGTTCAGAGTCCAGCCTCATTAGCTGCTACCGCACACTGAAGTTACAAAGATTCCTTTGGAGACACCAAGCCCTGCCACTGTGGAGTCAGATGAGGATGGTGTGTACTTTGGGTGCTGCCACATTCCTGGTAGGGGAACACAAACATGCCAGAGAACGTATTGATTCATAAGCTGATATTATGTTATGTCTCTATAACAGAGCAGCTACCCATGTGCTGTGGGCTATCAGCAGGCACAAGGGGACAGATGGCTAATGAGAAGAGATTCATCTGGCAAGGGGGGCGGTGGCAGAGACACAGGCAAGGCTGCTGTTAGGCACCTGAGGGGCCTCACTGGCCATGGTTGGTGTTGGGGGGAATTGGAAGATGTCCCCTCTCCCTTGTCTTCCTGTCGATGTGGGCAGCTCATCGCCTGTCCTCCACCCTCTCCCCAAATGCACAGCCTGGTGGAAGGAAGCCTATTTCAATAAAGCCCTGATGTCTTGGATGTCCAGAGACTCACAGTGGCAACAGGGGGACATAGTGCATAAGAGCTTGGTGTTCAAATCCAGGTTCCATACCATACTGGATGTATGACCTTAGGGAAGGTCTTTCACCTCTCTAGGCTTCATTTCCTCATTTTGAAAAGTGGCAATAATAATGGCAGCAACCTCAGAGGTTAATTCAAGGAATGTGTAAGATCCATGCACAAGGCTTAGCATATCTGACACATGAGAAGTGCTCAACACGTGACAGTTACTAAAATTACTACCATGAGATCTCGGGCAGCTTCTGGCCCTCCCTCTATATTACCTTGTTAGTTCTACTTGTCTTGGAGATCAGAGTTAGAAAGGTGTTTCCTTTAAATGTATGTCCCAGGTACAGAAAGAATGAATGTCAACTGCAGACACTTAGAGATAGCCCTTCTAGAACTCAGCCAGTCTATCTTCTTGTCTATTAATTCTTACTTTCTTATCCCTCACTTACATCTATTTTCAAAGGCCCCCTTAAGATGAGAAGATCCAGGATCTTCCCTGATAATTCACCCTATTTATAATGACTCATGGGAGAGCTTGTGAAAGGACAAGAAAAGGGGTAGTATGTTCTCTTATCATAATTTCCCAGGACACTCTAGGATTCTACTCCCTAAGCACCCTCACAGTCAGAAAATGCTTCTTTATGTCTAAACTTAGACTCTCCCACTGCATTTGAAGACTAGTTTCTAAGTGAATATGGGAAGCAGCTGACCACAGCCAGTTTCTACACAATGAAAATCTTCTAAGTCAATATTTCCCAAAGTATGTTGCTCAGGACACTAGCTTTTCCAGAGGATGTTAACAGAAATTTCATGAAAACAGTTTCATGTTCAAATAAATTTGAAAGTATTGCATGTCAAATCTACCTTTTAAAGAGTCATAACACACATTAGCATATTAAAGTTTTAAAAAAGTGCTAAAGTGGATCAGCTTGTTTAATTTTGTTTAACCCAGAACTTTAAAACATATTGACTATGGAACACGTTTCCCCTCAAAATCTATGAACGTCTCGCAGTAGTGTTCTACAGAACATGATTTGGGAAATGTTACTCTAAACATAGGGAAACATGCATTATGAACCAAACTCAAGTGGTAGAAACATTTTGCTGAGAGGGATATTTCATAAAATTAAAAATTTCACAAGAGATGTCGTAAAAATGGCAGCGTGAGGTGAGCCTCTGTAAATCTCCCCTAGATTTTAAAACTAATCAAACAACTATAACTCCACAAAGGACTCCCTGCCCAGCAGACAGGCAGGACAAAGAGGCCCACTACTGAATTCACCTATAGGTGGGCGAATCATGCGAGCGGGGAAAGAGAGAAGGGAGAAGTGCAGAGATGGACCCACGGGCTCAGGACACAGATCTAGCTCAGCGCTCCGAGCTCGCTGCATCCTGGAACTACCACAGCTGTGGGAGAGGGAAGAACTCGGACTGCTAGGGCTCTGTTTATGGACCACAGGGCTGAGGGGGCAGCATATAACACGGTTGAACCCAATGCTCACGGCAGAGACCTCAGAGAAAAGACTGAGGGAAGAAGGCTGAAAACAATGGCTTAAGACCTCACTGCTGAGCAGAGAATGGAAGCTTTAGGCAATGACACTAGCAGCCCCCTCGCTACCCTCCCAGAACTCACCCCGCCCCCACCTGCCTGGTGCTAGATGCGGAACAGTAGCAGTGTCAGATCAAAAGAACAGAATATTTGCTATTCTGAGAATTGTGGGCCACAGACACAGAATCTCAGCCCAACTAGTTCCGGCAAATGGGAGGGAGCTGTGGAAGCAGGACCGGCTGTGGTGATGGTCGCCGCCATTGCTCTGGGCCACCTCTCACAACTCACCCCGCCTCTGGCCTCACCTATCCAGGCAGATCCCTGCAGGAGTAAATGGAAATGCTGAAACACACGGGCTCTGATTCTGGTGCAGGAAGAGCTTTGGAACTTCAAAAGCTCTCTGCATACCCACACGGACACTGGGCCCTGTGACCCAGGCGAACTATTAAGAGAGGAGAAGTCCATCCCCCAGGGAATCCCTCCATTGTGTGAGAAGCTGGAATAGTGCAGAGAAAACAGCACTACTGTGTGAGAGAGAAAAAAATGGCTGTAGTCGGAGAGAAAATAAAACATTCTACCAACAAGTACTGGAGAATAAAAGAAAGACCTCTCCCTATCAACCTATTGAAGAAGCCACTCCTGTAGATGTCTAGGAAGAGAAATAATAAATCAGTAATTGCCATGAATAACCAAGGGGACAAAACAGCTCAGAAAGAAAGTGAAAAGTCTCCAGAAAAGGAATGCAAAGATATGGAAATATGTGACTTAAATGACAGAGAATTCAAGATTGCAGTGCTGAAACAACTCAATGAGATGCAAGACAACACAGAAAGGCAGTTTAATGAACTCAGAAACACAATCAAAGAACAACATGAGCATTTTACGAAAGAGATTGAAATTTTAAAAAAGAACCAAATAGAATTTCTGGAGATTAAGAACTCAATAGAAGAAATGAAGAAAGAAATAGCCAGCTTAGGAAGTAGAGTTGACCAGATGGAGGAAAGAATCAGTGACATCGAAGATAAAACCTGGAAATGAAACGGATGGAAGAAGAAAGAGACTTGAGACTTAAAAGAAATGAAAGAACTCTACAAGAAATTTCTGACACCATCACAAAAAGCAATATAAGAATAATGGGCATACCAGAAGGAGAAGAAAGAGAGAAAGGAAGAGAGAATATATTCAAACAAATCGTCGATGAGAACTTCCCAAACTTATGGACAGAACTGGATCCGCGAATCCAAGAAGCAAATAGAACACCTAATTACCTCAATCCCAACAGGACTTCTCCAAGGCACATGGTATTAAAGCTGTCTAAAATCAACGACAAAGAAAGAATCCTCAAGGAAGCCAGGGAAAAGAAGACGGTAACCTACAAAGGAAAGCCCATTACATTATCATCAGATTATTCAGCAGAAACTGTACAAGCCAGGAGGGAGTGGAACCAAATATTCAAACTATTGAAAGAGAGAAATTATGAGACAAGAATAATATATCCAGGAAAGACATCTTTTAGATACGAAGGAGGAATAAAGACCTTTCCAGACATAGAGAAGCTGAGGGAATTTTCTAATACACGACCTGCACTAAAAGAAATACAACAGGAGGCTATTCGACCACCATGAACAGGGATGATTTGTGGGAACCAAAACATAAAAAGGGGGGAGTAAAGGCCTGAACCGGAATATGGGAATGGAGAAGTAAGGGTGCTGAAGAAAATGGAATACTCTAATATCAAACTTTCTTTGACATAAACCTAAGGATAACCACTAAAAAAATATCCAGAAATAAAATATGTACAGTAATAAAAGAAGAAACAGAGGGAAACATCTTAGAATACCACCACACAGAAATGATAGACCACAACAAGAAAAGGCAAAGAAACAATGGAGACACAGCCTTAGCAGAAAACTAAAGATAGAATGACAGGAAATCCTCACATATCAATAATCACCCTAAATGTAAATGGACTGAACTCACCAATAAAAAAGCACAGAGTAGGAGATTGGATCAAAAACTAAACCCAACCATATGCTGTCTCGAAGAGACACATCTCAGCTACAAGGACAAGCATAGACTCAAAGAGAAAGGGTGGAAATTGACACTCCAAGCAAATGGTACCCAGAGAAAATCAGGTGTAGCCATACTGATGTCAGATGAAACAGACTTCAGGGTAAAAAGGTGAGAAGAGACAAATATGGACATTTCATAATGGTAAAGGGGACAATACAAAAAGAAGACATAACAGTCGTCTATATTTATGCCTCCAATCAGGGAACACGGAAATATACCAAGCAACTACTAACAGAACTAAAGGGAGAAATTGACCAAAACACAATTATACTAGGGGACTTAAATACATCATTGACAGCTATGGATAGATCATCCAAACAGAAAATAAATAATGAAATAGCAGCCCTAAATGACACATTAGATGAAATGGACATAATTGACATTTATAGAGCACTTCATCCTAAAACATCAGACTATACATTCTTTTCTAGTGTACATGGAACATTCTCAAGGATAGACCATATATTGTGACATAAAATCAGCCTCAGCAAATTTAAGAAGATTGAAATCATACCAAGCACATTCTCTGATCACAAGGCATTGAAACTGGATATCAACTGCAAAAAGAAAGCAGGAAAAAACACAAACATATGGAGATTAAACAACATACTTCTAAAGAATGACCTGGTCAAAGAAGAAATTAGAGGAGAGATAAAAAGATACATAGAAACAAATGACGATGAAAATACATCCTACCAAAATTTTTGGGATGCAGCGAAAGCAGTTTTAAGAGAGAAATTTATATTATTACAGGCCTATCTCAAGAAACAAGAAAAATTCCAAATAAACAACCTCATGTTACACGTTAAAGAACTAGAAAAAGAAGAAAAAGCTAAACTGAAGGTCAGCAGAAGAAAGAAAATAACAAAAATCAGAGCAGAACTAAATGAAATAGAGAACAAAAAGACAATAGAAAAAATTAATGTGACAAAGAGCTGGTTCTTTGAAAAGATTAACAATATGACAAACAGTTGGCTAGACTCACTAAGATAAAAAGAGAGAAGACACTAGTTAACAAAATCAGAAATGAAAAAGGGGAAGTTATCACGGACGGCACAGAATTACAAAGGATCATCCAAGAATACTATGAAGGACTATATGCCACCAAATTCAACAACCTAGAAGAAATGGACAAGTTCTTAGAAACATATAGCCTTCCAAGGCTGAACCATGAAGAACTGGAAAATCTAAACAGACCGATCACCAGTAACGAAATTGAATCAGTCATCCAAAACCTTCCCAAAAGCAAAAGTCCGAGACCAGATGGCTTCACTAGTGAATTCTACAAAGAGGATCTAATACCAATTCTGCACAAACTCTTCCAAAAAATTGAAGAAGAGACAGTACTCCCTAACTCATTTTATGAGGCCAACATTACCCTGATAGGAAAACCTGGTAAGGACAGCACAAAGAAAGAAAACTTCAGACCAATATCTCTGATGAATACAGATGCAAAAATCCTAAATAAAATTCTAGCAAATCGAATACAACAATGCATTAAAAAGATTATTCATCACGACCAAGTGGGGTTCATCCCCGGGGCAGAAGGATGGTTCAACATATGCAAATCCATCAATGTGATACATCACATAAACAAAATAAAGGACAAAAATCACATGATTATATCAATTGATGCAGAAAAAGCATTTGACAAGATACAACATCCATTTATGATTAAAACACTGAATAAAATGGGTATAGAAGGAAAATACCTTAACATAATAAAGGCCATATATGACAAGCCCTCTGCTAATCTCATAATTAATGGAGAAAAACTGAAGCCATTTGCTCTACGTTCAGGAACACGACAGGGCTGTCCCCTATCACCTCTGCTTTTCAACATAGTGTTGGAAGTCCTTGCCAGAGCAATCAGGCAAGAGAAAGAAATAAAAGGCATCCAAATTGGGAATGAAGAAGTTAAATTGTCACTCTTTGCAGATGACCTGATGCTATATATAGAAAACCCTAAAGACTCCACCAAAAAGCTATTAGAAACAATCAACGAATACAGTAAAGTTGCTGGCTACAAAATCAACGTACAAAATTCCATAACCTTCCTATATACTAACAATGAAATCTCAGAAAAAAAAAATACAAAAAAAGCAATTCTTTTTGCAATTGCAGCAAAAAGAATACAATACCTAGGAATAAACTTAATCAAGGACTGTGAAAGACCTATATGATGAAAACTATAAGACATTTTTGAAAGAAATTGAAGAAGACACAAAGAAATGGAAAGACATTCCGTGCTCATGGATTGGAAGAATCAACATAGTTAAAATGGCCATATTACCCAAAGCAATATACAGATTCAATGCATTCCCCATCAAAATCCCAATGGCTTATTTTAAAGAAATAGAACAAAAAATCATCAGATTTGTTTGGAACCACTAAAGACCCCGAATAGCCAAAGCAATCTTAAGAAAAAAGAACAATAATGGAGGTATCACACTTCCTGACTTTGGCTTGTACTACAGGGCTACAATAATCAAAACAGCATGGCATTGGCAGAAACACAGACACATAGACCAATGGAATAGAATTGAGAACCCAGAAATCAAACCACATAAATATGGACAGATAATTTTTGACAAAGAAGCTCAAAACATACAATGGAGCAAAGACAGCTTCTTAAATAAATGATGCTGGGAGAATTGGATAACCACGTGAAAAAGAATGAAACTGGACTGCTATTTGTCACCATGTACCAAAGTTAATTCAAAATGGATCAAAGACTTAAGCATAAGTCCTGACACAATAAACTGCATAGAAGAAAACATAGGTACTAAACTTATGGACCTTGGGTTTAAAGAGCATTTTATGAATTTGACTCCAAAGGTAATGGAAGTAAAAGCTAAAATAAACGCATGGGACTATATGAAACTTAAAAGCTTCTGCACAGCAAAAGAAACCATCGACAAAATAAAGAGGCCACCAACTGAATGGGAGAAGATTTTTGCAAACAGTGCCTCCGATAAGGGGCTAATATCCAGAATACACAAGGAACTCATGCAACTCAAAAACAAAAAAACAAACAACCCAATTGAAAAATGGGCAGAGGACTTGAAGAGACATTTCTCCAAAGAGGACATATTAATGGCAAATAGACATATGAAAAAATGCTCAACATCACTAATCATCAGAGAAATGCAAATAAAAACCACAATGAGATATCACCTCACTCCAGTCAGAATGGCTATCATCAACAAGACAAATAGTAACAAGTGTTGGAGAGGCTGTGGAGAAAAAGGAACCCTCATTCACTGTTGGTGGGAATGCAGACTGGTGCAGCCGTTATGGAAGGCAGTGTGGAGGTTCCTCAAAGAATTACGAATAGAATTGCCATATGATCCAGCAATCCCTCTCCGGGGTATCTACCCCAAAAATCTGAAAACATTTAGAGATAAACACACAAATGTTCATTGCAGCTTTGTTTACGGTGGCCAAGACATGGAAACAACCAAAATGTCCTTCGATAGATGAATGGATAAAGAAGTTGTGGTATATATACACAATGGAATACTATTCGGCAGTAAGAAAAGATGATATAGGAACATTTGTGACAACAGGATGGATCTTGAGAGTGTAATGCTGAGCGAAATAAGTCATACAGAAAAAGCAGAGAACCATGTGATTTCACTGATATGTGGTATGTAAACCAAAAACAACAAAAGAACAAGACAAACAAATGAGAAACAGAAACTCATAGACACAGACAATAGTTTAGTGGTTACCAAAGTTTAAGGGGGGTGGGGGGTGGGAGATGAAGGTAAGGGGGATCAAATATATGGTGATGGAAGGAGAACTGACTCTGGGTGATGAACACACAATGGGATTTATAGATGATGTAATACAGAATTGTACACCTGAAATCTATGTAATTTTACTAACAATTGTCACCCCAATAAATTTAATTTAAAAAAATACAAAAAACAATTCCTTTGGCAATTGCAGCAAAAATAACAAAATACCTAGGCATGAACATAACCAAGGATGTGAAGGACCTATATGCTGAAAACTCTCAGACATTTTTGAAAGAAATTGAAGAAGACACAAAGAAATGGAAAGATATCCCGTGGTCATGGATTGGAAGAATCAACATAGTTAAAATGGCCATATTACCCAAAGCAACATAGAGATTTAATGCAATCCCCATCAAAATCCCAATGGCATTTTTTAAAGAAATAGAACAAAAAATCATCAGATTTGTTTGGAACCACAAAAGACCCTGCATAGCCAAAGCAATCTTAAGAAAAAAGAACAATGCTGGGAGTATCACACTCCCTGGCTTTAGCTTGTACTTCAGGGCTACAATAATCAAAGCAGCATGGTAATGGCAGAAAAACAGACACATAGACCAATGGAATTGAATTGAGAACCCAGAAATAAAACCACATAAATATGGACAGATAATTTTTGACAAAGAAGCTAAAAACATACAATGGAGCAAAGACAGCCTCTTCAATAAATGGTGCTGGGAGAATTGGATAGCCACGTGCAAAAGAATGAAACTGGACTGCTATCTGTCACCATGTACCAAAATTAATTCAAAATGGATCAAAGACTTAGCATAGGACCTGACACAATAAGCTGTATAGAGGAAAACATAGGTACTAAACTTATGAACCTTGGGTTCAAAGAGCATTTTATGAATTTGACTCCAAAGGCAATGGAAGTAAAATTTAAAATAAACAAATGGGACTATATCAAACTTAAAAGCTTCTGCCATCAACAAAATAAAGAGGCCACCAACTGAATGGGAGAAGATTTTTGCAAACAGTGCCTCTGATAAGGGGCTAATATCCAAAATATACAAGGAACTCATGCAACTGAACAACAAAAATAACAAACAACCCAATTGAAAAATAGGCAGAGGAGCTGCAGAGACATTTCTTGAAAGAGGACATACAAATGGCAAATAGACATCTGAAAAAATGCTCAACATCACTATTCATCAGAGAAATGCAAATAAAATCCACAATGAGATATCACCTCACCCCAGTCAGAATGGCGATCATCAACAAGACAAATAGTAACAAGTGTTGGAGAGGCTGTGGAGAAAAAGGAACCCTCATACACTGTTGGTGGGAATGCAGACTGGTGCAGCCGTTATGGAAGGCAGTGTGGAGGTTCCTCAAAAAATTACGAATAGAATTACCAGAAGGATTACCCAGCGATACCTCTCCTGGGTATCTACCCAAAAATCTGAAAACATTTATCCATGAAGACACGTGTGCTCTCAGCTTTGTTTACGGTGGCCAAGACATGGAAACAACCAAAATGTCCTTCGTTAGATGAATGGATAAAGAATTTGTGGTATATATACACAATGGAATACTATTCGGCAGTAAGAAAAGATGATATAGGAACATTTGTGACAACATGGATGGATCTTGAGAATGTAATGCTGAGCGAAATAAGTCAGACAGAAAAAGCAGAGAAGCATATGATTTCACTGGTATGTGGTATATAAACCAAAAACAGCAAAAGAAGAAGACAAACAAATGAGAAACAAAAACTCATAGACACAGACAATACTTTAGTGGTTGCCAGAGGGTAAGGGGGGCGGGGGGTGGGGGTGGGAGATGAGGGTAAGGGGGATCGAATATATGGTGATGGAAGGAGAACTGACTTTGGGTGGTGAACACACAATGGGATTTATACATGATGTAATGCAGAATTGTACACCTGAAATCTATTTAATTTCACTAACAATTGTCACCGCAATAAATTAAAAAAAAACATCAAAAAAACTCATAGACAGACAATAGTTTAGTGGTTACCAGTGGGTAAGGGGTGTGGGGTGTGGGAGATGAGGGTAAGGGGGATCAAATATATGGTGATGGAACGAGAACTGACTTTGGGTGGTGAACACACAATGGGATTTATAGATGATGTAATACAGAATTGTACACCTGAAATCTATGTAATTTTGCTAACAATTGTCACTCCAATAAATAAAAAAAATTTTTCACGATTACAGGGGATTAAAGGTCATCTGGTTCCTCCTGCCCACCACGAGCTCCAACACAGAATGCACATTTGGCGCACTCAGGTCCCCTGTGCTCCCCCAGCCATACTACCTGGCTGGCTGCGGCCTTCAGTGAAATGACAGAAAGGGCTGGGCGCCCTGGGGTTCAGGGGACATGAACCCTGAACAGGTTCTCATGGGGACCTTGATTCCTTTCTTATGAATGTCAGAGGAAAATCCTAAGGGTCCCTCCACACTCCCAATGGGATTGTATCCCATTGTCATAACACCAGAGAAACCAAGGTAAAGAACAGAGCAAATGACCATCTGCAAGGCTGAGTGGTGGACCAGAGGCCAAGACCAAGTTACTCCAAGCACATGTCGCTTTGTGACAGCCCTGTGTTGCCACTGCATTTTCATGCATGTGGCCTTTCTCGCCAAAGACCTGCATGTTTCCAGAAGGCAGAGATGTGTGTGCCTCATGTTTGAACCCCATACTGCACCTGGCACAGTGCCTGATACCTGGAAGCTGTTTGGTAAATGTTGGTAACGACCATTGGTTTAAAATGTCTCAATGCCATAGGGTCCTCACTGTGCCCAACTCTGATCACTAATCACAGTCTTACCCCTACAGATGGTATAAGGACATGAGGAGAATCTATACCAACCCTGGATTATCCTGTGGAAGTTGCATTATTGTGTTTGGAAAAACAAATTCTTGACAACTTGTTTTCTTATCATTGGGTTCTTAGCCACTTGTCAAATGAGAAAAGTTTTGCTAAATAAGGTGTTAATTCTTAGGTTTGGCTATTTGTGTCTAGACAGAAGCCTTGAGTTGAAGTTCCAGATCTCCCAACCATAAGTAATTACAATAAAGCAGTAATAATAATAATAATACAACTGCTATGATGTACTGACCGCCAACTGTGTGCCTGGCAGGACTAAGCACTTCATTTACATGCATGATCTCAGTCCACTCAAACCCAGACCCAGCTGACTTCAAAGCCAGTGCTGTACATTCCTATACCATTCTCCGTGGTGCAGCCAGTGTGTGGGGCACCAAGGGTTAGGGGCACTCTGACTTCATTGTGATTGTGCTATGAAATAGCTGGCAAAATTGAGTTAAAATTGAGTTCAGAACACACAACTCGACTTTAAGACCAGTGAAAAGATTTACAGCTACAAAATGAACACTGGTAGTCTAAATGAGTAAAGGGATTACCAAGCATCAACTAAATCTCTGGATTTTAATTACACAGGGGTTCCGGGTTTGGTGTGGGTTTCAGATTGAGAACTAACAACAATCCTGAGAACATGGGAGTGCTGAGGTCTGCCCCACACCATGTCTGTTCAGCATGAAGAACCCAAAGAAGGAATATAAGAAAACACCAGGGTGCAGCAGGTAGGGAGGAATTATAAATAAATGCAGTATAATTAAAGACATGCTAGAGAAGTAGGCAGTCAAATGCAGCTTCATGAACTTGGCCAGCCTCTACTAAGTGTTTTCCAGAGCCTTAGCCATCTCTATAAAACCTCTCTATGGTCACTGTCATTTGAGCCACAAATGCTTCCCTGCTGGCCTGTCAGCTGTCTCTCTCATTGTTGTATCCCCACTGCCTAGAGAAAATCACTGAAACCAAAAGCTGGTTCTTTTGCTTTAATCAAATGATTAGGTTAATAATTCTGCTGGAGAATGTGGGTCTGCATGGAATTGGAGTTATAACATTTTAAATCAGATGTTGTCAATTGGTATTTTGTCCTGGATTTTCTTCATTGAAATTCCACATCCCAAAAAACAACCTTGGTTTAAAAAAAAAATTAATCTCTTTATTTTTATCTCTTGTAATTAGACAAGTTTCCTCGTTACAAAATGAGGGAAATAACACTTCACAGTGTTGCTGTGAGACTTAAAAGAGATAATACATAAGAAAGTGCTATGTAGTCTGGAAGAATGATACAAACTTCTTGAATTTTTAGTAGTACTATTAGCAGTAATCATAAAATAGTTCAAGGAATGCATTTTGCATGTACTTTGAGGCATCGTTAACAGGCAATGAAGAAGACAGTGTGGGATGGGAGCCTTCGTGAAGCCCACCCGATGAGGCCACAAATTGGGCTTCCACGCTCTTGCATAAAGCCCTCAGCCTTAGTCGGCCCTAGAACCTTTAAAGCTCCCTTCCTGCCAGGGGTACAGGCACCCTATAAAATGTGCCATCCCAATGCCTTACAACCTCTGGAATCTTTCCAAATTCTGCCACTTGGACCCAGTCGGGTTCCGACTGTCTTTCCATGCAGAACCTTCACTCCAGAATGGTTCTTATTCTTAACAGTGGTGTTTCAGTCTCTTGCTTCTTGGCTGCTTTCACCCAAGATTCAGACTTTGATGCCCTCTGCTCCATGCTTAGCCCTGGCCCCTCACTGCCCAGGAGGGGAGACCCAGCAGCCTTCTATCACCCAAACCACAAGTCATTTATTAAACATCAATCGATTATTGAGTATAATAACATTAACTACTTCCTTTGACATGGCTGTGCATGGCTTATAAGGCACTGTCATGTATCACTTTTGGTCCTCACAAGCATATTTGGAGTGAACAGGCTAAGTTTTATTCACACTTCCATTTGGTGGAAGAAAAAACAGAGGTGTCTAGGAGTTAACTGTCTTGCCAAGAGACAGACATGATGTTAAGTTCTGGGCCCCTGTCACACAAGATCAGTATTTATTATCCCATTCCTTCCTACTGTGTACTCAGCACTGGGCTAGGTCACCAGGAGACACAGTATATACAAAAATGCATGTCTCCTTCCTTGAGCTTGTTAATGACTGACGGCTTTTAATATTCTCACCCCAGGAGTACTGCGAACACCAAAAGATTCCAATTTCTTAAGCTATTATTATGAAGCTGGAATGATGGAGATATCCTTAAGACCATATCACTCCTAAACTTGAACTCCAGTTTTCCACCCAAATCTGATCCCCTCTCTTGGTCACCTATCTGTGAATGCGGTTATTATCCACTCATGATGCAGGCGAGAATTGGGAACTCATCCTCCACTTGGCCGACTCTCATGCTCCCCATCTCATGCATGCAAGCACACATTAGTTGTCGCTGGAGAACATTTTACTGCCTTAACATCACTTGAATCTGTCCCTTGCTCTTCATCCCCTCACCTCTACCTCAAATCTCTTCACCATTCAGCTGTTGCTCCTGAATGATGAACAAATTGGTTTCCACTCTTCCAGTCTGGCATTTCTCCAGGTTCCTGTTCCATGCTACTGCTGGAGAGGTCTTTTTAAACTAGACATTTGACCATGAATCTCTCTTTACCTCCCAATGTTCCTTACTGCACAGAGGACAAAAGCAAACTCCTTAGCTAAAAACAGACATGTCAGTTCACACTATGAATCCTGTCTACCCCTCTGCTTATTCTTTACCTTGACCTCCTCCATCATCCAAGCCAGGCAGAACTGGCTACTGTATCAACTGGGCCACCACTGTACCTCACAGGTATACTTATCATTACTTAGAACTGTTCATCACATGAGTGTGTTCAAAGCTATCTCCCGAAGATGGGTGCACTGAAGGCCAATGCACTTACATTACCAGCATCTACCTGGGTACACAACAAATAGGAAGAAGTCAACACTGTTGACTGAATCAATTTAGGAAGGAAGCACCTGTCAGGCTGTCCCTCATCTTACTGAAAGAGCAGGCTGGTCCCCTTAACTTTCCAAGACTTTCTTTACGGCTATACCCATTTATTTTGCCTTGGGACCCAAGGTATGGCAGAGGCCAGTACCCAGATCCTTGCCTCACAAGTGTCCTCTTAGCCTTTCTCATGAAAGTGCTGGAGACACCAGAAGCCCAGCATCTCCTGGATACCTTCACATCCTCTCCCTCCCTTCAGGTACCTGTCTGTCTGTTCAGCATCAAAACTGTGCTTTCTGTAGGCTGGGTGAGTGCTTCTTGTGTAATAGGTCTTTGAATAAAGTAGCAATTGGGAGGCTAATTCATACCTGTCAGGGAATTCTGTTTCAAGAGAGACTTTGTCCTAAATCTCCCAGCTCCGAACTCCCCTGGATTCTTCTTCCTATGTGTTTCCTATTCGTGGGGGATAACCATGATGTGAACACACATATCCATTCCTCCCAGGAACTGTCCCTTCTGTGTTGTTCTTTCCCAATGTGAGTCCACACAGAGCACTTCAAAAGCAGACCATAACCTGCACCGTTCCTTGTACCTTACCCTGAACCTGTGCTCAGCAAGTGTTCTATGTACATTTATTAAATGAACTAATATTCACTTGCAAACACCCATCAAGGTGGGCCCACATTTACAGTGACTTCAGTCATTTGCTCCCAGGAAGAGGAAAGCAGAGACAAGGTGGGAGAACCCTACTGCCTCTACCCCAGCAGTTGTGACGATCTTTACTTTGTACTTAGAAGACCATTCTGTGCCTCCAGGACTAAAGAAGTAGTCATTAACTGTAAAGCTGGAACTTCAGTGGGGTCAAGCTGATATGAAACATGGTGATACTTTGTGTTCTCTCTCCTCCCCAGCAGGAGGCTGGGGAGCCCTCATGCTTTTCTGTAGGCCAGCTTCCTTTCGGGCATTAATGCCTCGTCTCTGAGGTCCCCTGCACTCAGAATCCACTGATCAGGCCTCCTGTCTACCCATCAGGTGCTAAATTTCTCTTTCCAGGTCCCAATTCATCAGTCTCAGGCACGTAGAGACCCAAGGCCCTACTCCATCTCCCCAGTGGTGTAAGGAGTTGCTGAGGAAGGTGAGCAGTGCTGGCCATCAGCAGCCTCAGCCTGCCCCCAGCTCTGCAGCGGAACCAAATCCATAGGAGCTACAGTCTGTCTCAGACATGCTCAAGATAGCTCAGGAGTTATGTGAGTAAGACAGGACCAGGACCCAGGCCACCGGGCTCTTAGATGGCTTCCCACAGCAGGAGAGAATGTACAGAACATGAGATTTTTCATATCGTGACCATTTTTGCCTCATTCATCTCACAAAAACCACGAACATCCCCTGCAGGACACACCTCCTGCTAGGCCCTGGAAACATAATGATGAACAAAGCTCTGTTTCTGTCCTCAAGGTGCTTATCCTCACAGGCAAACGGGAGACAAGCCCCAAACAGTGGTAAATGCAAGTTCTAGGAAGGCAGGCAGAGGTGGTCCTTTCTATCAGAATTTCTGTTGATTTTCCTAAGCTGAGTGCTGACTGCAATCTGAGTTCTGAAAGAGGAGCAGGAGTCAGCCAGATGAAAGGTGGGAGGAGAAGCCTCTCAGACAGGAAATGAAGAAATGTGCAGAGGTCTGGATGAGCGAGGGCAAGTGACAAATTCAGGGAACTGCCAAATGACTCAGTCTGGCTGGGGTGGAGGGAAAGTCGCAGGCTAAAGACCAGAGGTAAGTAAGTTCCTAAGAGGCTGCTTTGGTCTTTCTCCTGAGTGTAGCAGGGAGCTATTGCAGTGTTTTAAGTAAAGGAGAGATATGACCAGGAATAGTTTTAGGAAGTTCTTAACCCTCAGCCAAGAAAAAAATCCAGCTTTGAAACACAGGAGAGGCATCCACCATGTGAGATGGCTAGAGGCTTCAGCAGGACGGGAAGGTGTCATGCTTGCCACTGGGCTGTGAATGTGAGCTGTCAGCACCACAAAGACAGGGCGAGGGGAAGCCACAGACACTGATGAATTGAGCTGTTGATGCCTTTGACACTGAGTGGAGCCTGATGCTGGGGATAGAAATGCTGATTGCTTAATAATAACAACAGAATTTGCTACTTCTAATGGTGCTTGTAATATAATAGCACTTACAGTGTAATAATAGAATTTGCTATACTGTCTTTTATTTTCTTTATGCTTTGCAAACGTTCATTAAATAACAAACACTCTTCTCAGCAGGGCCCAAATTCTTCAGGACAGGAGTCTCTGTGGTAGAGACAGTCCCAAGTGGCCTCAGTTTCCCCCTTTGCTCTGGCTCTCAGTCTTCTCTCAGGGACTTGTTTACAGACCACCATTGGAGCCCAGGGGTGTGTCCTGACCAGAGCCTCGCAGGGGGCCAGCAAAGAGAAGCTGGGGCTATTACCTACATTATTAGGGCATGTACAGTTGCTTGCCCCAAGAGTCTCCAGTGCTGTCTTCCTGGTTCTCTGGCTAGGTCTCTCATTATCTATTCTTTCATTGGGGGCGGGTGTGGGGAGTAAAAAATACCTAATTTACATGGTTGGCACATGCGGTAGTCAGGATTCTAAGATGTACCCCAAGACCCTTTCTCTCCCCCTAACATAATCCCTAGGACTGTGACTATGATGAATTTTATTTCTGTGATCAAGTCATGTTATATGGCACAGTTGACTTTAAAAGAGGGAGATGATCCAGGTGAGCCAAACCTACACACCTGAGCCCTTTAAAAATAGTTTTCTCTGGCTGGTGCCAGAAAAGGAAGTCAAAGAGATTCAAAGTGTGAAAAAGGTTCAACTAGAGGGAGGGTCTCTGTTGATGAGATGGAGATGTCATGGGCAGGGACAAAGTCAGAGAGAGGTGAAGGAGGGGTCATGGGCAAGGACTCGAGAGTGTTCTCTAGATGCTGACAGTCCCTACCCAAGCACTAAGCAGATGACAGAGATTTCAGTTCCACAATTGCAAGGGTGTGAATTCTGCCAACAAGAGGAATGAGCCCAGAAGAGGCCCCTGAACTCTGGATGAAACTGCAGGACACTGACCCCTCGATTTCAACAGGAGCAGAATGCCCAGCCATGCTGTGCGGGACTTCTGACCAAAAGAACTATAATATAAGCTACTCACTTTGGTGGTAATTTGCTACACAGCAATAGGAAACTAAAACAGCACAGAAAAGCAATAAAGATCGATTTGATAAGGGTAAGATGTATGCTGGGAGGTCAAAGGCATTCTCAGCTCTACCACTTGTTGAATGAATATTCTTAAACAAGGCTCTCAAACTTCTCTGGGCCTCACTTTCCTGCTTTGTGGAACTGGAGCACCTACCTTGTGGTGACATTTTGAGGACTAAAGATCTTGAACATAAAGACTCAGTATGGTGTCTGGGACATCATTGGCACTCAGAACCAGGGAGCAACAATTACATAACCAGCTTGCGGGGAATTTTTATTATTAGACTCTCTTGATTGTGGATTATTGGGAATTGCCGGGTCACTAGGCATAAGGGGAGATTGAGTCATCGCTCATTGAATTAATGGGATTTGTGAATCTTTAACAAATTTTCAACAGAGGTCAAAACTGGTCTCCCCTTCTCCCAAAGCTCTACTAGACAGAAGGCCTGGACAATCAAAGGGGGGTGTTTCCATTAGGTTTCCAGAAATAATGAACCAGAGTAGTCCCCCAGAGTCTAGTTCTTATTTCAGTTTGATTTATTTCATATGCAGAGCCAGATGCTGTGAGTACAGAGTCCCAGAGAGCAGTTTCCAGGCTCTCGGCCTCACATGGAAAAGTGCTGGCTCAGTTATTAGATGGTCATCCGCTGTGGTTGGGTGGCCATCAGCTGTTACCGGTTAGCCATTAGCCACTAATATAACTGCCGTGGCTAAGCTAGGGGGTTGTTGGTCACCAGAGTAGCGGGTGGTGGATTGCGGCCAGCAAGTGCGGTTAGTAAGCGTGGATGGTGGATTGCAGATCGTGTGAATCCTGCTTCCTGTGTCTCCCCCGGCTGCCAGAGAGACTGGGGAGCAGGAAGACCCCCTGTTGGGGTATTGGCGGATGTTTGCCTTTGTGTCTGGACCAGCAAGAAACAAGTAGTATGACTCCCCTACCTATGGCTCCGTGGTGTTCTTTTTTTTTTAAATTTATTGAGGTGACAATTGTTAGTAAAATTACATAGATTTCAGGTGTACAATTCTGTATTACATCATCTATAAATCACATTGTGTGTTCATCACCCAGAGTCAGTTCTCCTTCCATCACCATATATTCGATCCCCTTTACCCTCATCTCCCACCCCCCACCCCCCACCCCCCGTACCCTCTGGCAACCACCAAACCATTGTCTGTGTCTATGAGTTTCTGTTTCTCATTTGTTTGTCTGTTCTTTTGTTGCTTTTGGTTTATATACCACATATCAGTGAAATCACATGGTTCTCTGCTTTTTCTGTCTGACTTATTTTGCTCAGCATTACACTCTCAAGATCCATCCATGTTGTCACAAATGTTCCTATATCATCTTTTCTTACCGCCGAATAGTATTCCATTGTGTATATATACCACAACTTCTTCATCCATTCATCTATCGAAGGACATTTTGGTTGTTTCCATGTCTTGGCCACCATAAACAAAGCTGCAATGAACATTGGAGCACACGTGTCTTTATCTCTAAATGTTTTCAGATTTTTTGGGTAGACACACAGGAGAGGGATTGCTGGGTCATATGGCAATTCTATTCGTAATTGTTTGAGGAACCTCCACACCGCCTTCCATAACGGCTGCACCAGTCTGCATTCCCACCAACAGTGTATGAGGGTTCCTTTTTCTCCACAGCCTCTCCAACATTTATTAAGTATTTTAATCATAAATGGATGTTGTATCTTGTCAAATGCTTTTTCTGCATCAATTGATATAATCATATGATTTTTGCCCTTTATTTTGTTTATATGATGTATCACATTGATGGATTTGCGTATGTTGAACCATCCTTGTGCCCCGGGGATGAACCCCACTTGGTCGTGATGAATAATCTTTTTAATGCATTGTTGTATTCGATTTGCTAGAATTTTATTTAGGATTTTTGCATCGGTATTCATCAGAGATATTGGTCTGTAGTTTTCTTTTTTTGTGCTGTCCTTACCAGGTTTTGGTATCAGGGTAATGTTGGCCTCATAAAATGAGTTGGGGAGTACTGTTTCTTCTTCAATTTTTTGGAAGAGTTTGTGCAGGATTGGTATTAGATCCTCTTTGAAGGTTTGGTAGAATTCACTAGTGAAGCCATCTGGTCCCGGACTTTTGCTTTTGGGAAGGTTTTGGATGACTGATTCAATTTCGTTACTGGTGATCGGTCTGTTTAGATTTTCCAGTTCTTCATGGTTCAGCCTTGGAAGGCTATATGTTTCTAAGAACTTATCCATTTCCTCTAGGATGTTGAATTTGGTGGCATATAGTCCTTCATAGTATTCTTCGATGATCCTTTGTATTTCTGTGGTGTCCGTGATAACTTCCCCTTTTACGTTTCTGATTTTGTTAATCAGTGTCTTCTCTCTTTTTATCTTAGTAAGTCTAGCCAAGGGTTTGTCAATTTTGTTAATCTTCTCAAAGAACCAGCTCTTTGTCACATTAATTTTTTCTATTGTCTTTTTTTTCTCTATTTCATTTAGTTCTGCTCTGATTTTTGTTATTTCCTTTCTTCTGCTGACCTTGGGTTTTACTTGTTCTTCTTTTTCTAGTTCTTTAAGGTGTAACATGAGGTTATTTATTTGGGAGTTTTCTTGTTTCTTGAGATAGGCCTGTAATGAGATAAATTTCCCTCTTAAAACTGCTTTCGCTGCATCCCAAAAATTTTGGTAGGATGTGTTTTCATTGTCATTTGTTTCTATGTATCTTTTGATCTCTCCTCTAATTTCTTCTTTGACCCAGTCCTTCTTTAAAAGTATGTTGTTTAGTCTCCATGTATTTGTGTTTTTTCCCTCTTTCTTTTTACAGTTGATATCCAATTCCAAAGCCTTGTGATCAGAGAATATGCATGGTATGCTTTCAATCTTTTTAAATTTGTTGAGACTGATTTTATGTCCCAATATATGGTCTATCCTTGAGAATGTTCCATGTACACTAGAAAAGAATGTTTAGTCTGATGTTTTATGATGAAGTGTTCTATAAATGTCAATTATGTTCATTTCATCTAATGTGTCATTTAGGGCTACTATTTCGTTATTTATTTTCTGTTTGGATGATCTATCCATAGCTGTCAATGATGTATTTAAGTCCCCTAGTATAATTGTATTTTGGTCAATTTCTCCCTTTAGTTCTGTTAGTAGTTCCTTGGTGTATTTCGGTGCTCCCTGATTGGGGGCATAAATATTGATGACTGTTATGTCTTCTTGTTGTACAGTCCTCTTCACCATTATGAAATGTCCATCTTTGTCTCTTGTTATCTTTTTCACCTTGAAGTCTGTTTCATCTGATATCATTATGGCTACACCTGATTTTCTCTGGGCACCATTTGCTTGGAGTGTCAATTTCCACCCTTTCACTTTGAGTCTATGCTTGTCCTTGTAGCTGAGATGTGTCTCTTGGAGGCAGCATATGGTTGGGTTTAGTTTTTTGATCCAATCTGCTACTCTGTGCCTTTTTATTCGTGAGTTCAGACCATTTACATTTAGGGTGATTATTGATATGTGAGGATTTCCTGTCATTCTATCTTTAGTTTTCTGCTAATGCTGTGTCTCCATTGTTTCTTTGCCTTTTTGTTGTTGTCTATTATTTCTGTGTGGTGGTATTCTATGATGTTTCCCTCTGTTTCTTCTTTTGTTTCAGTATATATTTCAGTTCTGGATTTTTTTTGAGTGGTTACCCTTAAATTTATGTAAAAGTAAGTTTGATATTTAGAGTATTCCATTATCTTCAGCACGCTTACTTTCTCCATTCCCGTCTTCCGGTTCAGGCCTTTACTCTCCCCCTTTTTGTGTTTTGGTTGCCACAAATTGTCCCTGTTGATGGTGGTCGAATAGCCTCCTTTAGTATTTCTTGTAGTGCAGGTCGTGTATTAGAAAATTCCCTCAGCTTCTGTATGTCTGGAAAGGTCTTTATTCCTCCTTCATATCTAAAGGATATCTTTGCTGGATATATTATTCTTGGCTCATGATTTCTCTCTTTCAATAGTTTGAATATTTGGTTCCACTCCCTCCTGGCTTGTAGAGTTTCTGCTGAAAAATCTGATGATAATCTAATGGGCTTTCCTTTGTAAGTTACCGTCTTCTTTTCCCTGGCTGCCTTGAGGATTCTTTCTTTGTCGTTGATTTTAGACAGCTTCAATACAATGTGTCTTGGAGAAGGCCAGTTGGGATTGAGGTAACTAGGTGTTCTATTTGCTTCTTGGATTCGAGGGTCCAGTTCTGTCCACAAATTTGGGAAGTTCTCATCGACAATTTGTTTGAATATATTCTCTGTTCCCTTCTCTCTTTCTTCTCCTTCTGGTATGCCCATTATTCTTATATTGCTCTTTCTGATGGAGTCTGAACGTTCTTGTAGAGTTCTTTCATTTCTTTTAAGTCTCAAGTCTCTTTCTTCTTCTATCTGTGTCATTTCCAGGTTTCTATCTTCGATGTCACTGATTCTTTCCTCCATTTGGTCAACTCTACTACCTAAGCTGGTTATTTCATTCTTCATTTCTTCTATTGAGTTCTTAATCTCCAGAAATTCTATTTGGTTCTTTTTTGAAATTTCAATCTCTTTCGTAAAATGCTCATGCTGTTCTTTAATTGAGTTTCTGAGTTCCTTTAACTGCCTATCTGTGTTTTCTTGTATCTCGTTGAGTTTTTTTCACAACTGCAGTCTTGAATTCTCTGTCATTTAAGTCACGTATTTCTGTATCTTCAAGTGCCTTTTCTGGAGATTTTTCACTTTCTTTCTGAGCTGTTTTGTCCCCTTGGTTATTCATGGCGATTACTGGTTTACTATTTCTCTTCCTAGACATCTACAGGAGTGACTTATGCAACAAGTTGATAGGAAGAGGTCTTTCTTTTGTTTTCCAGTACTTGTTGGTAGAATGTTTTACTTTTTCTCTGACTTCAGGCTTTTTTTCCCCCCTCTCTCACAAGGTAGTGCTATGTTTTCTCTGCACTATTCCAGCTTCTCACACACTGGGGGGATTCCCTGGGAGACGGGCTTCTCTGTTAATAGTTCGTCTAGGTCACAGGGCACAGTGTCCCGGTGGGTATGCGGAGAGCTTTTGATGTTCCAAAGCTCTTCCAGCTCCCGATTCAGAGCCCGTATGTTTCAGCAGTTCTGTTTACTCCTGCAGGGATCCGCCCAGATAGGTGGGGTCAGGGGCAGGGTGAGTTGTGAGAGGTGGCCCAGAGCAATGGCGGCGACCACCACCACAGCCGGTCCTGCTTCCACAGCTCCCTCCCCTTTGCCGGAACTAGTTGGGCTGTGAATTTGTGTTTGCGGTCCACAGTTCTCAAAACAGCAAATTTTCTGTTGTTTTGATCTGACACTGCTACTGTTTCGTTTTTAGCACCATGAGGTGGGGGCGGGGCGAGCTCTGGGAGGGGAGGGAGGGGTCGGCTAGTCTCAGTGCCTAAGGCTCCATTCTCTGCTCGGCAGTGCGGGCTTAAACCACCGTTTTCAGCCTTTTTCCCTCAGTCTTTTCTCCGAGGTCTCTGCCGTGAGCGTTGGGTTCAGCCGTGTTATATGCTGTCCCCTCAGCCCTGTGGAGCCCTGGCGGAGCCCTAGCAGTCCTATCTCCCGCAGCTGCGGTAGTTCCGGGAAGCAGCGAGCTCGGAGCACTGAGCTAGGTCTGCGTCCTGCGCCCGCACGGCTCCATCTCCGCGCACTTCTCCGTTTCCTCCTCCCCCCACTCGCGCGAATCTCCCACCTGTAGGTGATTTCAGTCGGTAGTGGGCCTCTTCGTCTTGCCTGTCTGCTGTGCAGGGAGTTCTTTGTGGAGTTTTTGTTGTTCGATTCTTTGTAAATTCCAGGGGAGCTTTACAGAGGCTCACCTCACTCCACCATTTTTCCGGAACTCCGGGTGTTCTTTTTTGGCCTCACCATGTCCTGTGTTCTTATGTGGGAAGCAGGAGCAGAGACCCCACCTGACAGATGCACTCAGTCAGCAACACACACAGGCATAGGGTGTGTGTGTGTGTGTGTGTGTGTGTGTGTGTGTGTGTGTGTGTCGGGGCAGATACAAGAAATGAGTTTCATTACTATTAAATGTGTGATACACAAATATCTTAAACTTGGTTCTGGGAGTCCATGAGACCTATGTTCACTGTCATGCTGTTTATCAAATATCAGACATGGGGTTGTCTGATAACTGGTTCCTATGACGTGATGCAGAGTTTGTTCACCTCCCCCAGGATTTCAACACCTCCAATCGAATGTTTCTTCAGTTTTTATTGATTTCCCTGGCAATACTTATTCTGCTCTCATACCCCTTGCCCCATGCGGTTAGGAATCAAGTATAGTAATTGGAAACTCCTGCCTCACCTTTAATAACCAGATCTCACTTCACAGTGGAGCCCCAGTGCTGGGCTCCTCCTTCTCAGCCCAAGCTCTGGGAGGGATAAAGGCCTAATTGGGTCAGTTCAGTTTTCAATGATCCAGCATCCCTGGAACTAGGGCTTGGTTCTTTTTCTAGGGTAATGGACAACAATGCCTCCTTTACTTTCCCGGTCAGATATACTGATTAATCACTCCCAGATGAGACTAACTGTTGCTATGGACAGAAAACAGATGAAGAGACCCAAATGGAAGATCTCAAACATGGTAGTTCTTGAGAAGCTGCCTATGTAGCCTGGGATGACTTTTTCGGCCACCTGGCTTGCCAAGGGGCATGTTCCATCTCTGAGGCCTTTTCCTCTTTCCTTGCCCAGCACAACTTAGCAAATAAATAGGCACACATCTGCCAGCCAAGATAGGCTATGGCTTGATTCAAATGCCCCCTGGTCCAGAGCCCTGTACCAGGCACTATCAGAGTAAAGAGAGGGGAATTTCAGAAACTCTGTGAAAGGAGTGGCCATCTTTAGAACCTGACAATAAAATAAGTGGACAGAGTATTAGAAATGAGACTTGCCAGCCCAGGGTTGCCTGGAGTTCCAGCTGAAGTTAATCTACACCACCTGGCATTCTAAGAGTTGGATTTATACTTGTGCCTACCATGTCTTCTGCCCCCCACAACAGCCCACAGCTCCCTGTAGCATTCCTTCTCCAGGAAAGAGTTGCTCCTTCCTCAGGTCTGTCGTGCGGGAGACCCTGCTCGCTGCACCATTTTTCAGGCGGGGCGGCCTGCGGGGTCTCTGCTCCCGCTCCCCACACAAGAACGCAGGATATGGTGAGGCCAAAAAGGAACACCCACGGAGCCATAGGTAGGGGAGTCATACCACTATGGTCTCACTGGAGGCTGGGCCCACCGGACACGTGACCTGCCGTCCGCCTTTCTGCCAACTGACAGACGACTCTCCTCCACTCCCCTCGACTCTGTTCCTCTACTCTCTTCCGCTCTCCTCGGCAATCCTCGGCAATCCTCCGGCTCTCCTCCATAGCCACAGCAGTTATACCAGCGGCCAATCGGCTAACTGGCCACAGCCGACGGCCAATCAGCCACAGTCAACGGTCATCCACCACCCAAGCCAGCACCTTTCCACGTGAGGCCGAGAGCCTGTAAACTACTTTCTGGGGCTCTGTCCCCACAAGGTCTTAGGGTTGGAAGGCCCTACCAACAGAGGTATAGCAGAGAAGGGGCCAGTCCACCAGTTTAGGCTGAACTGGCTTCATAATAAGAGGTGAGGCAGAGTCCTGGGTTGGCAGAACAGAGTTTGCCTATCAGATACTGATTAGTAGCTGGCATCATGAATATATCACAGCCACCCCATATATAGAACTAGCCAAATCTCCCTGCTCTTCCCTATGGAAGTCCCAGCTCACGTTCTCTCTTTAGGACAGTGGTGCCCATCACCTTGAAGGGGGACAATTGTTGACAGCTATCCAAGTGAGTCTGGACGGTCTCAGGCATTTGTGACAAGCTACCACCACACTCAAGGTGTTAACTCAGGTCCACTTGGGACTCACACCTGCCCTCTTCACCTGCTTTACACAGGACAGGGAAGTGGGCTGTTGGCTGCCTGGAGTAATGTGAAGGCACTGAAAGTTTCTCTCTACTCCAAAATACCTTCTTTACTAACTCCACAATTTCCCATACTACCCACTTCCTTGGTTTTGGCTTTAGTTAAAAAGTAAATGTTGTCTAAGGCATCAAACTATATGTATCCTTCACTTAGAATGTCCTACCTACTCCCTTCTCCACTTGGCTAACTCCTACTGATTCTTCAAGGTCCACTGGGTGTGGCCTCCTCCAGGAAGCTTTCTAGGAGCCTGCCAGGCTAGGATGGAGGCAACTTCTTAGATGGTCCCATAATACCCTGTGGCTAGTTACATCACTTTAACCCACCAATTTACAATAATCTGCTTGTGTTTGTCTTTCTCGCTAGCCTGACCTCCTCAAAGATCAGATTTGATTCATTGCTACATCCCTGACATAGTTAGTGCTCAATTAATGTTTATCCAGTGACTGAGTCGACCATGACTCCCTCCATTCCTGACTCACTGTGTGAGCTTAGATAAGTTACTTTCTTTCTTCAGTTACTTTTCCTCAATTGTAAAATGACAAGATTTAGATAGATGCTCTCAAAGAGCCCTCAAAATTCACTGCTGCCATCAGCCATTAACATATGGCCACAATTTGGATTTTGAGATTGGGCTCTGAGGAGGTGGGCTGGACATGAGTCACAGAACAGTACTTTTAAGCATAGGGGAGTGAGAGACCCAGAGCTCACAAGACAGGAGTGCTGCCCTACCCAGGAGACCTGGAGAATGGAGGGCACTAGAGGGTTAAGCAACCCACACAAGGACACTGAAAAACAATGAAGAGAAAAATCACGTGGAAAACAGGCTGGCCAGGAGAATTCATCAAGTTATTTATTATATATTCATTCAATCCACAGCATCAATGGAATTTATGAGCTCAAAGGTGCATGGAGAGCTCTAGTTTATCTCCAGAGGAGGAAGGACTTGCCCAAGGTCACACATGGTCAGTTAGTGGGACAGTCAAGACTAGACATTGGGCCTGCCAATGCCAACTCCAATGTTAAAAATATCTGACAACTTTGTAGGGCAGATGGTGTATCATCTGATCAGAACCTTCCTTCACTGGCTCTGGCTTCCCCTCTCTCCAATGCACCCCCTTGCTCCACCCACAGCAGGCACCATGCTCTTTCTCAGGCCCAGGACATACATCTGCCCACATGTCACTCTCTCATTCTCATTTTTAACCATCCTTCAACAAACCACTCAAAGGAAGCCATATCTGCAAACCTTTCTCCAAGCTCCCAAAGACGCACTAAATGCTTCTGCTTCTGGGCTTCTGCACCTCCAATTACCACCTGAGAGCTCTTCAAGCCATATTGTACCACTGCTGGTATTCCCCAGCACACAGTAGGCACTTCATAAGTGTTTGCTAAATAAGTAGTTGATTTTAATATTTTCCAGAGTCAAGTCGCTTACTCATGTCTCACTAATCATTTTATAGTCCTGATACTTGGACCAAGGGGCTTCCAGCTGTCAGCCAGTTTCCCCAAATACAAATGCAAAGACGAATGCTTTGGTTAAGGCCTCCTGAATCTCCTTCCAATTTTCCCTGTGATTTCTACCTCTGAATATACCCTTTCTACCAATGGCCAAGTTCAGAGAACAGGTACAGGAGGCTTAGCAGCCAGAGAGCACAATTTTAGAGTAATAGCTTTTCCTTAAGATGGAGTTGTACCCACATTTGCCCAGGAGACATCTGTCACTGCCAGCTCTGCCACCTCTCAGGTCTGCATTTGGTGGGGATAGCACCTTGGAAGCTCAGACAGACACATGGGGAGCTTTCATTCCATTACTCTTTCCTAGTTGCAATAAAAACATATTTATTTACCAAAGTATACTGTATTATGCAGAGTGGTTCTCCTAAAAGGCTCAATAAAAGTGAAATATGTGGATAGTCTTAATAATTTTACTATAAGCTACACTTTAGAATCAACTGCTCTAGCACTAGAAAGTTGTCCAACTGATGGATTGTAGCTGTTGGTTACAATGAGTGTGTGTGTGTGTGTGTGTGTGTGTGTGTGTGTGTGTAGCGATGTATATAGGGGTGTGTGCGGGGGGATGGGTGGGGGTGCTTTCAGTAAATGAGTGCAAGACATGGAAGAGGTTCAAGCACCCTGGGAACTGCAGTTCCAACTAGGTGAGAGGCTAATTTTGAAATGTTCCTGATAACAGCTTTAGAATTTTAGAATGCTAGAGGCAGTAAATCAGAAAACTGATGTCAAAGGATAGAAATACTCCACATGGAAACGGGAAAGATGGGAGGGAAGAGAAAGAATGTTTACTAGCAGCCCATTGAAACTTAGAAACTTTCATTGTTCTTCACAAATGTTGTGTTGTAAAAATCATTATTCCCATTTTACAGAAGGGAGACTCCAATAGATTAAATAATGTGCCACATTTACATCTAACACATGGCTGGGCTCAGATTCAAACTCAAGTATTCTTTGATCTGAGGCCCTGGCTGCTTCCATTAAACCATGTTTCTAACCTCTGTGTCAACTAAGTCACGAGGTTCACCCAACCTCATGTGCCAAACCATGGGGACAGCGAACAGGACGAGATAATTTCATAATGACCATAAAAACCTGAAGGACAGGTTTTGTTTCAAAGACCTTTGTGTTCTGGGTCCATGAGTCCAGTGTCAGTTACTAGTCTGAAGAGGCCACATGACCAAGACCAACCTGAGCACAGTGTGGCCCCAGATGGCACACTGCACACTGTGCCACTCAGTGCGGTCGTTCAGTCTCTGCAGTCTTCTGCCTCTTCCCACCTCAATGGTCATTCTCAGTGCCAGCTCTGGGCTTCCAGTTTTGACACCGCCCTCTATCATCAGAACCCCCCAAAACCCTGGACTGAACCACTCTGGATCCTAAACTAAACCACTCTTCACGGTCCTGCACACCTTTAGTTCTAAATCCGTGCAACTCAGAGTGGAGGAAGGGTATTCCAGACTTAGTAGTTACTGTGTGGTCCTCCTGTCTGAGCTACAGAACTCTGTCCTTATGGGCTTAGTGGGGCTGACCTGAATTCTTGCTGGATGCAAGGAGGGGAGCTACTATCTCACCTGGCTAGCCCTCCTAGTCCAAGAACTCTGTAACGTTATGAACTGCTCCATTCATTCACTCAACATACATTTCCTGAGCACCTACTATGTGCCAGTAGGCCTCTGGGTTACAGGGACAAACAAGACAGACTTGCCTTTATGAAGCTCATAGTCTGGCGGAGGGGTCAGATACGGAAGGAATTCCCACTTGAGATGAATGCTACAAAATACAGAACACAGGGCTCTAAGAGAGAGAGTAACATCAGACTCAACTTCGTGAGGTGTCAGGGGAGACTTCCTTGAAAAAGTGACGTTTAAGTAAGACCTGGAAGATGAGTAGGTTCTGTTTGCTTCAGGAGGACCCGGAGTGCAGGACGGGAAGCCTGCTCAGTGCTGCTGGAGTCAGTTCCTTCTGTCCCTGTCTGCCCCCACTCTCTTGTCTGTAATAATTTTAGCAATTTCAATTACTCTTCGCTAATCTCTCTGGTAAATATTTGGGAAAATATATATAGGCTCTGTCTGCTTGACAATAACACGAACCCAGAAGAGAAAAATTGGCTGCTGATACCCATTCTGCCCAAACAAGACAGAGACTGGGGAACGGTTGAGTCTGCAGGATGCACTGGGACCTGGCTAGTTTGGGAATCCAAGCATCTATTAGCTAAACAGAAACTAAATGGGAATAAAACAATGCCTTCTGCTAGAGTGCTAACGTTGTTGTGAGGTTTAAATGAGAAAATAACTGGGAAACACTTATTACAGAGCCTTGCATGTAGGAGGTATTCTATAGATATCAATTATCATTATTACTGTTACTCAGCAATTTACGTTGCTTCCAGCTTTTGGCTACTGTGAATAATGCTGCAGTGAACATAGGTGTACAAATATCTGTTCGAGTCCCTGCTTTCAGTCCTTATGGATATATACCTGGAAGTGGACTTGCTGGATCATTTGGTAATTTTATGCTTAATTTTTAAGGAGCGGCCAAACTGTTTTCTAGCTATACCATTTTTCATTCCTACCAATGAGGTATTAGTGTTTGAGTTCCTCCACTTCCTTACCAATACTTCTTATTTTTTGTTTTTATGATAATAGCCATCTTAATAGGTATGAAGTGTTCAGATATGTTTCTTATTTCTATTTGGAATTTGCAAATTGAAAGAAGCAAGACCACATGGCTAAATTTGATAGTCCTGATTAGAAGCTTTAAAATGAGAGAAAGCAGCCAGTATGTAAAAATCCAGTCTTTTCATCAGTCAGACCTGGTGAAAATCCCCAGTTCAGGTGCTTACTAGTTGTTACCCCTGATGCTCTTGGGAGTATCAGTTGCCTCGTATGTAAAATGTGAATAATAATATCCATCTCTAAAGTCTTGGTAAAATTAAAAATTAGCTATTAATAACACTGTAATAACACTGTTAGGTTATGCCAACTACTGGAACAGATAAACCCCAAATTTCATGGCTTTACACAATAAAAGTATATTTCTGACTCAACTGAAGTCCCAAAAGAGAGAAAGCAGCCAGTGGGCATCCTTCTAGAAAGTCATTTGGGTGGCCCAGGTTTCTTCTAGTTTATAAATGTGTCCTCTGAGAAGCCAGGAATGGGAAAAAAACATAGAGAATCAGATACAGGAGGGTTTTATGGGCCAGGTCTGGAAGTGGCACGTAATATTTCTCCTCACAATTCCATTGGCTAGAACTCAGTCACATGCCTGTACCTACCTATAACGGAAATTGGGAAATGTCATCTACAGTCTGCCCAGGGAGAAGAGGAAATCAGCTGGCACTATCTGCCACATTATTAAATTACTAATCATCATCACATATCTCTTTCGCGTATGCTGGAAAAGCAACTAGCACCCTAAGCTCTGGCATGTCTGTTTAGAGGGTAACTGATCCTATATGTGGAGATTAGCAGTTTGTTGTAAAGATGACCACTCCCTTGCAAGTAAAAGGGTCTGCTCCTGGAGTGTTCTAGTCCAGGTGGGCTGCTGCCCTGGCAGTCCTGTCTGGTGTTTCCAGGTAAGGCGTGCACGGGGCAGCTATCGATTTGCTGCACTTGTCCTGCTCTTTAGTCTGGAAAGGCTTTCTGTCCAACAGTCAGCCTCCTTGGTTTGGCCAGGGAAACTGTTGTTCTGTAAGACTGATGGAAGTCTGGATAAAGGACAGGAAGAATTAGGGGCCTTTGGGCAAAGCCCAGTCAGCTGCTGAGACAGCAGAGACACCATCTGAAGATCAGAGGTGCAGCAGGAAGTGTAACTTGAGCTTCCAGCTACTATTGAACCCAGGGAGATTCACAATAACTGCCTAATAGAAAAGATAAAATTACCCTAATCGATGTCAGAGAGCACAGACGGGCCTTGTGGGCCCTGTGTCAAAGGAGGGAATTGCCACCTTGGCAAGGAGAAGTGTGGAGATTTAAGGATAAAGGTCAAAAGTCATGGTATGTCAATGGAAGGCAGGAAATAACTGAGCTCCAGAAGCAGGAGGCTGTATGGTCTGTGAGGCACCTGGGCTTCTACCAGCATTGCAGGTGGCATGGCTAGTTGGATACCATGACCACCATTTTATTACCATGTGCCAGGCAGGGTCAGAGCTCTGTGCTCTTGGCACCACTACCATGCTGGATGGCAGGCTGCCATTTGTGCCATGTAGGCAGTAGGCATTTCAGAGTTTTTCCCTTAGGGAATCTAGAGAGAAAGGGCCAAGAGTTGGTATTACAAGGCATGGGAAAGGGTTATACCTGCAGGAGGCCTCATCATACAGAGTGAAGTAGCTTTGGCTTCTGGTTATAGCCCTGCCACTAATTAGCTGGGTGATGTAGTAGTAATTATAATGACTGGTGATAGTTATCGAATACCTTCTACATACAAGGCTCTTTAATAAGTGTTTCTCGTTATTTTCTTATTTAAACCTCACAACAACTCAAGCAGAAGGCACTGTTTTATGCCCATTTTAAAGAGGAGCAAGCTAAGCTCATAAAGTGTTGATATCTTGCTCAAGGTAGTGGAGCCAGATCACAAATCTAGGCAGTCAGCTCTCAACCACTTCACTCCATCACGTTTATCCAGCCTGTTCCTCATGGGGCTTCAGCTTCTTCATCTTACACTTAGGAGGTTGTATTAGATGATCTCGGAGGATCTTTTGAGTCCTGGACTTGTTCCATCCTACATGCTGTTGAGGGCATTTCAATTCATAGCACCCTCAGGTTGACATTCCAAGAAAGAATGACCCATCAGATTGGAGAGCCCTTGTGGCCCATGGGAACAATACAAGTTTAGTAAAGGGAAGGTGTTATTTTAAGAATACCTTGTTAAGGTATTATATTATTTAAGAATATCTCACTCATGTTGTGAGGCAGCTGCTGTGTGGATATTATCTCCTGAGGAGGGTATTATTAGTGTCCATTTACAGATGATGTCGCTGAGGCTCAGAGAGGTTAAGAAACTTGCACAGGGTCACACAGCTGGTAGCTAGTCAAACTAGAATTCTAAGTCCTATCTACCTAATGCTAGCGCCTGTGCATTTCTGGCTCACTTGCTGGCTTTCAAAAAGCTAATCTCAGTACCTGCTGCATCACTGTGGCAGAATTTAGGGAGATGGCATACAACAGGGCTCCTGAGGAATTCAGAGAGGAATGAATAAGAATTAAAGTCTGAGTGACATTTGTATTTGGGGGAAAAGGACTGGAGAAGTGCAGGGATAACTCATTAACCTCTATATCACGCCTGTCCCACTCTGGCCCAAGACTCCAACTGCAATTGGACAGGAAGAATGGACTTCAAAATAGTTTCTTTACTCTTAACAGAGGTATATCCCTTCCAGAAAGCCAGGGCACTAATGATAGGCTTCCAGGATATTCTCTCACTGACAAAATTTTGCAATAGCACTGCTTCTATTATCTTGACTATTATTCAACCATCATTATTCCTGGAGTTACTTTTCTGAGTTCCCTTTGTGAGCTTTGTGAATCTTGTTAATTCCAGGTTCAAAGGACTCTCTGAGACTCCCAGAGTTAATGTAGTCTGTGCCCACCCAAACGGAGAAGAGCTCTTGGAACACTCAAAGAATTGTAGTGTTATATATATAAAAAAGAAGTGTCTTACAAACATATAGTACTTTGCAATTTATAATGCAGTCTTATCCTCACAACAACCTCATATGATTGTATTGTCCCCATTTTACAAATGAGAAGACTGGTGCTCAGATAGTTAATGTGACTCCCCCAGAGTCACACAGCCAGTATAAGGCAGAGTGGGGACTTGACCCAGGCCTCCTGACTTCACAGGCCAGTGCTTTTCCCACTAGATAAATCATCACAATCATCATCATGGTTTCTGAGGAGGGAGTGGTAGTGCACAGGGTGGGTGATGCTGTCTTCTTAAAAATCTTCAAGCCAAGCAACTCCACCTTATTTCCGTTACCGTCCTGCAAATTCATATTCCAAATGACTGGCCTCCTTCCATCTGCTAAATCACTCCCGTGACCCCCTGCTGCCCAGCTCCTTTCTCCTCTGCTGTGGTGGCTGCATTATGTGGGGAGCACCCCTGGCAGGCGGCACAAGGCAGGCAGCCCCTGGAGCTGCCTTGTCCCTCTCCTTCCCGGGCTCCCCAAGTGGAACACAGCCGTACTTTAATCGCTCTTTACTCTTCTGCCAACTTGCCTCTACTGCTCCAGATGCCTCCTTACTTTAAGGAAGTGCTTTTGCATTGCTCTGGGAATAGCCTAATCCTTTCTCTCTTTCACATGTTAGTGCTCTGATTTATAGCAGCAGTGTTAGATAGGATAACATAAATATGAGGGGTGGTGACAGGGAGGACGCACAATGGTACTTCAGGGGCACGGCTCACACAGGTGTGCTCACTCGCACAGCGCTCATTAAGCTGCGCACACACGGTCGGTGTGGTCTTCCACACGTGGCTAGACTTCAATTTAAGAATTCCAATAATGAGGTAGTTTTGTAGTGGTGGTGAACTAAGAGAAGGTTAAATGAGTCTCTGACAAGCCTGTTGAGAAGGGAATCCCTACACTATAATAGAAAAGAGGCTACCCTGGGTTTTCAAGGGGGCTTTTAATTCTGAGAGCAAAGGCTTGTAGGATGCCTCAGGGTTAGCAATTCCACAGCAGCCCCAAGAAAGGGCTGCTTATAGAAACCTACGGCTGGAAAAGAACAAGAATCACAGAGTCCCAGTCTGTCTCTTTGAGCAGGCATCTCCTTAACCTTGCAAGACATTTCAGGAGACCTGGTCCCTGAATCCAAGGATGGACACTGAACAATCTCCTAGGTTGTCTTATCACATATGTTGAACAAGAAAGTCTTAACTTTTAGGTAACCTTTTTCATTTTAAAATTTAAGAGTCAAATCTGTGAGGTTAGATTCTGCTCAGTAACATATCGATATATCTGCTTTAAATCTTCTAAATAGCACATATCAGTGAAATCACATGGTTCTCTGCTTTTTCTGTCTGACTTGTTTCGCTCAGCATTACTCTTTCAAGATCCATCCATGTTGTCACAAATGAAATGTACACCTGAAATCTATGTAATTTTACTAACAATTGTCACCCCAATAAATTTAATTAAAAAAAAAATCTTCTAAATAGGTTACTTTCAGACAGATTTAATTAGACCACTTAATAATAATTAACTGACATTTCCATTCCTGGAGCAGTCCATATGTTTGAAGTGACTCACTGTTTCCTGGACATGCCACATACTTTCATATCTCCAAGTATGTGGACAAGCTGTTCTTTAGCCCAGAATGTTTTCCCTTTCTTTATTTATGTAAAATACCCCTTCCCATCTTTCAGGGTGTATCTTAAAGTCCCCTTCTTTGGGGCCTGCTTCAGTGATGCAATTCCTGCCTGCCCCAGGTTCAGCAAATGGCCCCTGCTTTAAGCTCCAGAGCATTTTGTGTACATGTCTAACAGAATTACCACTTTGCATTACAATAGGGATTTTGACTTTTTCCAAGGCAAACTTAGTTTCTTATTCCCATTTCAATCCCTACCTAACACTTGGCCCAGTGCCTATTAAATCAAAAGCATGTCTGGATGATGGGGCCACGAAAGTGATCTTGATGTCTCGTGTACTGTGTTTCCCCAAAAATAAGACCGGGTCTTATATTAATTTTTGGTCCAAAAGACACATTAGGGCTTATGTTCAGGGGATGTCATCCTGAAAAATCATGCTAGGGCTTATTTTCTGGTTAGGTCTTATTTTTGGGGAAACACGGTATTTATAAAATAAAATAAACTTCTTTTCTGAATGTTTATAATAACTCCACTTGTAATAGCCAGAAATTGGAAACACCCAAAATGTTTCTCAGTAAGTGGATGGCTAAGCAAACTGTGGTACATCCACACCAAGAAATAGGACTCAGCAATAATAAGGAAGAAACTATTGATTCATATAACAACTTGGATGAATCTCAAGGACATTATGCTGAGACTGAAAATAGTTAACCTCAAAGGTTATATACTGTACGATTCCATTTATATAACATTCTCAAAATTATGAAATTATAGAAACAGCGACAGATTAGCAGTTGCTAGACGTTAGGGGTGGTGGAGAAAGAGGTGGTAGGTGAGACTATAAAATAGTAGTATGAGGGAGATCTTTGTGCTGATGAAATAGGTTTGTATCCTGATTGCAGAGGGAGTTACACAATTCTACACATTGTGAGACAGTTGCTATTTTGATATCCTGGTTTTGATATTGTACTGTAATTAGGTAAGATGGAACGCCTGGAGGAAACCGGGTGAAACATGGTACCTCTCCGTATTGTCTTTGTGACTTCCTGTGGATCTTCTATTTTATTTCAAAATAAAAAAGTTATAGAATTATTTAAAAAAACCATTCTCTGAGGTTCTTTTTACTTTCGAATTGAGTGTGTCTATACTTCATAACAATCTTTCACATTTTTTTATTGATTTACAATTTCAAAATGCTTCCACATAGATTAAATTACATCATTTCAAAATTATAGCAACTCCACGATGTAGCTGTTTTTATCCTTGTTTTGCAGACAAGGAAACCAAGGCTCAGTACTTGTTGAAGGGCACACAGTTTGTAGGTGGCAAAGATAGTGCTCCAACTTGATGCAATAAAATTTCTAGAGACCTCTTTCCTCATCTGCAAAATAAGGGGATTTGGCAGAGATGACCTCTGAAGGTGCATCCCGTTATAACACCATAAGACACATGTAACTTTTGCACCCTAGCGGTCCTGATTCTGAGTTAGCGTAGGGTCTGGCAATGCAGAGACTGTAGGCCAGTAACTGGACCTACAGGGGAGACTCCTCCACCAGAAGAAGCAGTGCTACGTGGTTGGTGGCATTTGAATGGAGGATTAGAATTCCCGTTCTCCCAAGACTAAGAGTTGTTGGGATGAGAATCCCACTGGCTCCTGAACTCTCGTCTTTCTAAGATGCCCTGCCTCTCTGGCTGGCCTCTGCTTCTATTTTCCCTGTCCCTATCTCCTGGGCTTCATTCTGTCACACCCCACTGACCCTAATTAATGATACTCTCTATGCCAAGGAGGTGAGCTGTGAAAATGTCTTACCAGATTAGTGAAGATATATGTGTAATAGGCTGACACCATCCCTAGTTCAGCTGCCTGCAAAGGGAAGAGAAAGAGATTAGAGAGGAAAACAAAAACCCACTAGCAGTGATGAGGAGTGAGGGCTCCAGGTGTCTGCCATTTGTCTAACCCACTACCCTTTGGCTCCAGGCAGAGTAGAACATCTTGATTAGTTCTTACTTTGCCCTTGACTTTGGAGGATGGAGTACAGAAACACCAGCCTCTAGAATAAGGTCTCTCTCCCTCCACCCTGCCCCTCACTCCTGCAGTGACACTCACAGTAGCTGTTGTTCTCATGCACAACACATTGGCAAGGAAATAACCAGATATCATGGAAACCAAAATGACTTTAAGAAAATGAAGCAAATAATAAACTAGACTGTAACAATTATCTCCACTACTAACAATAACAATGGCTAACACTTACTGTTTATGTGCCGAGCCCTAGAAAGTATTTTACTTGGATTAACTTGACAAGGTAGGTATTATTATCCCTCCTCCACCCCACATTTGACAGCTGAGGAAACTGAAACACCGAAAGACTATAAGTTGTCCAAGGTTACACATCTCATAAATGGAAAAGATGAAATTAAAGCCACGCAGCCTAATTTCAGTGCTTTTAACTATATTCCCCTGGAGGACTGTGACACTGTTGGAAATACTGACACAACTCTTTTAGGGGCCAAGGCATAGACAGATGAGTCTGTGGGTTGTAGTCAATTCCCAAATTAAGTCTACCCCTGTCAGAATGCAAATAAGTGAGACCCGTGAGTATTCTTGAATCTTCAGTCATGTAGGAAACAAGTGAATCATTTGCAAATTTTGGTCCTTCACTAGTAGTAAAGAACAAGTTGCTTGTGACATGCCTCACCCTTGATCACAGTGTGTCATCCCACAGTTGAGAACTGCTGCTTCAGAAAAGCCTTCCTTTAGTCTGATCTCTGTAGCCATCATAAATACTCCCAACCAACATTCCCCATCAGTGTGTCTGGTTTCGAATGTGACAGGTGATATAGAAACTGACAAGCAGATCAGGTAAATAATGAGCCCAGCTCTCCCCAGGGCTCTCATCCCTCTTGGCAGTTGATTAAATTTTCATAATGTATCCTGCAGCCCTGGGTCACTGTGAAACCATTTTTGTCATGACTAGTGAGGTATGTGGGGGAGAACCAACACCAGGGATGATCACATCTTCCTCTTACATAGTGTTTAGCTCCCAAGGAATTCCAATAACTTTGTGAACATTCCTACAGGAACCTTCCCAGTCTCCTTGAAGAACAGGTTGGGGTAATTATATCACTGCCATTCCAATGGGAAACTGAAGTGGGGGTCACAGTGGAGCTCGAGGCTTCCTCTGTGAGGTTTCTTCTTCCTCCAGCAAAGCTATAGTTCCTCCTCCTCTTCCAAGAAGATGGTGTGGCATGATGCCCACCCCATTCCATCCCCCACACTCACATTGTCCATATAAAGTGCCATTTCCTCTCACCACTGCCTAGGCTGATGGGAACCCCTTAGTTACAGAGGTGGGCTGGGAGCAGGGGCCTGGGAGAGGGCACCGCCAGATGGTAAAACCCATTTTGTGAAATCTGCGGTCCTAAAGATAAAAGACAAGAGATCCTTGGTTTTTAAGACCTAAATTCTGGGTAAATATGGAGGTCATTGCTGGAATAGCTGCTCAATAAAGTAGGAAGTTACTCTGCAAATCCTCCTGAAATCAAGAGATAGCAGAGTGCTGCAAACTCCAGGGCCAAGCTCATGCATGCACACAGAATATCCCAGAAGTTCCGTGTGCTCTCTGCTCACACTGCTTCCCACAGTGAGTCCATTTTTCCTGAGGTCCCGCAAGTCCGGGTTGTAGTTCCCAGGAAAGAGGAGCAGGGAGCCCCAGGGAAGCATGAGGACTGAGTCCAGGCCTATTGCAGGGCCTGCCTGTCTGGGGCCACTAGGAAGTCAAATGGGAACAAAGGGAACATGGTTTCCCAAGGTTTCACTGGTCATTATCGGTCAGTTTGGTTCTGAGGTCTCAAGGGCTGGGGCCAGTAAATGGTCTCAGGAAAGCCTGCCACTCGTCACCCAGCAGAACTGTTTTCTAACGATGATTGTTACAGGTTGAGTTTCCTTCAAAAGCACAGCCATGAAAGAATTAAAAGCATTTTTAATGAAAATACCCGGTATTGCTATGAGTGCTATGACACCAATACATGGCTGGTGGGAGTATAAGTTGTTATGGCCTTTCTGAAAGGTAATCTGGCCAGTCATATCAAAATCCTTTAAACATGCATACCTTTTATTCAGTAATTCCATTTCTAGAAATTTACGCTGGGAAAATAGTCATCAATGTGCAGAAAGATTTATGTACAAAGAAAGATGTGCATCCCAGCCTTATTTATTATAGAAAAAGATGGAAAATGACATGTATCTCCAATAAAGGAATAGTTAAATAAATTATGATACATTATATGATAGGAAATGATACAGTCATTAAACTATTTGTAGAAAAATATGTAATGACATGGGGAAAGTGTATGGCATATAAATAAGTGAAAAAAAAGCTTACAGAAGAGTATGTACAGGGTAATAATTTTGGAAAAGAAAACAATGTGTCTGTAAATGCTGAAAGAATACAAATCAAAATTTAATAGTGGTTATCTCTGGGTGATGGAATCATGAATAATTTTTATTTTCATATATATATTTTTTTCATAAAGAAATATGAAAATTTCATATTTCATAAGGAAATATGCTTTCACAGAAAAATATGCTTTTCTGTACTTTCCAAAATTTCAACAGTAAACTAGACATATTATTTGAGAGAGAGAGAGAGAGAGAGACCAACTGCGTATGTTAGAAACTATGAAATATTGAAATATTCCTGGACAAGAACTGCCCCTAAAAGGCTTCCCCCTGGGGACTGTTCAGATAGGCTCCACTATTGGAGGCGGGGTGGGGGTGTGGGTGTGGGGGGGATATGGGATATGTGCATTCTGACCTGCCCTCTGCAAAGGGGCTGGGGCAACATCTATCTCACTCCCTGCTCCCCACTTTCCTGAGGACTCCTTAGCCTGTATGTCTCCTGTCTTGAAACTTAGAGGAGCTTTTCCATCCTGATGACTTCATTGATCCTAGCCCTAGACATAAGAAAGAGAAAAAGGAAGAAAAAAGAAAAATTCTGTGTGTGTATGTGAGTTGGATATATGCACACAGACAGACATGGGTTTGGAGCTATGGAAAATTACTATAGCAACAGGCTGAAGGGACAGCCCTCAGTACTCAGAAAACTCATTCAAATCCCTTATTCCCTCTGAGGCCAAAGCTACCTGGGGAGGGGAGTTTAGGAGGCAGGAAGGAGAGAAAGGAAAAGACAGTCATCAGAGTGACTGCTGGGCCCCTCACAGCGGGGCAGAGGCTGACAAGGAGCCCGGCTCCTCCAGTGGCGGATGGCAGGTTGCTTTTAAATGTGCAATTACAATGGCATTGGAAGAGGCCAATGCGTTTGTTTGGGGCCGAGGCTTGGGGAGCTGCTGTGAACCACAGAAGAACTTGGAAGCAGGATCCACTCTACCTTGGGTTATATGCCTAGGCCAGCCATCAGCCCAGGGACTGCTGCCAGGTAATTCCAAGTCTACTCAGTTGTTTCCAGCTGTTTGTCCAGCATAGATGCCCAGGAACTTGATTTATTTATCTGTGTCTGTCTCTGTCTCTCAGATAAGCCTCACAGAGCTCCAGCTTCCATGAGTGTATGTTCTGATTTAGGGGCTGACACTCTGCCCCTCTGTATTCAGGGGGAGTAGGAGAAACCACCCGATTTGCTGTCAGAAACAACTGGTACAGGCTTAGCTCTGCTCCTTACAGGGCTGGGCCTTGAACAGAGCTGTTAAATCTCCCAGAGTTTCAGTTTCTTCATCTGTCAAGAGAAGATATTATACCTACTTCAGGTAGTCACTGAGAGGATTACATTGGGAAATTACATAGCTTACTTCGTGAACCGTGGTACATGTATAAGGATTATAAGTGGGGCCGGAATTCAGCAGTACACGCAGATGTGACTGCCTCAATTGTCCAAATATGGAAATACTTCTACACCACTTGACAAATAGCCTCTGTCCCAAATCCCCTAAATACCCAAGCCCCTGCTAGGAACCCATGGACTTCCCCACAGATCCCCTGGTAGGGTCTAGGTTTGGCCAGTGTGTCGGTGGCTGCCCTGCTGCACCAGGAGTTAAATAGTTCTGTGAGACCACCATCATCCTGCTTTCTTCTTTCAGCTCTCAGGAGCTGTCCATTGAAAGTGAAGCACACAGTTTTGTCAGGGTTCAGAGGTCCAGCCCAGGGCTCCTTCAGCCATGGCCCAGGAGGACACCCAAGGCAAGGAGGGAGCAAAGGGTAAGATCAGAGGGAAGAAGGAAGGCAGGGAAGAATGCTACGTGCCCATCAGCGCCCGCCCAGCTCAGCTCCCACCTTCAGGAGGATGGTGCGGGACATGGAGGCGTTGGCATGGATGATGATGGTGGCTGTCTTGTCGTCCCGGATCTCTTTGAGGAGTGGGGTGGGGTCCTGGGTGTCATCCAGCATCCGGACTGAGAGTGTGTCCTTGGAGATAAGGAATTGCCGGAGCAGCTTCTCAAGGTTTAAAAGGCCTGGAAGGGAAGAGAGGATGAAGGCCCTCAGAGTCCACAGTGCCACTGCTGGAGACACTGGAGCAAAAGCAGGACTAGTGAGGACCGGGGCCAGAGGCAGGGTCATGGGTCTGGCCCTACTGCTGGTGCTCAGGAAGAGCATCTTTACCGGAACGAGTTTCTTAACCTCTTGGGGCTTCAATGATCCCATCTTAAATAAAAGGAATGCTCCTAAGCTCCCATTGCCTCTCTCCCACCCCACCGAGTCCCCTGGAAATACTCCTTTAAAGTAGAGAATGAAGCTTCCTTGAGTCAGACCAGAGAATCCCCACTCTTTCCCATCGCCCTCAGGAGCAGTGCTCCCCAGTGCTCAGACCTGGGTTCAGAGACCACCACGCCTGGGCTTCTTTCCCTAACTCAGTCACTGCATGACCTTTTTGTATGGCTTGGTCTTTTGGCCTCAGTTTCTTTGTCTGAGCAATGAGAATAAAAACAGCAGTCAGCTCGCAGGGCTATGGCGAGAATCAAATGAAGTAACGTGTAAAGTCATAAGCCTGAGTCTCGTACACAGTAAACCCTCATAAATGTTCCATCTTGCCCTATAACAGCCTTCAGGTGGGGAAGGAGTTCCCTCAAGATCACAAAGCCCAGGAAACAGGTCTAGCAAAACCCTTTGCACTCCTCAGAGCATAGTAGCTGCATTAAAACAAGATATTATTATGAGTATAAAAGAACAGGCTTTCAACTGCACTCCAGAAGGCAACAATGCAGGTTCAGGACTAAAAAGGAAAACTGAGATTGTGAGCTAAAGACTCTCCCCTCTTCCCCCCTGCTATCTGCTGCATTGGGGCAGTGGTGGGAAGAGGGTTTTCAGAATGGTATCACTCAGACAAAAGGGTCTTAATTCTGCTTGGTCTCTGAAAAGGCAGGCCAGCAAGAGGGTGGAGGGGGTGGCGCTCTCCTGGGAATAGAGTAGTCTCAAGTCCAATGGAAATGAAACCTACAGGCATTTGCTTCCCAAAGCAGTGACAATAGTAACATTTATTAAATCCTTACTGTGTTCCAGGTAATGGACTAAACATTTCACATTGTTCTTCTCATTTAACTCCTCACAATAATCCTATAAAGTGTCATAATCCCACAGCGCAGAGTAGAGCATGAGGCATGGAGATGAGTAACTCTCCCAGACATAGGCTCCAGACACTGGATGATGAGGGAAGGGTTTGGCTTTCCAACCAGTCAAAGGTCCCAGTACTCTGGTTTCCTTACTGGCTAAAGGGATACGAAACGCAGGAATGTCTTGACTATGACTCAGAGACTCCTCCCTGCTCAGGTTCCTCACCCTCCTCACCCTTGAGCATCAAAAGGTAAGAGAAAGCGGGGGCTGTGGGGAGCATCACATTACCTCCCTCTTTATGTGGAGAGGTGACAAGCTTTGCCTGCTCACACAGGGACACAGCTGGGATCAGGATTCCCATTTTTTTTCATCTTCATCCAACCCTTTTCCCATGACACCAGGACAAAGCACACAGGAGGCAGCAGGCATAGACCCCAGGGAGGCCGTACACTTTTCTCCGGACTTAGCGAGGACAATCTACACAGGTGTTATTTATTTATTTATTTATTTATTTATTTATTTATTTATTTATTTATTTATTTTAACAAGGGAAAGGTAGCAGGGTGGAGCCCAAAGGCCTGGCATGATGGGGACAGGAGCTCTGGGAAGGTGGTGTCAACTTCTATCCTGCAGTCATGGGCCCTGAGAAAAAGCATTCCAGGGAGCTGGAGGCTGTGGGGGTTGGGAGGGAAGCCTCCAGAGAGCCTGATATTCAGAAACAGCCCAGTTGTGCAAGCCACAGCATCTGGTTGGCCTTTCCCTCCTTCCCCAACAGGGCCTTGACCCAGGCTTGTAAAGATCCACTGCCTTCTGTGCTCCTCGCAGCTCCTCTCCACTGGCTTCCATCAAGAGTGGCGCTGATGTTGCTGGGGCACTTTCTGCTCCTGATGCAGAAGATCTGGATTCAAGCTCAAGGTCAGCTCTCACTGGCTGTGTGACCTTGAAAAGTTATCTAACCTCTTTGAGTCTTCATCTTCATCTGTAAAATGAGTATAACAGGCCAGAACTCAATGGGATGCTATCTGAAAGCATACGGGGAACTGGAACACACCGTATCAATGTTACTTCTCTTGTATTTACTCATCCCCACAAGAACGCAAAGGGCAGGCCTGGCTCAGTGAGGAAGGAAGAATGAGGGAGGAGAGTACAAGTCTGTTCAAGCAACACTTACCACGTGCATCTTAAGTGCCAGAAACTGGGACAATAAGATGTCAGAAGAGAAGATGGATCAGATACAGGCTCTGGCCTTCAGGAGCTTAGAGTCCAGGCACTTGCACCTAAGTCTACAGAGAAGTTCAAGTCATGCCCCTATTTTCTTTGCTAGCCTAAATAAGCTGGTTTTCTGTGGGGCAACCACATTTTGTCCTATATGTAAAACAGAAAGAATACTTGCCAAATCTTCCTCATTGTTGATATGTAAAGCACAATCTCACTTGTAATAAGGTCTGAGCACCTGACCCAAAAGACACTGTAACAAAGAGTCAATCTTTCTGAGGAGGGCACAGAGCAGGGGCACCTGTAGTCTCCCATCACCTTGGCTCAAGGAAAGATCTGCCTGGGCACGCTGGGGAGGGAGAAGTGCAGCTGGAGGGGTGAATAAGGGAGGGGTAGCAGGAGGGGTATCCCATGGGTCCTGGAATGTAGCGGGAGACTCTTTGTAGCCTGGCTTGGAAAGAAGCCAAATCCCCTGGGATCCTTCATGGGCAATGAAATTCAGTGGGATGAGACAGGAAAGTCTGGGGGATGACAGAAGGATTATGCACATCACAGCACAGAGATGCTGCCAAGGCTGCCAGGGACGCTTTCTCTCTTTAAAATCAGCTGGTGCATTGAGCTCCTGGAGAAAAGAGCACCCCCAGATACCACGTAAACTGGGGACCTTGCTCTTATCAATCCCTGGCATGCCCATCCTGCCGCCCCTCAGGGTGCTCTGCTGCCCTTTAGACAAAGAAGTAGCAGCCTTCCCCCATCCCATCCAGCACACTCTCTGTGTGCTCAGACAGTGCGCGGGCAGGAGAGGGGAGAAGGGCATGAGTCTGGGGAAGTCTGCTCCCCAGCCCAGGATCTCCTCGCAGTTACTCCGTTCCCCAGCCTGGACCACGTTACAGCAGCAGAAAGAGCACAAGGTGTGGCAGTGAAGCCCGGCTCCAGTGCTGCTGGTAGTTAGTGCATGTGGGCAATTCCCTCTGCCCATTGCACTCACTGCCCTCATCTGAACATAAGGGTAATGACTACTTTACAGGATTAGTACAAGGATGACAAGCAAGCAGCAGTGTCTGCTGCCTACAAGGGACTTCACAAATCTGGTTTCCACTCCTTCCTCTCTCCCACACTTTCGCTTCCTGACCATCTTTCACCCTATCTCCTAACTCTTACAAAATTTATTATCCGTCCACAAAACACAGCTCTTGGTTATAAACCATGTAAAATATGTGATAGCACATACATATCAGTCAGAAGAGGATACGTTTTTTTAAATTCTAAGCAGTGGAAGAAATTTGAAGAAGAGAATGTGTGGTTTAGTTACATTAAGAATATTAGGAATACTACTCTGCCATAAGAAAAGACAAAATACTGCCATTTGCAACAACATGGATGGATCTTGAGATTATTATGTCAAGTGAAATAAGTCAGACAGAAAAAGTCAAGAACCATGTGACTTCATATGTGGAATACAAAATGGAAGGCAACAAAGGAAAAAGACAAACAAATAAAGAAAAAAACACACTCATAGACACAGATAACAGTTTAGCGGTTACCAGGGGGTAAGGGGGGAAGTGGGATGATAGAAGAGGGTAAAGGGGGTCAAATATATGGTGATGGAAGGAGAACCGACTCTGGTGGTGAACACATAATGCAATAGATAGATGATGTATTACAGAACTGCACACTTGAAACCTATGTAGTTTTGTTGACCATTGTCACCCCAATACATTTTTAAAAAATAAAAAAAGTATATTAGGAATTTTTCAGTGCAGTTTGACATTTTCAAATTGTAATTATCCTTATCTCTATCTGTTTAATAGAACTAAGGGATTTACCAAAGACAGCTGCCATCAGAGAGGTTAAAAGCTGCTTTCTTCCAGGTTTCCCCTCCACTCTAGCACAACCCTTCTCTCCTACAAAACCCCCGGCCCAGCAGTGGGTCTGTCCGCCAAGTCAAAAGCTGCTAGAGAACTGGGGAACCTCTTAGTGTCGCTTGGGATGGAATGGGATGGATCAACGAAAGAATCAGCAGGCCAGCTCTTCTGGGAAGGAGAAAGGCTGGCTTTTGGAAGTGGAAGGCAGTGGGCCAGGCTGTAGGAGGATGGAGAGGCTGTGAAAGGCACAGCCTGTGTTGGACAGGGCCATAGGACAAGGACACAAGTACCTAAGTGAAGAGTCTTCAGGGGACACAGAGGACCCTTGGATAAAAAAATTAGAATAAATACCCATTTCAACAGGCATCCCTTGCTCTCCACTGGTTGAGTCCCTTGGCTACAGGCTTTGGTTCTGCAAAAAGCTATATTCCCAGGAAGGCAGCACTTTTACATCTTTTGGGAGGCAGCTGACATAATACTGACCTCAGAGGACTGTGGTAAGTGTTTAGTGAGGTAACATGAGTTCAGTATTGTGCACAGTGCCCCAAATCAGGAAAGTCTCCATCCCACTACCACCTGCCAGGCACACATGCCTCAGAGTATATGGTTTGCAGACCTGTTCCATGGAGCAGATGCTAACTGACAGGGATGAGGGTCCAAAGCATTGCAGAACAGCATAAGTTCAAATGCTTGAACAACATATTTCACTTGCTTCTCAGTTTTGTCCCATCCCACACCTAGGCTTGGCCCCAAAACAGGCCGGCAGGGCCAAACCATGGGGGCCAGAGGAGGAGACAGAGAGGTGGTGGGGGCGCAGGGTCAGGCTTCTGGCTCACTGGAGGACAATTGTGCCTTGCTTGGCCATTTGAGGCTGTCCCCTTCTCTGATGGCAAGGATGGGCATGGGAAAAATGTAGCTTCTGTACTCCCGTCAGCCTCCTAATTTCTGTATGTGTTTCCAGGCTGGGGCCCAGCAGGTATCCCTGCCCTGAGAACTGCCTTCCGTGTGTCCTAAGCTCCTTCACATACAGTGGATTTAACACCCACAAGTGCCTTGGAGGCAGGTATTATCATTATTATAACCACATTATATATATATATATATATATATATATATATATATATATATATATATATATATATATATATATATATTATTATATGCAGGTAGAGGTCAAATCACTGAATCACTGAGGTGGGAGAAATGCAGTGACTGAGATCATAGAGCTAGAGATCCTGGGACAGGCCAAGATCCAAATCCAGGTTTTCTGATTCCAAGTTCGGGGCTCTGATTCACTACTTGAGTAGGCATGGGAAGGCCTCAGTCCTTCCATAAAGTAAGAAAGATGGTCCCTCACTTCTGTCTTTTCCACAGCACGCAGAGAGGCAGGAGAGGCGGTAACAAGAACCACTCTGAAGGTGAGAGGTTTTGGGAACGTACAGAGGGATAGTGGATGGGGGGAGGGGGGTTCACACAGTGTGAGGGATATAAATGATAAATGTCTAAGTTTTGCTTTGTCTTGTGCACCTGAAACTAATTAATAAAAAAAAAAAAAAAAAAAAAAAAGAACCACTCAACCTTGAAAATGAACTTGCTCTCTCTTGTCTTCATGCATATAATAAGAATGTTTATAGAACCCATCTTACATAGTTATCCTGAGGTTTAACTGAAGTAATTTAAAATCCTCAGTAGAGTGTTTGGCACATAATAAATGCTCAATAAATGGTTAATTTTGTATTGCTGTGAGCAAAAGGCCTCCCACAGTGCCTCCTAGGAGGGGCATGGGGAAGGCCCAGTTACTTTCACAAGGGGCCCTGGGTATTATTCCCCATACCCCATCCTTCACCCCTACTGCCACAACCACAGTTGCATGACAAAGTAACAATAATTAAACTTGTATTATGTTCTGGGCCCAGATACCTTGTACCCAATTACCCTGAGAGGCATTATTATCCCCATTTCACACAGGAAGGAATGAAGGCTCAGAGAAGCCAAGTGATCTGCTGAATATCATACAACTCATGAGTGGTGGAGCCGCCCGGTTTGACTCCAAAGGTGGTTCTCTTTTATTGCACCTTCTGCCTTTCTCTTCAGCTGCACTTCCTCCCCAGGAGATCAGAGTCTGCTCCTTTCCAGTAACATGGACCAAGTTTATGGGACACATGGATGGTATAAGGACAGAGCCAAACTATTCTCATTCTGCTGTAGGTCAGGACCTGGTCTTGGAATTCAGGAAGGAAAGTAAAGGAAATCTCTCATGTACCACATATGTTCCCTAGGTGTGGACGCTGTGTTATACTCTGTGTTGTCCTATTTAATTCCCTCAGCCATCCTGGGAGGGAGGTAAAATTGTCCCATCTGTAAAATTGTCCCCATGTTTTAGATGAGACAGCAAGATGCTCTTAGAGAGTGCCTCAGTCACTTCCCCAAGATCACATAGGAAGTAATTAACTAGCAGAAGGTGTAGGGGCACAGGACACATAGCCATAAAAAGGACATTAAAATGTTTAGCAACACCAAAGCAAGCAAAAAAAAAAAAAAAAAGAAAAGAAAAAAAGATGATTTGAGCTATGTACAAAGTACCAGGAAAATATACAGCATATTACACTTGTGGCCACATGGAAATGAAGGCTCTGGTGAAACCCAGGTCCACCATGAGTTTCAAAAGGTAACTCCAAACTCTCCTTGGAAGACCCAAACAACAAACTGCCCCAGGCTCTGTGGGGATAACCAGGACGGCCACGCCTGGGGTCCTCACCATATCTCCGCCCCCAGCCACATTAGAACTAGGCACTTTGCAGATGTTCTAATTTTTTTCCCATTAAAGAAAAATAATGTAATCTACAATACAACTCTACTTGGTCCAAAACCTGCTTATTAAAAAACTGCTTTGGGAAGGAGAGTAAATGATATGATTCCCGGTGGAATGATCTTCATTATGCGTAATTTGGATGGCTGAAAAATAGAATTAAATTCCTGTTTCTAATTTGACTTGCAGTGTCTCTTGGCCCTGAATTAATAAGATGGAAACGTGTCTCCTCCCAGCTCTGAGCTTCATTTCCCTTCAGTCCCTCATTTCTTTATTCTTTGATTAGATTTTAATCCTTTTTGCCCTTGAACTTCTCTTGCTCTGCTCCACCTTTCTTCCCTGGGCCCTGGTGGGTGGGGCTGGGGTTGATCAGCAGCCTCAATGGATGAGTTCTCCAAGGTGAGGTGGCGCTGTGTTGTTGATGAGTCCCACTTGGGCTGTGGGCTGGCCTCTCTGGCACCTGGGCAGGCTCATCCTCCCCAGGACTGTGTCTGTGCTCAGTCATCCTGCACCCAGCTCTGCCCTTCAAAGGACCTTGTACCTGCAAGGCAGAGCCTGAGCCACTGCTCTGAGGCCCTTTGTGCAGACCAGGAGGGTGGGAGGAGCCATGGGGGAGGAAGGCCTGACTCAGAGTCAGAGGACTTAAGTTAGTCTTGACTTTGCCATATACCAGCTGTGTGACCTTCGGCAAGTAATAGCTCAAGGAAAGTTTTCTTGGCTCTAGAATGACTTGGGAAGAGGGTAAAATGGCAAAACATAAGTGAAAGTGCTTTGCAATCTGTAAGGAACTTTGAATGTCAAGGAACATCATAATTCTAATGGAAAGAGTCCTGGGCTAGGAGGCAACAGAATCTAGCATAGTACCTAGCGCATAGGAAATGCTTAACAAACACCTGAACAACTTATTTCCCAAGCCCAGGAAGAGTTGAAGCAGAGGAAACAGGACTCACTAATAGCAAGAGAGACTGTGGCTAGCCACAAGAATTTCCTGTCCAGGATGGCTCAGTTGGTTAGAGCGCGAGCTCTGGGCAATGCGGCTCCTGGTTCAATTCCCACATGGGCCAGTGAGTTGCACCCTCCGCAACTAGAATGAAGTCAATGAGCTGCTGCTTAGCTCTGGGGTGTCCAGATGGCTCAGTTGGTTGGAGTGTGGGCTCTCAACCACAAGCTTGCTGGTTTGACTCCTCGACTCCCTCAAGGGATGGTGGGCTGCGCCCCCTGCAACTAACAACAGCAACTGGACCTGGAGCTGAGCTGCGCCCTTCACAACTAAGACTGAAAGGACAAAAACTTGACTTGGAAAAAGTCCCGGAAGTACACACTGTTCCCGAATAAAGTCCTGTCCTCTTCCCCAATAAAATCCTGAAAAAAAGAAAAAAAGAAGTTTCTGTCCGGTTGGTGAGATATTGTACCCAGCACTGAGGAAGACTGCAGGAGACTCCTTTCCTGGAGCTATTTACAGCCTGTCCTCTGTCCTTCAACATTCCCACTGTGTGCCTGGGGTGCAGCAATTGAGTCCTGCCTGAGTGGGCTTGCGGCAGAAATGTCCAGGGGAGAATGTTTGATTCTGTTACACTATTCAATGGCACCCACATGACAAGGATCCCACACGACGAGGGCCACCCAGAGAATGCAATGTTTCCTAACCACATTCCATCAAATATCAGCATCCTATGGGCTTTCAGATCAGCATTCTTTGGGGCTTATTGGTTAAACATATTTGGAAGATTATGAGGTAAAATGATAGTTTTGATCAGAGGGCAATTCCGAGTTTCCACGTTAATGTGTGCTGGGAATCTCCATAGGGGGAAATGGAACAAAGTGCTATCTCTCTCTCTCTCTCTTTTTTTGGCAACAAAACTCTTCATTCACAAAAGAATTATCATCTAAGGTAGTGCTGTCCAATAGAACTTTCTGTGATGATAGAAATGTTCTATATCCACATGTGGTCACCGAATATTTGAAATATGCCTGGTGACACCGAGGAACTGGATTTTAAATGTTATTTAATTTTAAAATGGGGGAATTCCAACACCTCCAAACCCACTGGGTTGTAATTTAACTAAGTGATATAGAAAGCACACAAAGCTTGGACTCAGTTACTTTTGTTTCTCTTGTAGCACAGAGATAATCATCCACCTATGTTGAGTACTGGATGCACGTGTGGAGGCCATTAGGTGCAAAGGCATGGTAAAGAAGGTGCAGGAAAAGGGCATTTGTTTACAGATGCTGTCAGGCTTCCATGGTGGAGGAAGGACATGAGCATGCAGAGCACTCCTGAGCAACCATGGAAAGAAGCCCTGAAGAAATGGCATAGCTCGGCCAGGGCAGCCCACTCAGACTTGCAGGGTAGGACCTGAGCAGCTGAAATGCGCAGGACACAGATGCCTGGGGTTTGTGCACTGGAACCCAGTGACAGGCAGGGGCCAGCACCTGCCTGGCCGCTGTGGATGAGCAGCTGCCACCAGGAGCACAGTGATGCACAGGTTTTCTGGAAAGTGCTGGCTTAAATGAGCTATAGCTCACAGCACCAAATTTATGTCGGAGAGTCAGAGAAACACATTTCTAAAACCTGCATTTGCAAAAAAATGCTTTATCAGGAACTGACCTTGGACCTTATTCCATCAGCAAAAGTCACTCTCCAGGGGAAGAAGCTCTTCAACCCATCAAATACAAATGAATCCAATTTTATATTCCCCCCCTCTCCTTTTTGTAGCTCCTTAACAATGAGGCTGAAAATGTGGGAATTGAGTTTGCAGGTGGAAAAAGGCTTGGATATTAGCCAGTCTCCCTGCAACCCAGTTCTCTCTGTTCTGCCCACGCCAAGGGAATTCTTCCAAAAGGTGCTCCCACGCTGCTCTCTCTCTCTCTCTCTCTCTCTCTCTCTCTCACACACACACACACACACACAGGATAAATAGCCAAGGACACATGGGATGCCGGAACCCTCTGGTTATCAGCCCCATGCTCTCAGGGAGCCCCCCCCTTCCTAGCATACCTCCAGCCAGGAGCAAATCAATCAGGTTGAAATCAACAAGCCCAGACTGTCTGGGGTACAGCCAGCCTGGGGAAACTTACATTCTGCTTTGGCACAAATGAGGCAGGCAGTGGTGCAGTTGAAGAAGTTCAGGATCCCAGCGACAGCCACGCTGATGTCGGTGTTGCTGGGGTGGAGGTTCAGGGTTGTGAATCTCTGGAACTGGAACTTGATGAACTCCTCTGGGGCTACTTTGAAATGAGGGACCTGGGAGGAAGAGCAAAAATGAACAGCAGGGAGGATCCAGAATGAGTGAGAAAGAAAGCAAGCAAGAAAGCAAGAAAGCAAGAAAGCAAGAAAGAAAGAAAGAAGGAGGGAAGGGAAGGGAAGGGAAGGGAAGGGAAGGGAAGGGAAGGGAAGGGAAGGGAAGGGAAGGGAAGGGAAGGGAAGGGAAAAGAAGAGAAGGGAAGAAAAAGAAAGAAAGAAAGAAAGAAAGAAAGAAAGAAAGAAAGAAAGAAAGAAAGAAAGAAAGAAAGAAAGAAAGAAAGAAAGAAAGAGGAGGGAGGGAGGGAGGGAGGGAGGGAGGGAGGGAGGGAAGGAAGGAAGGAAGGAAGGAAGGAAGGAAGGAAGGAAGGAAGGAAGGAAGGAAGGAAGGAAGGACAAGCCATGGGTGAGACAAGGCTGTGGAGGACAAATTCTTTTACGTAAGACCTTTACCGCACACCAGCTGGAGCTTGCAGAACTCAGGGCACCCACTCCACAGGAGAAGACAAGATGACATCCCTGACAACACTTAAGACAGGAAGACCCAGGATGGGAAATCCTTCAGATGCGGACCTAAGTAAACGTATTGTGGACCTTAGAACTGGGTTATGTGGCCCTGAGGAGGTAAAAGAATAGGCCTTTATTCTCAGAGGAACTGCCTGCTGCTGAGCAGCTTAGACAAATGGCTCTTGGAGGCATAATCCTTATGATATTTTATTTGTAGTTAATAAATCAGAGCACAGATGGCACAAAGAGAAAAACACTTCCATGGGAACTAAGAGAGGAGGCCATCAGCCCAGCGTAGCCAACAAGTATATAAAGCAGCTCCCAACAAACTTCCTGGGGGAAAGCCTGGGGTGGGTTCCTCCTTAAACATGCATATAGAGAAGGAAGCATCCATCACAGGCTGGAGAAGCCATCTAGAGAGCCTCCAGATGGAGCCAGGTAAATAAATACTTGTGTTGGCTTCATTAGGACAGTGCCAACTTTCCTCTGTGTCTATTACTAACATTTCCAGGAGGCACTGACCCTGCCTTCTGCCTCTCTTTTCCTGGGAAGAGATATTAACAGGCTCCGATGGCTGCTTTATAGGCAGCTTAGGTTGCTGGGTAGGTAATAAGAAAGTTAAAACACAATAAGTTGTGTTCTACCTTGATTTTATTCGGTCTCCCTCAACCCTAGTACCTAGAGCCAGGAGAGCTGAAGGCTGCTTGGTGCCCCTATCGGAGATGGGGCTGAAACCTTAACCCTCATCTTCCCTTAGGACCAGTGCCCTATAGGAGGGCCAAATTACAGCAAGCAGGGGTTAGACTGATGTTAAGGCAAGTAAGATTGAGGGTAGACAGCAGGAAGAACTTCTAGATGATGAGTTGGTTGACTCCATGAATGGGTTATTTAAAAATGATTTTATTGGCCTGGGCTAGCTCAGAATCTGGGATAATATTGAGGTGATGATCTCTTTAGGAGTCTGCTACCTTATTGTTTTAAACTTCTGGGAGAAGTCAGCCAGAGATTGAACCTCCTCTGAGATTGGGTAAAGGTAGGGTAAAGATTTAGCAGAAATGAGGGAGAAAATTTCTCAGTTCAACTGGGATTAGCCCTTCAACCACAGGGAGAGGTCAACCAATATTTCCAGCAGAGAATGCAAAATGTAGACTTGGGGAGAGTCTAGTAAATTATGAGACAAGACTCTAAAGAGTGAAGTTGACCTGGGGTATGTCATAAAGAATCTTTCTTCCTAGCTTATATTTTACATCCCATATGATCTGTCTAAGATGAATAACAAATGCCCCTTGAAAAGGTAAGAAAGTCACAAAGGGGCAAGATGGAGACAAAGATGGGGCAGGGGAAGGTGGCCTGGCTGGCCAGCTTGCACATTTGAGCATCTCTGAGCAAGGCCTTCCCTGTGTGGACATCCCACCTACAGAGTTCCATTGTCAGCTAACTTGCCCCCCTGTGTAACGTATCCTTAGAGATACCCTTGAACCCATGGGTTCTAGAGATGGATCAGGGAGAAGACTTTAAAGTGAAGGAGAAATGGGTCATAGAGTCTAAAGACTTGGGCTTGCATCCCGGTTCTGTTGTGTGATTCGGGGCAAACTGCTTAACCTCTCTAAGTTTCATTACAATGGAGAAAACAATAGGTACTTCTTGGAGCTTTGGGAGGATAAAACGAGATCCTGTGTGAAGGATGTAATAACTCAGTACCGAACATGCAGTACATGTTCAAGCAATGCCTTTTCTTCTACACTTCCCCTTTTCTCCCAAAATATAGGAGCTCCCAAAATAGCTCTTGGAGCTGTATGTGCAGGGGGTGAAGGTTGAGGGGCCTCCCCAGGAGGGGGAATTGGTGGAAAGTATCCACTATAGCCTGCCATTCTTAAGGCTGCTGGGGAAGCAGCCAGCTGCTCTGATGAGCCAGGCAGGGATGGCCCAGGCCAATCCTGCTAATTTTCTCTCTAAGACCAAGATCAATCCATTATTGATTCACAACTGCAAATGCATCCCAGGAAGTCATTTTGGAGGTGTGTGGGAGGAGAGGTGAGCAGCATGGAGGGGAGTGCCCCAAGGCAGGAAGTGGCCAGTCACAGGGCGACAAGGACTCAAGGCGATGGGCTCCTTTGTGAGAACTCCATGCCTTTTCCTGGAGCTGAGGGGAATCAGTATAAGGCAGTTCAACCTCATCAAACATTAAAAGAAACGTGTAATCTGAATGGAAAGCAAAGGTTGCTCTGGAAGGAACATGACCAGACAAAGGAAGGGTAACCACCTATCCATTCCCTGGGCAGGGCAACCTGTCTGGCTGGTCAACAGTGCAGGATGGAGAAGATGGTTGCAAATCAGAGTCTCCACCTCTAGCTTGAAATGCCAAAGCGGTGTCAGGAATGTGTTAGCTGAGATAAAATATCCACTGAACCCCAAGAGGAAGCCACTCTGAAGTGGGGGTTGGGGGAATGACTGAAAGGGACAGTGAGAAAAATATGGGGAGGAGGGAGAGAGGAGAAAAGAAAAGAAAAGGTGCGACCAAAAAAGAGAAAATATGGAGCTGCAGTTTTGGCAAGCTCACTTGGTGAAGATCACAGTGATCGCTGGAATAACAACCAGCCAGATCTGAGCTGTTACTTGGAGCATGACAAGAAAGATTTAAATTAAACATTGGATCCAACTTCCTGGGGCTGGAGTCTGTGAGATGCTGGAGAGAACTACAGCGGGACAGAAGCTCCTTTTTTGGCCTGGAATGGCTCAAAGTCATCTTTCAGGACATCTGAGGGGGTGGGGGATTGGGGAGTTGTCCACATGGACCTGATCTATGGCAAGAAGGCTCAGCCTACAGGGCCACTCCTGGCACCGGGGGAGCAAGACCAACCACGGGACTATAGCTAAGACTGCATGGCACTTTGATGTGTAGGTAACAATTCTGAGCCTGGGCTCATGAAATAGGGAAGATAAATATCTGCCCGAAGCCTCAGGGACACACCCAGCTCTCTGATCATAAGGGAAGTGATGGCATCAAAGGGAGTAGGTTCCAGAGGGCCTGGGATAGGCAGAGGCCTGTCTGCTACTCTGCTGCCTCTATAGGGGCAGCTGGCTAAGGAGGTGAGTGTAGTGAGTGTCCTCTTGGGTTTCTAAGAACCAGATCTTCCCAAGGCTGAAGCTTCTGGAAGTTTGAGCCTCCAGGACCCTAGCACAGGTGAGCCTCCCATTTCCTGTCCCTCCCCTCTGCCCCTCCCTAGCTCCTGGCCTAGTGCTCCTCCTCACCACCAAGCTCCATCTGTTGCTGAAGGACCTGGCTAAGAAGGCCCTTGGGGACAGAGAGAGGATAAGGGATCACTGTGCCACTGTCTCTTGGGGATATACTTGAAGGCAAGGCAGTGATTGATTCCAGGAAAGACTAGGATAGATTCCAGCAATGGCCAGCCTCTCAGAACTTTCTAGTTTGTTTTCTCTAGGGGAGAAGGAGGGAGAGAGTTTGTAGAGTAGGTTATTACTCAGAAACTTAACCTGATTATCTTTATCTCCCATGGGACTACAGCTAGAGGAAATGGACTCAACGCTTTGAAACGAGAGATGCCAGCTTGAGATGGCACCTGAGGAAGAATTTACGGACTGGAGAAGTAAACACTGGAATTGGTGAATGAGGAGAAAAGCAAAATGAAAAATCTCTTTTCTAGAGAACTTTTAAAGCAGAGGTTTTCAAATTTCATTCTGATTTACCAATCAAATGTAGCAACGCCTTCCCCCAAGGGCCTGCTTCCCCGGATCCCAATACCTAACCCGATAACTATGGAGCTGAGACATACAGCTCAGTCTTTTGTCCTCTTGGCCTCTCCCAGACCATCTCCGACCCCAGCCTCTCCCTCTGCCCACTGCCAGCAAGTCCCGCCCACCCCCTGCCCCTACCCCCAACACAGGACACTGGTCAAAAGTTTTCAGCTTGAAAATCCTGTTGTGAAACTTCTCTGAGTCTCCTCCATCCAAACCATCTGAAAAAAGTAAATGCCCAGCGAAGGACCACTTCCTTGATTTGTACTGATGTTCCTGTCATTAATGACACCAACCAGGCCTTAGTGGGATCTTCCAGCCCTTCAGAATCTAGGACATCTTTGGGCACAGGCTTCCAGCCTGCAGACAGTCCCCCAACCAGGAACTCACCTCCTTCTCCCCACAGATGTTGCTGATGATGGAGCTGGATGCTGGGCTGGAGGATGGTCCCAAGACAGCAACCACCCCCTTGGGGAGGATCTGGCACACTGCAGCCAGCAGCAGGGGCAGAGCAGGAAGAGAAACAAGGCGCTCATCAGGTGGGATGTGGGCCATCTACCCTGCCTGGGCTTTGGCCTCTGAGTCCTTCAACTTTACCCGCTGCCCTGGCCTCTGCCCACTGTGGCCCCCACCCCCTCTCCCAAGCTTCTAAAGCCAGTACCTCCCCTTCCCTGGACTTGGGGTCTAGGACAGTTTTATTGGATTTTATGGATGTTATCAAATGAGGAAATGACCCAGGTTATGACAACATATGGCCACAACCAATAGCATATACACGAGTATATTATCTGGGCTGTCACTGAAAGACACAAGCTAATGGTGGAGACCTGCAGAGTCCATCCCAGGCCTGGCCTGCAGTTTAGGTGTTGGGAGCCCAGGCATGGTTGCTGCAAGGGTGGAGGACCCAGCTCTCAGAATGGTCACCCAGCATGCAACCTGTTAGTCTCCCCCAATATAAAGAGGGTCTGGGGAGGAAGAGAGACAGACAAGCAGAGAGACGAAGGGGGTGAAGGTGATGCAGGCACAGAGAAGAAAGCAGACTTATCTAAAGTTAAAGGGAACAGGACAGAGAGAAGAAGAAAGAGAAAATACGAGGCAGAGATAGAGAGTGAGAGGCTGAAGGGGGTCTCAAGTCTCAAGGCCACCCTCCGTTTACCTCGCCCTGAGCCTAGCCTGGAGCACTTACTTCCGTGAGTGTATCAGGTGCTTTCTTGAGTAACCAACATGTTGCATGACCTTGTGCCTCCCCGAGGGGAAGGTGACCATCCCTCTTCTGCTATAGGCACTCACTCACCTGTCAAGGAGTACCTCGAACACTGCCTTCTCTTTATACCTTCTTGGGTTCCTTTAAGTGGAATCCATCCTCTCCAGGGCTCCCAAGGCCCTTGGTTTGTCCCTCTAATCTAAGGCACCTGTGGGTCTATTTCAGTGTGTTCTTAGGTGTCTTTCTCCTCTCCCTAGATTTCAAACCCCTGAAGGGCAGGAGCTGAGCCATACTGTCTCCAAATCCTTACTTTTCATTTCTTCGGTGTCCATCACAATGTTTTCTAGCACTAGTAGGTGCCCAGTTCATATTCACTGAGTGAATGAGTGGATGGATGGGATATGCAGTCAGAAGAGGGAGAACAGGATATAAAAGAGGAACTAAATGGAGAGAGAACATGAGACAGTTCTCAGATAATTCTCTTGCTTCTGTGATAGTAGAACCAAGGAGCCACCCCTCATAATATGCATCGAGGTTCTCCTTCACACTACAAGACATCCTTCTCTGCAAAACTTAGAGCTGGATTCTGGGCACATTTTCCTCCAACTCACATCAGAGGCAGGCAGAGCCATTTCCCAAGCCAGTAAACAGGTTGAGGGAAAAATCCAAGGTTCCTCGTTGAGTCAGCTGTAAAGCCACACCTGCAACCTGGATGCTCTTCCTTCTAGGACAGAATCCTAAGTATTGGCCACACAGCCAAGTGATGGCCCTAATGGGGTGCAGGTAGTGGGGAGGAGCACAACTGCATTGCAGTTCACCCCATGAAGGACAAGTCTGCAAGATCGTCTCTCAACCTGCCGCCCAGGCAGGGATCCTACAATATCATAGGTTTCAGCTGACCAAGAGGCTGGGGACAGTGGTATCTAAAGGCCACCCAACAGTACTATGTGTCATCCCAGTGGCATGATCAAGCTTTACCTTCGAAGAATGTTCAAGCTATTTCCATGTAAGTTATCTCATGTGATCTCTGCCAGCTTAATTTATCCCTACTAGATGCTCTAAGTTCATCAGCCGTCAAATTCCTACAGCATCATCAGGGGTGAGTTTTAGCTCTGATCTTACCAATTAGGAAACGGCATCCTAGAGACGTTCAGTGACTCCCCTAAACTCACACATCTAATAAAGGTCAGAGCCAGCATTGGAGTTCAAGTCTGTTGACCCATCCAGTGTTCGTTCTGCTCTTACGCAGCCACCTATTTTGTCTGCCCTACTCCTTGCTGCCACTTTGGCCCATCTCTTCTCAACCCCTTTCAGTTGAGGTTCCCACTCCATCTTGTTCTATTGAATCTGCTTTCCTAAAGTCATCAGTGACCTCTAATCAGTTCTCATCCTACCCTCTTTTTGCAGCATCTAATGCTTTTGATTACATTGTTCTTTATAATTTCATAACACCTTCCAATCCTAATTCTATCCACTTCTCTGACCACTCTTTTTCACTTTCTTTGCTGACTCCTTTTCCTTCTTCCACCTGCCACATTCAGATTTTATCTATGTTTCACTCTCCCTGGGCAATCTCACCCTTGCCTGTGGTCTGCTCCTTTATCTCTGCCCAGATGATCCTACACTCTGACCTATGTCCTGGGTTACAAAATCAGTTCCAACCACCTGCTGAATGTCACCACTGGGACTTCCCTCTGTTATCACTCACTCAATGTGTCGATGGCAGAGAGGCAGAAAGCAGTCATTAAGAGCATGGACTCTGAGGCAAGCCTGTCTGGGTTTAAGTCATTAAGCCAATGGCTTAATTGGCTCTTTCATTTACTACCCATGAGACCTGGAGCAAGTTACTGAACCTCTCCAGGTCTGCTTCCTCATCTCTAGAACTGAAATGCTAACAGCACCTCTCTTGTAGGGCTGTTGTGAGAATGAAAGTGAGTTAGTACATCCAAAATGCTTAGAATGGTGCTGACATGCTATGCAACTCTCATGATCACACCCACTACATCGTATTTACTATACACTTTACATACATAATCTGATTTGATCTTCATACTTGTTGGAAGAAGATTCATTATTATCCCCATTTTACACATGGGGAAATTGGGGCTTAGAAAATTTCAGTAACTTGTTCAAGATTACATAGGTAATATGGTAGAGCTGGGCTTGAACTTGGAGGTACATCTGGCACCAAAGCCTGAGTTCTTAACCATTGCACTTCATTCCCCTTAGCTCTGTAAGCTCAAAGCCATAGTCACCCTTGACTCTTCCTCACCTTCCCTCACTGAACCTGTTCACTTACTACCAATCAAGGGCCAAGTTTTGGTTATTTGATCTTCTCTTCCCGCTGTCCTCTCCTTCCCACTCCCACTGTCACTGTTACTACCTGCCTCCTAAGGGGTCTCTGTCTCCAGGATTCTTCATTTCCAATCTGTTCTCCAAACTGTGAGGCACATTATAATCTTAAAACATTGATCTGTGTGCTTCTGCAGGGCAGAAAGCTTGTCATATTTATCTCTGCATCCTCCGTATCTAGAGCAGCGTCTGACTCAGAGTTATCTGCTCAATTGATAGTTGTTGAGCCACACTGAAGTCTGCTTAACACCTTTCACGGGAAACTGGAAATAAACCAAGTGTCTATTCATAAGGGAATAGCTATCTAAAGTCTGGGACCTATACTTATTTGGGTATTTAAAATGCTTATAAACAGCTTATAATAGTATTTATGTAATAAAATTAAGAAAAATAAGCAGGATATAAAATTATATGTATATTTTTATGAAGGCTACAGCTAAACGAATACAGAAAATAGTTATGCACTGAGAAATGATTGGAAGAAGATATTATAAAAGCCCACATTTGTTGGGTGCTAATTATGGCCCATAATAAGTATTTTATATGAATGGATTTATTTAATTCTCAAAGTAACCTGATGAGATAGCTACTATTACTGTCACTTTCATTTTACAGATGAGCAGATGGGACAGGAAAGTTTAAAGGAAAAAGGTAGGATCTGAACACTTAACCCATGACTTCAGCGTTAGTTCCTTAACCACTGTACCACCTAACTCCCATTAGTTAACACTGATTAACTGAGATATTAATAGAGATTGCCTTGACCAGTGGAACACAATGATTTTCTTTCCCATTTTTCTTACTTTCTATAAACAAGTAAAATCCAAATGGATCTGATCGCCTCCATTTCCTACCTTTCCACCCCTTTCTCCCATGGCGCCTCCTCCTGTTTCATGCCAGTTCACCTAGAATACATTCTGAATTTTCTTCCCTGAGCCTATTGCAAAATACTTCTTTCTGGTTAGGGCAGGGGTTCTTAACCTGTTGCCTGAGATCTGGGGGTAAAAGTCTGTGGTCTGTAAGTATTTTTTTTCAGAAAATGATCTTATTTTCTCTAACTCCTAACTGAAATTTAGCATTTCCTTCCATTTTGAATGTAAGCAAACCACAGTACTGGTGACTTTGTCACCGACGGGCATTGTGATGTTCTCATATCACATCACAGCGCTGCAGGTGTCTTGAAATATAATTTATGTTCATAATTACTTCAAAATTATACTGGTAGTTAGACTTAATACTAGGCTTGGCTATTTAATATATTAATCTTTATTAATATACGCAGATCATATTTATTAATTTACAAAGCACATACGAAGATTAGACAATTTAGTTGGCAAACTTTCCACTGTGCAGTTACACGGTGGAAAGTTCGCGAACTTAATTGTCTGACCTTCGTATATTAATATATCACTATTAAAATATTTTAATTTAATTTCCATACAATTGGTTTTCTTGGTCATCCTATCGATTTCATTTTATTCATTTAAAAACATTTTCTGGATGGAAAAAAATGGCGGCGTGAGGTGAGCCTCTGTAAAGCTCCCCTGGAATTTACAACGAATCGAACAAAAAAACTCCACAAGGACTCCCTGCACAGCAGACAGGCAACACGAAGAGGCCCACTACCGACTGAAATCACCTACAGGTGGGAGATTCGCGCGAGTGGAGGGAGGAGGAAATGGAGAAGCGCACGGAGACGGAGCCGCGCGGGCACAGGACTCAGACCTAACTCAGTGTGCCGAGCTCGCTGCTTCCCGGAACTACCGCAGCTGTGGGAGATCGGACTGCTAGGGCTCCGCCAGGGCTCCACAGGGCTGAGGGGACAGCATATAACACGGCTGAACCCAACGCTCACGGCAGAGACCTCGGAGAAAAGACTGAGGGAAAAAGGCTGAAAACGGTGGTTTAAGCCCTCACTGCTGAGCAGAGACCGGAGCCTTAGGCACTGAGACTAGCCGCCCCCTCCCTACCCTCCCAGAGCTCGCCCCGCCACCACCTGCCCGGTGCTAGAAGCGAAACAGTAGCAGTGTCAGATCAAAACAAAAGAAAATTTGCTGTTTTGAGAACTGTGGGCCGCAAACACAAATTCACAGCCCAACTAGTTCCAGCAAAGGGGAGAGAGCTGTGGAAGCAGGACCGGCTGTGGTGGTGGTCGCCGCCATTGCTCTGGGCCACCTCTCACAACTCACCCCGCCCCTGACCCCACCCATCTGGGCGGATCCCTGCAGGAGTAAACAGAACTACAGAAATATACGGGCTCTGAATCAGGAGCTGGAAGAGCTTTGGAACATCAAAAGCTCTCCGCATACCCACCGGGACACTGCGCCCTGTGACCTAGACGAACTATTAACAGAGGAGAAGCCTGTCTCCCAGGGAATCCCCCCAGTGTGTGAGAAGCTGGAATAGTGCAGAGAAAACATAGCACTACCGTGTGGGAGAAGAAAAATAAGTTGCAGTTGGAGAAATAATAAAACATTCTACCAACAAGTACTGGCAAACAAAAGAAAGACCACTTTCTATCAACCTGTTGCAGAAGTCACTCCTGTAGATGTCTAGGAAGAGAAATAGTAAACCAGTAATCGCCATGAATAACCAAGGCAACAAGACAGCTCAGAAAGAAAGTGAAAAATCTCCAGAGAAGGCACTTAAAGATACAGAAATATGTGACTTAAATGACAGAGAATTCAAGATTGCAGTTCTGAAAAAACTCAACGAGATACAAGAAAACACAGATAGGCAGTTAAAGGAACTCAGAAACTCAATCAAAGAACAGCATGAGCATTTTACGAAAGAGATTGAAATCTTAAAAAAGAACCAAAGAGAATTTCTGGAGATTAAGAACTCAATAGAAGAAATTAAGAATGAAATAACCAGCTTAGGTAGTAGAGTTGACCAGATGGAGCAAAGAATCAGTGACATCGAAGATAGAAACCTGGAAATGAAACAAATAGAAGAAGAAAGAGACTTGAGACTTAAAAGAAATGAAAGAACTCTACAAGAACTTTCTGACTCCATCAGAAAGAGCAATATAAGAATAATGGGCATACCAGAAGGAGAAGAAAGAGCGAAGGGAACAGAGAATATATTCAAACAAATTGTCGATGAGAACTTCCCAAATTTGTGGACAGAACTGGACCCTCGAATCCAAGAAGCAAATAGAACACCTAGTTACCTCAATCCCAACAGACCTTCTCCAAGGCACATTGTATTGAAGCTGTCTAAAATCAACGACAAAGAAAGAATCCTCAAGGCAGCCAGGGAAAAGAAGACGGTAACTTACAAAGGAAAACCCATTAGATTATCGTCAGATTTTTCAGCAGAAACTCTACAAGCCAGGAGGGAGTGGAAACAAATATTCAAACTATTGAAAGAGAGATATCATGAGCCAAGAATAATATATCCAGCAAAGATATCCTTTAGATATGAAGGAGGAATAAAGACCTTCCAGACATACAGAAGCTGAGGGAATTTTCTAATACACGACCTGCACTACAAGAAATACTAAAGGAGGCTATTCGACCACCATCAACAGGGACAATTTGTGGCAACCAAAACTCAAAAAGGGGGAGAGTAAAGGCCTGAACCGGAATATGGGAATGGAGAAAGTAAGCGTGCTGAAGAAAATGGAATACTCTAAATATCAAACTTTCTTTTACATAAACTTAAGGGTAACCACTCAAAATAAATCCAGAATTGAAATATATACTGAAATAAAAGAAGAAACAGAGGGAAACATCATAGAATACCACCACACAGAAATAATAGACAACAACAAAAAGGCAAAGAAACAATGGAGACACAACATTACCAGAAAACTAAGGATAGAATGACAGGAAATCCTCACATATCAATAATCACCCTAAATGTAAATGGACTGAACTCACCAATAAAAAGGCACAGAGTAGCAGATTGGATCAAAAAACTAAACCCAACCATATGCTGTCTCCAAGAGACACATCTCAGCTACAAGGACAAGCATAGACTCAAAGTGAAAGTGTGGAAATTGACACTCCAAGCAAATGGTACCCAGAGAAAATCAGGTGTAGCCATAATGATATCAGATGAAACAGACTTCAAGGTGAAAAAGATAACAAGAGACAAAGATGGACATTTCATAATGGTGAAGGGGACTGTACAACAAGAAGACATAACAGTCATCAATATTTATGCCCCCAATCAGGGAGCACCGAAATACACCAAGCAACTACTAACAGAACTAAAGGGAGAAATTGACCAAAATACAATTATACTAGGGGACTTAAATACATCATTGACAGCTATGGATAGATCATCCAAACAGAAAATAAATAACGAAATAGTAGCCCTAAATGACACATTAGATGAAATGGACATAATTGACATTTATAGAGCACTTCATCCTAAAACATCAGACTAAACATTCTTTTCTAGTGTACATGGAACATTCTCAAGGATAGACCATATATTGGGACATAAAATAAGTCTCAGCAAATTTAAGAAGATTGAAATCATACCCATCATATTCTCTGATCACAAGGCTTTGAAATTGGATATCAACTGTAAAAAGAAAGCAGATAAAAAACACAAATACATGGAGACTAAACAACATACTTTTAAAGAAGGACTGGGTCAAAGAAGAAATTAGAGGAGAGATCAAAAGATACATAGAAACAAATGACAATGAAAACACATCCTACCAAAATTTTTGGGATGCAGCAAAAGCAGATTTAAGAGGGAAATTTATCTCATTACAGGCTTATCTCAAGAAACAAGAAAACTCCCAAATAAATAACCTCATGTTACACCTTAAAGAACTAGAAAAAGAAGAACAAGTAAAACCCAAGGTCAGCAGAAGAAAGGAAATAACAAAAATTAGAGCAGAACCAAATGAAATAGAGAACAAAAAGACAATAGAAAAAATTAATGTGACAAAGAGCTGGTTCTTTGAGAAGATTAACAAAATTGACAGACCCTTGGCTAGACTTACTAAGATAAAAAGAGAGAAGACACTGATTAACAAAATCAGAAACGTAAAAGGGGAAGTTATCACGGACACCACAGAAATACAAAGGATCATCCAAGAATACTATGAAGGACTATATGCCACCAAATTCAACATCCTAGAGGAAATGGATAAGTTCTTAGAAACATATAGCCTTCCAAGTCTGAACCATGAAGAACTGGAAAATCTAAACAGACCGATCACCAGTAACGAAATTGAATCAGTCATCCAAAACCTTCCCAAAAGCAAAAGTCCGGGACCAGATGGCTTCACTAGTGAATTCTACCAAACCTTCAAAGAGGATCTAATACCAATTCTGCACAAACTCTTCCAAAAAATTGAAGAAGAAACAGTACTCCCCAACTCATTTTATGAGGCCAACATTACCCTGATACCAAAACCTGGTAAGGACAGCACAAAAAAAGAAAACTACAGACCAATATCTCTGATGAATACCGATGCAAAAATCCTAAATAAAATTCTAGCAAATCGAATACAACAATGCATTAAAAAGATTATTCATCACGACCAAGTGGGGTTCATCCCCGGGGCACAAGGATGGTTCAACATACGAAAATCCATCAATGTGATACATCACATAAACAAAATAAAGGACAAAAATCATATGATTATATCAATTGATGCAGAAAAAGCATCTGACAAGATACAACATCCATTTATGATTAAAACACTTAATAAAATGGGTATAGAAGGAAAATACCTTAACATAATAAAGGCCATATATGACAAACCCTCTGCTAATCTCATAATTAATGGAGAAAAACTGAAGCCCTTTGCTCTACGTTCAGGAACACGACAGGGATGTCCCCTATCACCTCTGCTTTTCAACATAGTGTTGGAAGTCCTTGCCAGAGCAATCAGGCAAGAGAAAGAAATAAAAGGCATCCAAATTGGGAATGAAGAAGTTAAATTATCATCTTTGCAGATGACATGATGCTATATATAGAAAACCCTAAGGACTCCACCAAAAAGCTATTAGAAACAATCAACGAATACAGTAAAGTTGCCGGCTACAAAATCAACGCACAAAAGTCCATTGCCTTCTTATATACTAACAATGAAATATCAGAAAAAGAAAAACAAAAAACAATTCCTTTTGCAATTGCAGCAAAAAGAATAAAATACCTAGGAATAAACTTAACCAAGGATGTGAAAGACCTATATGCTGAAAACTATAAGACATTTTTGAAAGAAATTGAAGAAGACACAAAGAAATGGAAAGACATTCCGTACTCATGGATTGGAAGAATCAACATAGTTAAAATGGCCATATTACCCAAAGCAATATACAGATTCAATGCAATCCCCATCAAAATCCCAATGGCATATTTTAAAGAAATAGAACAAAAAATCATCAGATTTGTTTGGAACCACAAAAGACCCCGAATAGCCAAAGCAATCTTAAGAAAAAAGAACAATAATGGAGGTAGCACACTTCCTGACTTTGGATTGTACTACAGGGCTACAATAATCAAAACAGCATGGTATTGGCAGAAAAACAGACACATAGACCAATGGAATAGAATTGAGAACCCAGAAATAAAACCACATAAATATGGACAGATAACTTTTGACAAAGAAGCTAAAAACATACAACGGAGCAAAGACAGCCTCTTCAATAAATGGTGCTGGGAGAATTGGATAGCCACGTGCAAAAGAATGAAACTGGACTGCTATTTGTCACCATGTACCAAAGTTAATTCAAAATGGATCAAAGACTTAAGCATAAGACCTGACACAATAAACTGCATAGAAGAAAACATAGGTACTAAACTTATGGACCTTGGGTTCAAAGAGCATTTTATGAACTTGACTCCAAAGGCAATGGAAGTAAAAGCTAAAATAAACGAATGGGACTATATGAAACTTAAAAGCTTCTGCACAGCAAAAGAAACCATTGACAAAATAAAGAGGCCACCTACTAAATGGGAGAAGATTTTTGCAAACAGTGCCTCCGATAAGGGGCTAGTATCCAGAATATACAAGGAACTCATGCAACTCAACAACAAAAAAACAAACAACCCAATTGAAAAATGGGCAGAAGACTTGAAGAGACATTTCTCCAAAGAGGACATACAAATGGCAAATAGACATATGAAAAAATGCTCAACATCACTAATCATCAGAGAAATGCAAATCAAAACCACAATGAGATATCACCTCACCCCAGTCAGAATGGCTATCATCAACAAGACAAATAATAACAAATGTTGGAGAGGCTGTGGAGAAAAAGGAACCCTCATACACTGTTGGTGGGAATGCAGACTGGTACAGCCGTTATGGAAGGCAGTGTGGAGGTTCCTCAAAGAATTACGAATAGAATTGCCATATGACCCAGCAATCCCTCTTCTGGGTATCTACCCCAAAAATCTGAAAACATTTAGAGATAAAGACATGTGTGCTCCAATGTTCATTGCAGCTTTGTTTACAGTGGCCAAGACATGGAAACAACTAAAATGTCCTTCGATAGATGAATGGATAAAGAAGTTGTGGTATATATACACAATGGAATACTATTCGGCAGTAAGAAAAGATGATATAGGAACATTTGTGACAACATGGATGGATCTTGAGAGAGTAATGCTGAGCGAAACAAGTCAGACAGAAAAAGCAGAGAACCATGTGATTTCACTGATATGTGGTATATAAACCAAAAACAACAAAAAAACAAGACAAACAAATGAGAAACAGAAACTCATAGACACAGACAATAGTTTAGTGGTTGCCAGAGGGTAACGGGGGCGGGGGGTGGGGGGTGGGAGATGAGGGTAAGGGGGATCGCATATATGGTGATGGAAGGAGAACTGACTCTGGGTGATGAACACACAATGGGATTTATAGATGATGTAATACAGAATTGTACATCTGAAATCTATGTAATTTTACTAACAATTGTCACCCCAATAAATTTAATATAAAAAAAAATATATGGTGATGGAAGGAGAACTGACTCTGGGTGATGAACACACAATGGGATTTATAGATGATGTAATACAGAATTGTACACCTGAAATCTATGTAATTTTACTAACAATTGTCACCCCAATAAATTTAATTTAAAATAAAGAAAGAAAAGAAAAAAAGAAAAGAACATTTTCTGAGAAAGAGTCCATTAGCACCCCCAAACTACTATGGTCTAGGCCCGTTCTTGCCCTTCTGCCTGACAAACTCCTACTGATCCTTTAGAGCCCAGCTCAGATCTTGCCCCTAGGCAAGAAGTTACCTCTCTATTCCTCTATTCACATCACACTGTGGCTCTGAGTTAGCTCTTTGCTAGAACTGCTTAAGAGACGGTCAGCTTCTCTTTTCTCTGAATTCCTGGCCAGTTTCTGCCCCAAGATGGCTCATTATGTTGGGTCTCAAGCAGAGAGAATTTTCTCCTAAAGATCAATTCTTATAGAAGGCCACAATCCCTTATTCTCAACACCTAAATCCAAAAGGCTATGAAACAGGATGGTTGTCATCAAACTCATTTGGTGGCAAAATCTGATCTATAAAGACAGATGTGAAGCTATATATATATATCTGAATATAAGCATTCATTTATTTGGGTATTGGGTTCTGCCCCGTGCCCGACTGGAGATGTTATTTAATACATGGTTTATGTACCACATGACCTTTCCAATATAGAGAAAGCTCTGTATGCTAAACACCTCTGGCCTCAAGGATTTGGTGAACATGTGCCTGCTGTTCTGAATGTCCAGCTCCCATCTCCCTCACTGGATCGGAAACTCCTTGAGGGCAGCTGTCACATCTATTCAGTTCTGGCAAAAAGCAATTGCTCAATAGCTGCTTGCTCAGCTGAATTGAAATGATCCAAAATGAGTCCACGAAATTGAATTATCATCTTCCCAGCAGCCATGGGCTGGGGATTTGCTGGGATCTGGGAATTGCTCTTTCATTCCCTATGAAGAATGCCCCGCTCAATAGAAATGGAAATCATTTCTAAAGGACCTCCGGGACCCTGATTCTGCAGGCCCTGGCAGTCTCTGTGAAGGCTCTGAGCAGTCTGTGAGAAGGATGGGAGGGGAGGGAGATGCACTTTACCTCTGCCTCCCAGGGAGCATGGAAGAAACCAGGAGACAAGAATGACATTGCCATGGCAACAAAGTTTCCCAGCCAGCAGAGGAGTTGGAAGGCAACTGTCAGAGCAGTTGCTAGATTAAAAGACCATGATGGGGTGTTATAAGAAGGGGGATTTCTTCCCCTCAAGATGTTAGCTCCGGCCTGGGTTCCAAGTCTCCTTAGAAACCTGGGCTACACAAGAAGGACTCATGGGAACTTCCTACTTCTCTGAGTCTTCACAGTGAAGGGAAGGGTCTGGCTGTGATGCAGGTAGTCCAAAGAGGCTAATCACAGGTACCACTGACTGGAGGCCCTCTAGGAAAGAGGCCACTCCCTGGGAGGGGTCATGGAAGCCCAGCCTCCTAGTAACTCTCAGCAGGCCACTAGATGAGTCACTCAGCTGCTCTCTGAGCCCTTGTGGTAAACCATCCCCATCACCAGGAGCTGACAATTAAGTGAAGCAGAGGGGCTGGGAGAACTGAGTCCTTCACATCAAAACACTTCAGGGTGCTGAAGCCTGAGAGGAGTGTGTGAGTGTGTGTGTGTGTGGGGGGGGGGGACGGTGGAGGGGGGAGGTGGGAGGGACAGGCGGTGGGGGGCAACTTCTCCCTTTGTGCCTGGTTATGCTGCATACTAAGCACCACGTGAAGCCCTAACTGTCCCCAAGCAAAGCAAACAATGCCAAAGAACCCTTTCCTCCCTGCGCCTACTGCAGGAGGGCATTCCATTCTCAACTCTCCATGAGTGCACAATAGGCTGAATGGGTTGGCCTTGCTGGCCTCTGAGCCAAGAGGGGAGGGTGTGAAGGTGGTAGTGTCAGGTCGCTGCAACATCACACTCTAGGATGTGACCAACAGCATATCATTCAAAGCCCTCAGCCTGGTCCCAAACCACCTTGCCAGGGGTTTTCCCTGTGCAGGCATCGGGCTGAGAGACAGGAGTCCTCACAATCACCAGTGAGGGAGGAATGAATGTACTAATTGTGCTACTACTGCTACTAATATGTAACGTTTATTGAGGGTTCACCCTACTGCCAGGCACTGCTCTAAGTCTTTTAAGTGTATCATCTTATTTAATCCTTACCACAACCTCATGAAATGAGAACTCTTGTTACTCTTGTTTTACAGAAGAGGCATCTGAGGCACAGGAGAAAAGCCCATGGTGCTGGTAGAGGCAGGATTAGGACCCTGGTGCGTTTGACTTCAGCACCTGAGTTCTGACTGTTCTTCTATAGGACTCTTCCTTGGCCCTCACCACCGCCCCACAGAAGCTCCGTTTTAGCCATGCCCATCTGTCACTGTGCTCCCAGGTACTCCTTTTTCCCCCCTGCCTCAAGCCTTTGCTCAGGCTATTATGCCTTCTGCATGAATGCCCTGTTCCCTTCTTATTACCTATCCAACACGTCAAGGTCTGGTCTAGCTACATCTATGACCTAGTTCTGACCTCCCCCTGCCCTCGTCTGAGGCACTCACTGGCAAGCCCACAGCAGAGCTACTGAAGTTTATGTCACTTTTCAGATGTGTGGTTTTAACTGCCTTCTGAAAAGACCATGAGTCTCAGTTTCCCTATGTGTAAAATGCGGAGGTTGGACCAGATGTGATTCAGTGCATTTCTGAGTCCATATTATGCTTGTTATGTGGGTAACTCAGAGAAGGGGAGCGAGGGGTGTTTGTTGAGTGACTCATCACTATTCCTCTGCCTTTCTCTTCTGGTTTCTCTCTTTTTTTTCCCTTGGGCTGACTTGGATTCACTCTGCTGAACTGACTGAAAGAAGCTAGCTCTCACTAGACACAGCTCCGAGTCACCAGAGGCCATGCCCTCGGAGCCTGCGAGAAGTTCAGGAGCTTGTGCAAGAACAGTCACATGGCTGGAGCGTGACACATCTTGCCCCTCTCCAGGCCCACTGGGGCCCAGATAACCAGGGCGCCTCTGGGTTTTCAGGGGCAACAGTGTGGATATCTGATAGCACAGCTGGACTCACAGACACAATCCAAGGCAGAGGCGGGGGGTTGACAAGGATGCTCCTGCTTCTTAGTTCTGCAGTAAACAAAACCTCAAACTGGCTCTGGCAGCAGGGGGGGTGCCTCCAGGCGTCAGAGTGATAAGGGAATGGGCGCTCAGTTAAGCTCTAATACATTAGCTGCAGGAGACACACTGATCTATTGGAATAGAGGGCAAGGCCTGTGGGAGCTCCCTGCACAAGAAAGGCCGAAATGGAGATAAGATATGAGATGGATGTAAGGGAAAGGGAAGGATAGAAGGGCCAGGCAGGAGTGGATATGACCTAATGGGTCTTGTCCATCCTTTTATTTCAGATCTGTGGAAGTGGGGAAGTCAAACATCAAGAAGCCTGAGGCAAGGATGTTCACCCAGGGGCAGAGGTGGAAGGAATCAGATGTGAGTTTGAGGAAGCTTTATGAGGGACACTCACTTTATATAAAACCACCCTATGAAAATCTACGTGAACCAGATAGAAGCAGGAGCAATTTTCTACTGTACCTTCCCACTTTCTAGGTTTGTTATTAATTAATGCTCCCATGTGATGCTTCCCATCTCATTTTTAAGCATCAAATAAGAAAGTTAAATTCCAACATCTTTAGTTCCTTTACACTTCAGAATCTTTGATTCCGAAATTGTCATTACTCCCCTTGACTGACATGCCCTCTCCGAATATGGTTAATTAAGTGATTTGTGCAGAGATTTTTGAAACTCATCTGTTGCTGAAAGCGGGCACTATAGTACATTGTAGGATTGCCACTGCCCCAACTTAGATCAGAGCCTTTACTTTCCATAACCAAGAACAGCTTCAGTAGTATCTTTTTCATCCTGAAGCAGAGTCCCTAGTCACAGGGTGACAGGTGTGAGGTTTAGGATGTTTTTCAGAGCCCCAGAGCCTTTCAAATAGTTTTAAGTTAACAAAGCAAATTAGCCCTGGGCCACCAGCCCAGGGAAGACACAGCCTATGACATTTGATGGTAGCTGGCTTTGGATGGCCCTCCACAACTTCCAAAGGCTCAAAACTGTCAGATGTATCAAGCCCAGAAAACTGGAAAGAGAGGGGGAATATCCAATTACAAAGGATGCCCCATGAGGCATGCTGACATTAAGACAGGCTATTTTAGAGGAGCCGGGAGATAAATGGTGCTGCCAGATAAGGATGGCTGAACTTTGAAACACACGAGGGAAAGAGACGATAGTAGGAGATGGGAGAAAGCCTGCTTCAAGGTGAGGCTAAGAGAATAAAGCCAACAACAGAATCCATAGCTGCCACTTACTGAACACCTGTTATACGCATGGTGCTAAGCACCTCACCTATATTGTCTCATGTCATTTGCCTAAGGAGATGATATCAGCATCCACAGTCACACAGCTAGTAAATAGTAGACCCAGGATTTAAACAGGTCTGTCTGATTCTAAAATCCAGGCTCCTACTTTTTATACCACACGATCTCCGCAAAGTAGAGATCACAGAACTGAAGTCCCTTCTTCATCCAGCCGTCCTGTCTCCCTCCTACTTCCTCCCCCAACACTGCCACTGAAGTCCAGTCCCTGCCCCCGCCAGCTTCAGCTAATAGCACTAACCCACCACCCGCCCTCCCCCTTACTGTGGGAGGGAAAGAGCTGGGCTGAAACCTTTCTATGAACTATCTGGGTGGTGTTTAAAATCCTTTGTTGGGGAGCAGCTCTGGCTTCAGATGAAACGCCTTTGCGTAAAAAGATCCAGAAATGCTCTTTTCTGACAAATGCTAATCATGACTCAAATGCACTGAGATGTAAAAGCTGAACCAAAGGCCACCTGCTAATAAAATATCTGATACCTAAAAGACGGGCATTAGAAAGATGCCCCAAAGCTCTGCAATGTGGACTAGAGATATCAGTGTCTTTTATTCCCCTGATTCATCTGGCTTAATATTTTAGATGTACTGACTCTGCTGAGCCTGGCTGCATATGTCATGGAAGAGAAAATTTACATCTGCTAATGACCCCCATCAGCAATGGGCAATCTGTTCTGCCAAGGAAGCCCAGAAGCACCAAAGAAAAGGAAGGAGCAGCTTGTTTTCCAAAGTATAGACTACACAACTATTTAGAAATCCAGACCCGTGTCTGAGACCTGCCCTCCTGGAGAAACATTACAGACTAGACTAGGAGATTCATGAGAAGTTATTACTGATATTTCGGATTTCATTTGAAAGATCCTGAGAAAATTAAATCTTCCATTCATTGTATTAGAATTTAATCTCAGTGACAACTAGGATTTC